>NW_027397074.1:45497938-45931963 GCF_003265705.2 Callorhinus ursinus | reverse complement strand
AAGAAAGAAAGAAAGAAAGAAAGAAAGAAAGAAAGAAAGAAAGAAAGAAATGACATCAGTATTTCCCAACCCTGACTATGCCAAATATCATCTTTGGAGGTTTTTAAAAATATATATTCCCAGGCCCTACTGTGTCTTATTAAGCCAGAATTGCAAAGATAGGAGTGCTGATTTCTCCTAAAATTCCCCTAAGTAATTTGGACAAACATAGCTATCCAAGCAGCAATCCACAGGCTGACCTTAGGCCATGTAACCGTTTCAGTCCCCACTCCACTTGCTCAGGGACACCAAGCTGCTGGGAAGTGTGGTCAGACATGGGGCATTTGGTGAGTCTGCAGTCAGAGCAATAAAGCGCCTGACAAAGGACCCGGGGAAGAGAGGACCCTCGGCACATCCAGGCCTTCCCCTTCCTATCCCCCTGATCTGTGCAGCAGAACTCAACCACCAACATCCACAGCCAAATGGGTTCTGACCAACAGCAACAGATTTATCAGGCAGTCAAAATCAGGGGACAGCTTTATTTTTTTAGTATGGGACCCAAAAAAACTATTTTGTCTAAGTCTAAATGAAACTCACAAGGAAAAGAATCACGGGAGAGATGTTACACAATTTATTTAGACCTTCTTGCTTTTTCTTTCAATACAAGAGATTTATAACCCTAGATAACCTGAATTATACTTTATGGCTTTTCACAACACTCCGCTCAGAACAGACACAGCCTTTATATGAATCTGGGCACCATTTTTCAAAACCTCAATTTTCATAGGCATTTTTATATATCGTATCCTTAACAGGGAAAAACAAGTTACTGGAATTAACATTAAATTGCAGGGCTTTCCTAGAATCAGGCTAGCTTTGTGTGAATGTCAAAATCATTATGCGATAGATTAATAAATCTATTTTTCTGTAATATATAAGCTCAATTCATTGTACAATAACTACTAAAAACTCCTGTATAAATCAAATAATCAGGGTACTTATCAAGACCTAATGAAAACATCTTAAGTATCTTCCGATAATTATTACCTTAGGGAGACTATGTTATAGTGGAGAAGTAAAAGTCACTTGAATGGCAAAGATGATTCCAGGAAATTAAGTAAAGTTGCATTTACATAAAATTCCCACTGTACCAGCATGGCTAATTGATTTTCTTGCTACCTATTCTCACTTTCTATGGGAAAAAATCTTTCTAAAATGTACAGTCCACAGTCCTGCCTTACATACGATGCAGCAAAAGGAGATGGGCTGGATATCTGCTGCCTGGGCCTACAGGACTCCAGTTGGACACATGGAGGAGGCAGAGGGGCCCTGGTGTCACCCTGGGACCAAGGACGAAGGGCATCGATCTGAGTCTTTACTGAGCCGATGCCAGGACTGCACCTGGCTGCCACTGCCCTTTTCTCATCAATGTGGGGCATAGGGACTTCTGGCAACCTGAATGTTCCCGTAGGTTGATGCCATCCTTCACTTTATTGAGGGGAACTCAGCCTGAGCTCCCCACTGGGCTATGACGTGCATGAGGGTGGTTTTCAAGCTGTTCTGGGGTTCCTCCAGGTGTCTCAGAAGCAGCCGTGGAGGGCTGGGGTGGGGGTGCCACCCCCCATTCCAACCCAATCTGCTAACATTTTGTTTGAGTAAAGGATTACAATTACAGGAGGCTTGACCACCATTACTACAGTAGGACTGAGAATCAGAAGATCTGGTTCTAGCCTCACCCCTATCCTGTAACTCTCTGTGAGAGCTTGACAAACCACTTTTCTCTGGCTCACAGCTCCCCCAGGTGGGGGCCCCCATTCTATCGGTAGCTTAAAAGCTGCTTAGCCCAGTCCTGAGGGGCTGCCCCAAAGGCCAAGAAGGCAAGTCTTCTTCATCCCCAATTCAACTATGGGGCTTCCCTTCTTTGTTTTACATATTTGGACTTCTGCAGGAAATATCATGTTATTGCCTCTTTAAAAAATTATGATAAATGCTAAACTACATGATCATTAGGTTCTTTCCAACTCTGACGCTATGCCCTACCACAAGGCAACACCTGCCGGAGAGCCCATTCTTCAATCAAATTAGAAGATTCTGTCTTCATAGCAGAAAAAACAACGATGCCAGAATTGCAGCTTCATTCAATCAGCCAGCCAGCCAATCACATAATCCACAAACACATATAGACTATTTACCATGTCCTCAGGCAACATGTTAAGTATGAGGATACAACAGTGAACAAAGAGATGCCAATCTCTGGCCTCCTGCTGCATCCAAGGTAGTGGGGAGGTGGATGCTAATTAAACAACCACACACACATACTCTATGATAAGTGTGCCCAGCACAACAAAGGAAAACTACAGGGTGCCATGGAGGCTTATAATCGAGGGTGGTAGGGGGTGGATGAAGCAGAGGGATCAGGGAAGCCCAACCCTCACCCCTCAACCATTTATTATCTCAACACCAATGTCCCAGGGTTAGCTGAACCCAAGCCCCATTTCTGCCTAAATTAAATGTCACAGTAGACTTAAAAATAAGCTATTACTCAGAATTGAAGAAGGAAAATCTTACACAGGCAGGGAATGGAAAATTTTAGTAGAACTGAATACTATATTCTTAAGTACAGTCTGACTAAAAACAGCCTCCTAGGGGAGGAGGGAGCACAGGGAATAACCATTAAGGGCCCAGGTTCAAAGTGAGCTTCACAGCCACACATGCGCAATATGCCCACGGGGGCGGCCTGGGGCCTGACTGAGCCTGGAAACCCATCTCACACTTGGGATTTGTCAGCACTTGGCTGGGTCTGTTTCTCTCTGGCAGCAGGCACGGCGAGCCTCCTGTCACCCATCTCCGACAGCTTGGCAGGGCCCATAAGGGCTCTGACATTGCCAAGCTCAGTTCCAGAACATTACACCACACCTTCAAACCCGTACCTTGTTCTCCTTGTAGAGAAATTCAAGATGCAAAACCTTGCGGAGATCACTTCTGCTGTTTATGCTGAGGTCAGAGCGTGGGCGTTCCTGGTCCATAGTCACACATGTCTTCTTTAGGCCCTGCAGGAAGAAATCTGAATCATTATTTTCATTTTAAATCAAAACCTTCCATTCTCTGATGAAGGTTATAAATAAAAGACTGTTGGTGTTCATTATGATCATTCCTATCCTGCCCTCCTCACAAGGATCTCGCAAGGACCAAAAACTGACTTAAGAATTTATTTTTATATAACCTTTACACTTGACGGCTTCACAATTATTATTCGGAATCTTACAATAACTCCATGGGCTGAGCTGAAATTGGAGTTGTTCGCCCATTTTCTAGAAAAGGAAAGGCAGGTTCGGGTCACTGACTCACCCAAGGCTGGAGTCCTGGGTTTGACACTACATTTGGAGCCACGGAATATGAAGCTTTAAAAATAAACTAAAGGGAAAAAAATGAGCAAAAGGCCAATAATGATTCCTTTCCTTTCTCAGGTGAGAGCAAGGGTTGATTTGCCCAGGTAACACAGGAGAATCCCATAGCAGGGGGTCCTGACCATCCTGGTGTGTGAGTCGGCAAAGCCAGGACTGAGGCCCACTGGAAGCACATGGTAAACGTTTGCTGAGTTACCAGTGAGGCCACTGCCATCATCCAGCTCTGACCTCGCAGAAGGCCCAGCTGAGACACACTCTGGCAATGGCAAGGGCTATTCCCCCTGTAAGCCTGGCTTCTTCATTCGAAAAATAACCACAGAAGCTGCTGCCTGCCCACCTCACCGGGCCATGGTGATCACCAGACATGGATTACCGAACAACTCAGCCTGGCGCTAAGGGAGCCCCTTGCTCTTCATGGATCCAGACCCACAAGGGAGCCAGGCCTCAACTTCTCCCCCAGGCTTTGTGTTCACAATCTTACAGAGGCTCCCACTGATGGGAAAACAAGACAAAACCTGCTGCCTGCCATGAAGTGAGAGAAGAATTTGTGGAAAAAAGAGGTATGAACACAACCTGGAACCCAAGAGAATAAAAGTGTTGAGGAGGGGGAACAGAAAGAAATGGGTGTACATGTTGGGGGAAAGGCCTGGGTGCTCTAGGGAGAATGAACTGGAAGGGGGGGTTATAGCAAGCACCCCATTTCATCTGGGTTTCCCCGTGGCTTTCCTGCCAATCAGAGTGAGGCTGAAACCATGATAGCCCCTCTCTGCTGGGTAACTCTTTATGTTTGTCAACAGCTCAGATCAGCGAATCTTGGCACTCTTCACAAACTCACTGGGACTGTGGTACACACCGACGTTTGAAAACCACGGGGTAGTGGATAAGGATGCCCCCAGGAAGCAGCCAGTCCTCGGTCCCAACCAGTCCACTTAATCTTCATCACTCAACAAACATTTCCTATGCACCTACTATGTGGTGGGCTGTTCTAGATGCAGGAGATACCAAAAGAATAAGACAAACCCTACCCCTTCACAGAGCTGACATTCTGTTGGGGAAGCACCTCTTTTTTAGCTGACATTAAAGCAGAGACATGAGGGAAGTAGGAGAGCAGGCCATGCAGACACTTGGGGGAAGTGTGTTCTCAGCAAGGAACAGCAAGGGCAAAGGCCCTGTGGCAGTCACAGGAAGCCAGTGCAGCTAGAGCTGTGAGACCAGGGGAAAGTGGCAGGAAATGAGGTCAGAGAGGCTGCCCAGACCCCGAAAAGGAAAAGCTTGTTGACATTTGGTCAACAATGGCGGGGTGGGGGCAAGGTGAAAAGAGGAGCACGAACTGACTTGTATTTGTAAAGGATCACTGGCTGCTAGGTTGGGAACGGATTTTTGGAGGGCGTAAGCAGAAACTAGTTAGGACGCTATCGAACAACTCACATGAAAGATGGACTTGGCTTGGACCAGGTGGCTAAAGCAGAAGTGGAAATAAGTGGCTACATGCTCTATGTGCCCTGCTGGGCATAGATGTACTAATGGACCAGATGCGGGGTATACATGAAAGAAAAAAGCCAGGAATGATTGCAAAGGTTTTCGCCCAAGCAACCAGAAAGATGGTGATAGTGCCTACTGAAATGGGAAAATTGCAAGACATAGAGGGAATCAGGAATTGGGTTTTGGACATGTTGAGATATTTATTGGATACCCAAGTGGAAACGTAAAATTGGCTGTTGGAAAGAATGTAAAAGTTCTGGGAGAGACCTGGGCCAGAGATAGGCATTTGGGAACTGGCATCACATTGATGGCACTGGAATCCAGTAGACTGGCAGAGGCACCTGGAAAACAGCAAGTGAAGGAAAGAAGAGAAGATTGAGTCTTGGAGTCCCCCAGCATGCACAGCTCCAGGACACGAGGGGGCCCAGCAAAGAACCAGAGAAGTTAGAGGAGGCAAAGCAGGAGAACATGGGCTCCAGAAGCCAAGCAGAATGAGTTTCCAGGAAGCAGGACACAATCAGCCATGCCAAACACAATGTTAGCCCAAGAAGTGTGAGGACTGAAAGTTAAAGGTCCCTGACAAGCTTGACAAGAGTTGTTTCCGTGGATCGGTGGGGACAGAAGCCTGATTTGAGTGGGTTGGAGCAAGCAGGAAGAAGGACTGGAATCAGAGCACACACAGCTCTTTCATGGGGTTTGGCTATAAGAGGAAGAAGAAAAATGGGCCAGTAGCTGGAGGGACTTGAGGGCTCAAGATGGGATTCTGCAGGGGCGACAGTAAAGAAGACAAAACGTATATACAACAGGGAGAGAGACCTGCAGCAGTGCCCTCAAGCAGGGAAGAGGGGATGGGCACTCGGGGAGGGGGTGGCCTTTCCCAGGAGTATGGAGAATTCGCTCGCAAGAGCAGGAGGGAGGCAGAGTGAGGGTCTGGGCCCAGGAAGGTTTGCACCTGTGGTGGTGCAGCCCATAGGGAGTTTTCTCAGGACCGCTTCTGTTTTCTCAGTGAAAGGAGAACGGGGAAGGAGCTGTGGGGTTGGAGGAGAGGGCAGGGGTGAAACGGCCAGCCCAGAGTGGAGAGAGGGAGCGGGCCGGAGAGCTATAACCAGGGGGGCAAGCATACCTGAGGCCTCAGGGGGCCGAGGGCCCACGAAACTGTCCACATAGCCGTGTGTTCCTCTCCAGCCCCATTCAGCGCTGCAGGACAGGCGTGGGGGGAGCGAGGTGAATTTGAAAACTCAGGGGAACATGAGGAAAGAAGAGAAGGGCAAGGGAGGCGAGCATGTTGTTGAGGGTGTGATTATAATGATGGGTGGGTACAAAGTGGGGAGAGGCCACAACAGGGCCTGGGCCCGGGAGAAGTTGGCAGGAACTGTGGAACGCAGATGTGAGTGAGACTGAAGAACAGTTTATGACAGGCTGGCTGCTAAGGGAGGTGAGCTGCAAGTGACGATGACAGAATGCTTGCACAGATTCCGGAAGGGGTGCAGCGCTGGTAACAGGCCTAGGACATGACCCAAGGGTGGCGGAGGTCGGATGGGGTCAAGTCGCTGCAGGAGAGGGAAGCTGGGGCACGAGAGGAGTCACCCTGGAGGACCCTGACACTGCAGGAGACTAGCAGGACTCTCCCTGAGGGCACACCATGCTTGGACAGGGGCCAGCGCAGCTGCGTGCGATGTGGGGTGGAGGGCACAGGAGGTAGAAGTACAGGATGAGGTCAGAGGCCCAGCCTGCAGCAGGGTCATAGAGAGCCTTGTAGGCCCAGGTGAGGCCTTCCCTTCGATTTTATTCTGGTTGTAGTAAAAAGCCCACGGAGGGTTTTGAGGAGAGGAGTGACAAACTCTAACTTGCTCACCCTGGGCAAGTTTCTCCGCCCCCTCGTCTCATGCTTATCTTGCATGAAAGGGAGTAAGTACTGTCTTTCAGGATGGTTACGAGGATCTGAGAAAACAGGTAACAAGAAGGTACCTCACACCATGATGGGAACTCTCTAGGTTATACCTGCCTTGCGCCAAGCCCTGAGGGGAGTATGTGGCCTTGGCGCCAGAGCAAAAGGTGATGAGGTAAGCAGCTGATCTGGACTGCAGTCCCAGCTCTCCACAACTTTCTGAGTGACTGTGGGCAAGTCCTTTGTCAGGTCAGAGCTTTAGTGTGCCCAGATAAAAAATGCAAGGGAGAGGAGGCCCCGTGAACCAGACACTGGCCAGGCCCCCCCGGATCTGGTGTCAGCTCTGTGGACTGGTCTAGTGGGAGAGACAGCCGATGTATAAACTATAATGTGAGCACCAGTGAGCAAGCCACAGACAAGGTAAGTCAGGTATTCCGACTGGAGTTATCCAAGAAGACCTCCTGAAGGAAAGACTTGGGGTGGACTGTGGGTGGAACAGGGAAAGGCATGTGGGAGAAGCTGGAACCAACACTGGGGTCAAGCTACATGGGGGCCTTAGATAGCCGGTGAGGACTGTGGATTTCATTTGTACTCAAGGAAGGCAAGGCATGAGGAAAGCTCTGAGAGTTCTGCTTGGTGGTCCAGACTTAAAAGAAATGACAGGGGGCAGCCTCATAGGATATGTCACTGACATCCAATGTGCAGCCAGGACTTGGTGACAGAAGGTCAATTGGCCGTAAAAACAGAGCAGATAAAATGAAGCCATGGGGCACCTGGGTGGCTCAGACAGTTAAGCATCTGCCTTCAGCTCAGGTCATGATCCCAGCGTCCTGGGATCGAGCCCCGCATCTGGCTCCCTGCTCAGCAGGAAGCCTGCTTCTCCCTCTCCTACTCGCCCTGCTTGTGTTCCCTCTCTCTCTGTCTCTATGTCAAATAAATAAAATTAAAAAAAAAAAAATGAAGCCACGCTGCATTTAAACATTTTTTTAAATTAAAAAAAAAATTTTTTAGAAAGCAAAAAAAGACACTTTCAAAACAGATGCACATGAGAGATTGGGGGGTGAAGGCAATGCTGAATACAGGTACCTACTATGTGCCAGATACGATGCTTGGGGGCTGCCCATATATCATTAGTAATCCTCATCATAAATCTGCAAAGGGTGGGTCTTAATAGTCCTGTTTACCGGATAAGGAAACTGAGGCAGTGAGTAACGGACCCAAGCTCACACTGCTAACCAGTTGCCGGTATTCGACCCGCTCCCCCTGATTCCAAAGCCCTTCCAATTTTCCGTTCAAAAAATTATTTTGTTTGTGTATATATTTAACCCAGACAGCTGCCTGTGGCCCCTGCTCAACAGGGCACCATGAGGGCCAAGCCGTCGCTCACTCTGTATAGGATGCGTTAGGATATGGAATAGGGTACACGGGCTTACGCAGTAACCTCCAGCGACCTCCTTCCCACGGTGTCCTCACCTCCGCCTCCACCTCCACCGCAGTTGGCTGGCTAAGGACCTCCCCAACTTTTGAGTACTCCAAAAACTCTCCCGGTGCAACACAACGGAAGTTCAAAATAACCACGGCTGCAACCTCTGAGCTCCCCACTGCCGAGGGGCACGACTGAAGGGTTCGACTATCGGGAGCGTGTTTTGGCCCCCTGGGGGCCCTACTTTCCCGGTAGAGTGGAGGTGCCGGGACGGGCGACGGGGCCGGGCAGCCAGGCCTGCGCGCCGCGCTCCGGGGCACGACAAGGCGGCTGTGCTTTAAGAGGCCGGGAGGAGGCCGCCCCGGGCCGCCAACCCGTCCCCGCCTCGGCGCCCAGGCCGCGTGCCGCGACCCCGCCGGAGGCGCGGGAAGCCTGCGCAGGGCGGCGGCCGCGGGCCGACGTGGCGGGCGGGCGGGCCGGCGGGCGCTGCGCGGGGCCAGCGATGACTCCTGGGAAATGTAGTTTCGGCAGGCCCGAGAAAGTGGCGCTCCCGTCGGGCATCCCCCGGGCAGGGGGCGGCAGGAGGGCGGCTCTCCCTCCGCGACGGCGCGGAACTGGCAGGGGCACCCCCACACTGCGCCCTCACCCTGGGGCAGCGGCCCCGAGCGGCGGAGGCGGCGCGACCCACCTTTCTGCTGAGGAACTCCCGGACCAGGGAGGCGGCCACCTCCTCCACGAAGAGGCTGTCCATGCCGCCGGCTCTGCCCACGAGGCCGCGCCGCCGCAGCCCAGGCCCCGGGTCCGTTGGGGCCAGTATGGCCGCGTTGCCGTGGTGACGGTGTCACCGGAGCCGAGAGAGCTCCTCCCCTTCCCCGGAGCCCGCGGGCTGGGAGGGCGGGGAGAAGGGGAGGAGCGTCCTTCAAACGGGCTTCCGAGAGCGGGAGGCAGCCCAGGGGCCGGGCGTGGGCTCCCGGCTGGTTCCCGGCTCGGGCCGGTCCCTCCTCCGGGTGGCCTAAAACCAGCCACTGCTCCACGCTGAGTCCTGATTGCCCAAGATGGGAAATGGGGAGAATGCCTGCCTCCCTGTTCCTGGAGGAGTAAACCCACAGTGAAGTGGCCCACAGAGGGCCACCCACAGCACCACAGCTGGCTCCTGGGCTCACGGAGGCCAAAGGACCTCGGCTGGTCTGGACTGCGTGGGGCAAGGAGGCCCAGGACTCTGTGAACTCGGTGCTGAAATAAAAGGACCGGTCCCTCACCTGCTTAGTGCCTGCGGTTCCCATAATGAGACTGCCAGTAATTGAGCACCAAGCATTTTATACAGGTGTCATCAAAATAAGGACCCAATCATTATAAATATCTACAATCATTTACAAAGAAAAATATGCTTTTCCGAGGGACGTAAAATGGAGCTGCTAAATAAATCAGAGCTACAGAGCATGACCCCAGGACCCATCAAATAGAATTTCTCCATTCCACAGACTAGCATAAAACCAGCATTAGCCAAGAAGAACATTCGCCTCACAGTGATGAGCTGTAATTTCTTCACCTACTCAGAAATTCAATAGACCACTTATTCACTGAGCTTAGCAATGGAATTGAGCGCAAAGGTTAAGTCCCAAAAGACCGCATACAGCATATCTTAGTGTAAATGTAAAACAACTTAAACCAGAAAATCATAATTTGTGGGGATATAATGCTTCAGTAAAGCTTTTTGTAAAAAGAGCAAGAGAGTGAAGACCACAAGATTCAGAGCAGTGGTTGCTTCTGGAGGGGGAGGAAGGGGCACAAGGTAGGGGAGAACCACATGGGTATAAATAAGTAATTGTCGATGTTCTGGGTGTCATTAGGGCATTTGTTTCTTAAGTATTTGTTATAGTATTTCTATTAATTCATTAGTTTAATAAAAGATGGCCTTGCCAGGACCGATGTTGAGAGGATGTCATGAACCAAGGCGTATTATTAATTTTATGCCCCTGAGGTCCAGAGGAAGGGAGGGAGGAAAGGTGAATAGAGGGACAATTTAGACAGCTTTGTCTCATAACACAGGATTCTGTGACATGTGTAAAATCTTACGTATCACTGTACAGCAGTGGCTCTAGGCATCTGAGTCTGTGAGCTCCTGCATTTGTGTGAGTCTGACCACAGGAGTTTATGGGGTCCCTGGCTTCTGCCTGGTGCCCTGTGGCGCTCTGGCAGCAGGGTCCAGCAGGCGCAGTACGGGCCTTGAAACAGGCCTGCTGCATTGTTCTGTGAGAGTTGAGTTCATGTGCTGCCTCCTCCAAGATGCTCCAGGATGGGGACTGACTGAATGGATTCCCCTCCAACTTCAAGCTCCTTGAGAGGCAGTACTGGGCATTTACCTGGATTAGGGGACTCCAGAGAACAGAGGTGGGAGCTTGGATCTGACCAGGTGCAACATGTCTGGATCAGCTGGGTTGGAAGGACATTGTGAAAGTCCTTCTAATGATGTGACCCTCAGTCCTTCCCAGCCATCTGGCCACCACTCCCAGAAGTCAGGACAAGGAATCCATTCCAGGTCATTGTCCTTGGCAGCATGAAGGAACAGTTCCTCTACACATTCTCCACACTGTCCCACCTCATTGCCACCTCCCAATCTCTACTTCACACGGCCATCAACGTGAGACTGGCGATGGAAGAAAGACCCAGCCTCAGCCAGGCCCCAGCAAGATGAAATGAGACAGCCACAGCCCTGGCCTTTCACTCAGCCCAAAGCACACGAGACCTCCCAGCTGCCAAGGGTGATGGGTCTTGCTGGCTATGCAGGTCTGTGCAGCAGGGCTATCCAGGCAGAGGGTGAAAGGGAGGGAGGGAGGGAGGAGGGAAGGAAGTTCTTCCTCACACTTGAATGTCAACTAATAAACATAGAAAGAATGATGGAATTAGCAAATCACCATTTGACAACTAGCATAATGATCGAATGATCATCAAGTGGCAAGAATCATCAGTGGATGCTGAAACTAGTGGGTAAAAGTTTGAGGAGGAACATGTAATCTCAAAGTAGCTCTCCATAAGATATTTGTGAACTACAAGGGGGAAAACTGTCACTTTACAGTAAAGAAAGTTGGCCGACATGACATTAACCAAGTGATCAGAGTCACCATCACCAGCAATGGGACGGATCAACATCACGTCCCTCCTTATGCACTGAAAGAGACACGATACCACAGAAGTGGTATTCCTGCCAAAATTAACACAGTAAGAAGGACAACAACATCACTGCCTTAAACAAAATCAGATTTTATTTGTCTCTCACAGAGGTCCAGGGCTCACACGGCGCCACACATTATTAGGTTCCCCATTTCTTTCTCCCTTGTTTCTCCACCACGTGTGGCCTTGACCTCATAGCCCAAGATGGCAGCATCCATGTTCCAGGTAGCAGGATGGAGTAAAGGATGAAGAATAAAAAGCAAAGAGTCCATGTGTGCCCCATCTTAGAAAAGGTTTCCAGAAGCTGGCACAGAATACTCGGCTTACATCCCTATGGTCAGAACTCACTTGCTTGGTCACACCTAGCTGCAAAGGAGGCTGGGAAATGTAGTCTTTGATTGGCAGCCATGTGCCCACTAAAAAATTCTATTACTATGAGAGGAATGATGGGTACAATGGACACGGCAGGACAACTAACAATCTTTGGCACCCTGGTTTTGTTTTGTTTCAAAACAGCCTATTTCTACACCCTTGGTCCTTCCTATTAGGATTCTATTAAGATCTCACCTCAAACACTTACTGTACGCACAGCACACCCAGTCATGTGCCTGGAAGTGCCGGGAGCTCAGAGCCCGTATCCTGCAGACACGGATCCCCAAACATGCCTGGGCCAATCCTGCTTCCATGCCTGTGCACGACTTTAAATCTCAATACCATTTCCTAGGAGGAGAGGCGGTAGCCGACGGAAACTCTCCTATGGCCTCTGTGCTGCCATTTAAGCTGATTCAAGCTAAGGTAACCAGAATGTCCAACCTTTGTTCCTTCCTTCCTAGATAAGCAAATTAAAATGCTGTCAACTGTTTCTCTTGACCTTGGGCTTTTTCAGAGCTCTGAGGGAAGAAAAGGAGATTTGGGGTTTTTGAAATTAGCACAGAGTAGCAAGATGGCAGGACTTGCCAGTGTTTCCGATGGAGCCTGAGGCTCACCACTCGCCCAGAATGCACTAGGGCAAGAAAGGTCCACGTGTCTTTTCTTCCTCGTCCCCCACTCCACCCACCACATCCAGCTCCAACCCTACAAGTGTGCGGGGTGTTAGGGTCTTGGGGTGTGAGAAGATTGAGAAGTTGATATGCTTTTGGAACCTGCAGAGTCTTTGTGGAAGCTTCTCTCCTAGTCTCCTAGTCTGGCTTGGCCAAGGATGGCACTTGATTCCCATAATACGGTAGGGCGGAGGCATGGGGAGTGGAGAATCTCCTGAGACTCTATAACCAGCAGCATGCATCTTCTCTGTTCTTATTTGTACCACTGCAGGGGCAGTGGTGTGGGCATGGGTCCTTGTATTATTAGTCACATCACACAAGGTTTTCCCTCTGCCAGGAAAGGCTAGCCCTTCTCCTCTCTGTTAGGCATTAGTGAACAACTCACTCTTTTTGTTTTTTAATTTTATTTATTTATTCATGGAGACAGAGAGAGAGAGAGAGAGAGAGAGAGAAGCAGAGGGAGAAGCAGGCTCCCCGCTGGGAGCCCGATGCGGGACTCGATCCCAGGACCCTGGGATCATGACCTGAGCCGAAGGCAGACGCTTAACCATATGAGCCACCCAGGCGCCCGTGAACAACTCACTCTTAAAACCCAGCTCAAAGGTCACTTCCAAGAAGCCCTCCTGGAATTCCCCCCAGCACCAGCCCCACACTCTCCTGGTTCTCTATGAGAGGACAGTGTGGGGCACAGGTGGAACTCGGGCTCTTGAGCTGCACTGCCTGGATGCAGAAGCCTGCCTCAGCTTCTTTGTAGCTTGTGTGATTTGAGCAAGTCTTTTAACTTCTGTGCCTCCGTTTCCCCACCTGTAAAATGAGGAATAAAAGCAATACCTTCCACATGGGGCCGTTGGGAGAATTAAATGAGTTTTACATGTTTTTTAAAGTGGCTGGCCTCATAGCAATGTTATTCACAATAGCCAAAAGGAGGAAATGATGTAAGGGCCCACCGAGGGATGCATGGACAAACACGGTGGGGTAGGTATTCCCTACAATGGAATATTATCCAGCCTTAAAAAGGAAGGAAAGTCTGCGATATGCGACAGCATGGATGAACCTTGAAAACAGCATGCCTGGTGAAAGAAACCAGCCACACACAGACAAACGCTTCATGACCCCACTAACGCACAGTACCTAGAGTGGTCACGTTCACACGGGTGGGAAGGACAATGGTGGTTGCCGGGGGCTGGGGAGAGAGGGAAATGGGGAGTTGTTTTTTAATGGGGACAGGGTGTCAGCTTGGGAAGTTGCAAGTGTTCTGGAGATGGACGGTGGTGCAGTTTGCACAACAGTGTGAATGTACTTAAAGCCACCAAGCTGCACACTTAGAATGGTGAAGATGATAAATTTTACGTTCCGTGTATTTAACCACAACGTTAATGATAAGTATTTTTTAAAAAGGGACTGGCCCTTAATACGTGCCAGGAGGGTGCCAGCTACACATATTAGCACATGATCTATGTGCTTGTCGTCTAACCCTGTCCTCCAGGGGGGCCTCTGAAGGCGTTCACCCCTGGCATAACAAACACTCCAGAAACAGCAGGAGGAAGGCGGAAGCTGCAGAACTCCTGCCGCCGATCTCCTAGGGAGACATGGAATTGCTGGGGGGAGAAGGGTATGGGACAAGGCAGGGGAAAATCCCAAACGGAGCCTGCCCCCAAGGAGGGGTGGCAGGGAGGAAAACTGGCCCGGGATGAACCTGGGGAGCCCAACATGAGACAGACAGAGTTCGCGGCACCGGAAGGGCCCCGAGGAGAGCTGGGAGCCCTTCCTCCCTCCTCGGGCCTTGGGCGGGGTGACTACCACCATCATGCCGGATGTCTGCCCCCTCCCCCACAGTCTTCCCACAAGGGTGTCATGCAGCTGTCACGTGTAGGCCCATGCATACTGGAAATGGAGGCTGAGGTGCTGACCTCTCAGAAAAGGCCGTCACATGGCTCCCCACAGGTCCCACAGAGGAACGGGTGAAAGAGGTCTGAGGCATAAGGGTGGGTGCAGGGTGACCTCCCTCATGTCCAGCTGAGTCCCAGCAGGGCCCGCTAAGACATGCCCAGTTGGCCACGCATATGCTGTGTCTGAGGATACTGCCTCCAGCCCAAGGGTCTCATATCAGGGGCACCCCACCTCCTTCTGCCTGTTGATCATTCCGCCACAAGCATTTCTAGAACCTCCCCATATGCGATGCCTCTCCAGACAAGTCCGGAGCAGGGTCTACTCAGAGAGATGCACACTGAGGGAAGGCCTGGAGCTGCTGTTGCTGACCAAGCCAGTGAAGGAGAGACCCCAGGGCAGGAGGGGCTTCTGCGCCCTTCGTAGTGTGTGGGGACACCTAGTGGAAGAGAGGGTACACTGGCGTCGTCACTCCCATCTCTCACCAGCTGGTTGTTGTGTCTCTGGGCAAGTCACACACCCTCTCTGGACCCCAGCTTCCTGAATTATAGAACAGAGAGATTGGACTAGGTCATTTCAAAGGGCTATTCCAGATCCCCTATGGGGAAATAATGTCTACAGTCATTTGTGCAAAATCCTTTACTTGTCAAAGCACTTTCCCATCAGTGATTTCCTGCTCCTGGAATTTTCTTGTAGATTATTAGGTTGGATCCCATTTCCCCTACTTCACAGAAGGGAAATATGAGGCCCAAAGAAAAGAAAAAACTCACCCAAGGTCATCTAGCCAATTTGTGGCAGGGCTGAGACTAGAATCCTAGAATCCAGGTCTCTTGACTCTTACAAGGGATGCTGTGTCCAGCTGTGCAGAGTATATCCCACACAAAGGTGTGGGTTGTAGGAGAAAGGAGACTGAAAAGTGCTTGGAGGAAGTGGGGGAAGGGGACCAAGTGAGCCTAAGGAAAGGGCACCCTTCTCTAGTTGTTCTGCTCAGAAGGGACACCTTGTTCTCATAGTCCTTCCAAAGGGAGAAGGAATACATTTCCCCAACTGATCAGCCCAGAGGGCACCCTTCTATAATTTG
Organism: Callorhinus ursinus; assembly: GCF_003265705.2. NCBI lineage: Eukaryota > Metazoa > Chordata > Mammalia > Carnivora > Otariidae > Callorhinus > Callorhinus ursinus. Next base: position 45,916,605 of record NW_027397074.1, on the reverse strand, counting down.
TCCATCTGTAGGAGGCACCTTTTCCTAATTCATGCAAACAACAGCCCTGACTCCCAGACTGTGCTCTTTCCCTCCAGGCTGAATGACCAGATCTGAAACAGGGTTGCCACATGAAATACAGAACACTCAGTTAAATGTGAATTTTGATAAGCACTAAATAGTTGTTTAGGGTAAGTATGCCCCATGCAACTTGGGGACATACTTTGACAGTTTAGATGTATGTAAATATGTGATAAAATTTATCTTTCAAAAGCAAGAGAATGATAAATATAAAATTCACACTAGTGATCTCAGATGGAGGAATGCAGGGGGCAAGGAATAGGGGAGAAGCACTTTACGTATCATATCTGAGTACTCGGCTTGGGTGGTGGTTCACACCCCTACATGTAATATAGTCACAACAAATGTAGACAATAAAAGGAAGAAGGGAATATGGTTGATGGGCAGGCTGATGGATGGATGGATAGATAATATAGTCACAAAACGGGTAAAGACATTAGAGGGAAAAAGGAAAGATGAGAGAGAAGGGAGGGAGGGAGGAGGGAAGGAAGGATCCTTCCAGCTGGTCTTCAGGGATCATACCTGGCTGTATCACATCTCAGTGCAGTCCTGTGATGAGAAACTTGCCCCCAGAAGGGATATAATTCTGCAACTTGGGGACCCAAGTTGCCCTGTCCTGCCCAAAGCACGGTCCCATCCTGGAGGAACCTACTGTCCTGAAAGTGTCAGGGCAACAGTGAGGGCAGAGAGGCCCTTGCGAAGCCGGGGTTGAAGCCCAGCCCCCCGGGGAACCCCCTCCCCCAGTCCTGGGTCCTACGTGTTCCCTTCCAGCTCACAGGCCTATCTCATTGTGCAGTAAAGCAGGACGGAGTGATATCTCTGAAGGACTCACAGGCACTGGGTGGATGGTACGGCTGGGGCTGAGGTTGATGAGCATGTCCCCTGCAGGAGGAGAGAGGTGGCTGAGCATGGTGAGGGTCAGGCAAAAGAAATAAGATCTGAGACAGACAGACACCCTGGGCCCCCCCATGGGGTAACAGCACCAACCACGACCGTTACCATGGACTGATGCTTTCTGCATGCCAAGCACCATGCTTAATACTGTGTATGTGTTAATTTCCATTTACACCTCAGGACTGCCCCGTGGAGTGACTACAGCTTCTAATTCCATTCTCAAGATTAGAACACTGAGTCTAAAAGAGGATTAACAATGAGCCCGACATCTTTCAGCCAAGAGCATAACCACTATCTTCCTAGGCAGAGAACAGGCGCTCCAGGCCCCGCTCTGGAGCAGATTCGGGCTAGAGTGTTCAGAGAAGCCATTCTAGCGGCAGGGCCCTTTAGGTTCAAGGCTGACTGGGAGCATCCCCTGGCTGTCCAGCTCCACCTGGATGGCTGTCTGGGGTGGGGGGAGGGGGAGGGAAAGACCAAGAAGCCGGGGCTGAGAAGGAGATGACCAGGGAAGATGGCCCCAGGGTCAGTGGAGGCTCCCCTGGAAGCTGAAATGAAGCATGACGTCCAACATTTTGCCCAGAGCCTGAGCTTCAGCTGCTGTTGAAGCCGTAGCAGGAAGTGTTTCTGGAAGTGTTACTCACCGCCCCCCTGCCCTCTTCCCCCGGGGGTGCCCCCCCCCCCCCCCCCGCTCAGGCTGCCTGGGTCTTACGAGGACTCGGGCTACTCCAGACTCCACCCCCAGAATTCTGTACCCCTCCCCTGGCTCCTCCCATGCCAACCTCTCATGGATCTGCCCCTTCTGGGGGGATGCAGAAGGGGATCTAGGGACCCTCACCCCACCCCAGCACACTGACATACCTTAACACAAACTCATATAAACCCAGAGCCATGACAGCTGAGGCTACAGCTCCCCTGGCCCCGCTTCCTCGAGGGACAGACCCCGGTCCATCGGGGGTGACCAGGGCTGCCGAGTCCCACATCCTCCTCTCAACTCTGCCAGCCACAGGCTGCCAGGCGACTTTGGGCTGCTAACGACTGCAATTTCCCCATCCGCATGCCCGCTTCACTGGCTGGAAGAACCAAAGTCGTTCCCCTAGGTCACAGGTGGCGTGAGCCTGCTGGCACAGTGAGGTCCTCATCGGTCCCCTCGTGGTCAGTGGGGCCCCATGGCTCTCCCCAGGCAGCGGGCTAGGCTCCGCACACCCCGGCCCTTCTGGAAGTGATCGTTCAGACCCTGGGATGCAGAAGACGATGGCTGACTTCATCACTGTGCAAGCCACCGCGAGATCAGGAAACAGCGCACCGTCTTCCGTGAATGCAACAAGGGAGCCCCCGTCATAAAGCAGAAACGGGCAGAGGAGGCCCGGCTCCTTGGCTGCTGACTTGCCATGAGACAGCAGGTAAGCCAATGCTCAGGCCTCAGTGTTCTTCTCTTTTAAAATGGGAATAGGTTGTGACACCTCCCACAGACAGAGAGAAGCTTGGCCCCCTTTTCTGGCCCTAGGGAGCAATTGACTGGGCCACAAACCAGATAGACATAATCTGCTGCCCTGGAGGTCAGGCCTCCTGCCATGGAAGTTGGAACGACAAGACTGTCTTGTTCCGGGCGCCTGCGGGGCTCGGTCGGTTCGGCTCGGGTCATGATCTCAGAGTCGTGAAATCGAGCCCCGCGTTGGACTCCCCACTGCCTGAGATTCTCTCTCTCCCTCTGCCTCTGCCCCTCTTCCCTGCACTACCCCTGCCCCACCCCTGCCTCTCTTTGTCTCTCGCTCTCAAAAAACAAACAAACAAAAAAAGAAATGTCTTGTTCTGGCTTTAAATAAACAAACATTTCTAACCCCGTAGGACTCAGTCCTCCACAGAGGCAAGAAAACCCCGCAGTCATTCAGGGCCTGGTTTCCAAGGGTTGGGTACCTGGGCAGTTTCCAGGGAGGTCTGGCACCATGGTGCCGGCACACAGAAGGCATTCAGAGCAGGCAGGAGACCGAAGCTCTCCTGTTGTGTAATTTGAGGAGCATTTAATAAAGGGATGGCATCAGCAAAGGTGTGGGCAGGGTTGAGGGAAGCCACAAGGTACCTATATTAATCAGGGCTCTCCAGAAAAACAGAACCGACAGGATGTGTATATGTATACACACATATATATGTATATAAGAGATTTGTCTCAAGGAATTGTTCAAGCAGTTATGGAGGCCAGCAAGCCCACAGTCTGCAGGGTAGACCAATAGGCCAGAAACCCAGGAGGAGCCGATGCCACAGTTCACATCTGAAGGCTATCAGGCTGGAAAAACCATAAAGAGCCGATCGAGAGCCAGTTCAAGTCCAAAGATCATCTGCTGGTAGAACCCCTGTTGCTTAGGGGAGGGCGGTCATTTGTTTTATTCAGAATTTCAACCGGTGGGATGATGCCCACCCACATTATGGACAATCTGTGTACTGAAAGTCTACAAATGTAAATGTTAATCTCATCCAAAAACACCCCCACGGAAACATCCAGGATAATGTCTGGTCACATATCTGGGCCCAGCTAAATGGACACACAGAATCATCCATCAGCAGACTCCAGGATGAGGAGCAGATTAGAGGCACTATCTGCCCTAGACCTGAGACAGTCATATGGACAGGGCCTCCTGCAACAGCCAACAGCAAAGGAGCTGAAGGAAAACCATACCCAGAGCTCACTCTCCCCCTTGCCTCCTATATCCTACCAACCCCGGCTGAAATCCTGAGGGCAGGGGAGTGCTAACAGAGTCCACGTAGGCCAGCCTCCCGCGGCTCACAGGAGGCTACAGAAGGATGGAGAGCAGTATTGAGGGACACACGGGAGGTGCCCAACGTGGCATCCCATTAACAATTACGGAATCGAACCGTGGATACCCAGAGCCCCTGCAGTGGGATGTGGGGGCCTGGGGGAGGGCGCGGAGATCACCCTTCTCAGAACCATTTACCCTGCTACAATTAGATGGACAGGGGAGGCCCACCCCAACTCAGGGTTTCCAGTGTCTCCCGCTGCCCAGAGAAATGAACCCAAATGCTCCTGGCATTCCAGAACCTCTGTCCTCAGGCCTCAAGGGCATCTCCACCAGTTCTACCCTCTCTCTCCCAGCACACATCCTGACTTTGGCCTGGCCGGGGGGCTTCAGAGCACTAGGGTCATCCACTCAAAGTCAAGTCTTTTATGAATAGATTCTAAGGACGGTTTTTTCAACTTCAGCACCATTGACATATCAGGCTAAATATTCTCTGCTGGAGTGGGGGCTGAACTGTGCCTTGGAGGATATGCAGCAGCATCCCTGGCCTCTACCCCCGAGACACCAGCCATACCCCATCTCCAGCTGTGACAACCAAACATGTCTCCAGACGCAGCCAGATGTCCTCTGGGAGGCAAAGTCGCCCCCAGTTGAGAAGCACTGTCCTGCAGTTTGCCTTGTATCAATCTGATGACCCTTCCTTCACGCCAGCAAGTTTCAAGTCCCTTTTTAAGAACGTCTGCATCATCTTAAGCATCTTCCCGTATCGTGACTTTTGGATATAGCTCCAGGAAGCCCCATTCAAGGGGGACTTCTGCCCGAATTTCAAGAAAATGAGCAAATTTCAAGTGGCCTATCAAGAAAATAAAACCACTTGAGAGTCCGTGAGATGACAAAAGGATCCATCTCCTTCCCAAGATTAGGAAAACTGCCATCTGCATTCCTCGCTGACAGCCTGTTCTTGTTCTTGCCGCCTGACCTCGTGGAGGGAAGAAGAAGGTCCAGAGAGGAACTTACAAGGGTAAACCAGACTTTTCTTTGGTGAGTTGTAAGCAGCCGCACAGAGCCTCATCTCACACCAAACACCGAAATAAAGGCTAAAGGTCCTTTTAAAATATCAGTTACAGAAGCTATCACAGTTGAACAGTGATGAAATCTCTGGATAAGGAAGGGATAGAGTGGCAGAGTGGGGGTGCCAATATCTATTTTATAGATTGTTGTGAAGATGGGGGACGCCTGGCACACGGGCGGCCCCCGCAGGCGTAATCGTCCTACCGAGTGTTCTCCTTGGCCCCTGTCCTTTCAGTTTCCGTGGGAGGGGCGGCTCATGACGGGCCGAGGCCCCAGACGTGCGCGTTTGCCAAACACGCTAAGGTTTACCGCCTGAGATCTCTGCTCTTAAGTGGATTTTTGAGAGAGATTTGGCAATACTTTTTTTTTTTATAACACTTTTTATTTTGAGATTAGATTCCCGTGCCGTTATAGGAAATAGATAGATCCCAGGTACCCTTTATCCAATTTGCCCCAGTAGTAACATCTTTCAAAATAATAGTGCAATATCACACCTGGGATATTGTTATTGATACAATCCACTGATCTTATCCAGATTTCCCTAGTTTTACTGGTGTGTGTGTGTGGTGTGTGTGTGTTAAACTCTATGCAAGTTCATCACATGGCAACACTTTTTTTAAATATTTTTATTTATTTGTTTATTTATTTATTTATTTATTTATTTGAGGGTGGGAAGAAGCAGAAGCAGAGGGATAAGCTGACTCCTGGCTGAGCACAAGCCCAACGTGGGGCTCCATCCCACGACCCCAAGGTCACGACCTGAGCAGAAATCAAGAGTTGAACGCTTAACCGACTGAGTCACCCAGGCGCCCCGACACGGCAACAATTTTTAAATGATTTGTCTAAACATAGGTTTCCCAGGCTTTTCAGAAGCCCTAGCTGTTTACTTCTCCCCTAAGCAAAAAGAAAGTATTGACTAAGCAAGTTAAGTGAACAGAAGACAGGAAGGAATATGTAACCACATTCAGGACAAACTGTTCTCTCTCTCTCTCTCTCTTTTTTTTAAGAGAGGGAGAGGTTGGGGAGGGACAGAGGGAGAAGAAGAGAGAGAATATTAAGCAGCTTCCACGCCCAGCATGGAACCAGATGCAGTCCTCCATCTCACAACCCTGAGATCATGACCTGAGCTGAAATCAAGAGACCGGTGCTTAACTGACTGAGCTGCCCAAGTATCCCCAAGGCAAACAGTTTCCAAGAGCAAGCTCGCTGTCCTCGGCCAGTGAAACCTTAACCATCTCTGATTCCTATTCCTTCCCGCTTAGGGGTCTTCCCACTCTGGTTCTTGTTTTCCTGGGAAGAGGCTGGGAGAGCAAGGGCAGATGGAACAGAACCACAGGAGCAGGGGAATGTGGCAGGAACGCCCCCCAGACCGGAGGGCAAGCTGTGCGCAGGAACGGAGGACTATGAGAAACTTAGGTGGAAGAGAGAGGGGTGGCCAGCCTGTGGTCAGACAGGCAGTCAGTGGCAACAGCAAGACGAAAGATCAGTTAATTCGGGGCTGCCATGCACTGTTGAGTAGGGAGTGTACTGCACAACTCTAAGGGTGACGCAATCACTAAACAAACCTTTCCCATTATGTAATCAGTGCCAACAAAGGTACATCAAGCAACATCACGGGAATACAGAGGAAAGAAATCTTAACACTCAGAGAGAAATCTGAGGAGACTTCCTGCAGCGAGGACACTGGCAGTAGGCCTTGAAAAATGGACAAGTGAGTTTTCATGGAAGAGGGAGAAGAGGGCAGTGCGCCTCGTGTTACTTACTCTGAGGCACAGATCCCCTCCCCACTAACTCATCACCACATCCTCCTGCCTTCCCTGATCAGCTGAGCCAGATATGAACCCATTGGCTCACGTCTCAGCCCTTATCGGAGGCTCTGTCCTCTGCAGCGGGGAGTACGTCACCGTCCCCAGCGTTTTAAATCCAAAGTCAGACCCTGCTGGAAATAAACCAGTTGCTACTGAGAAGCTATTCTGAAACCTGCCCAGAAGTTCAGAATCTGTCCTACCAGGCCCCTGGTAGCAATCCTGGGGGCAACCAGGGGGATGTGATCTGAGCCCCAGCTGTGTGGGTCTGGTATCTCCACTCAGCCTGGGGACCACCCAAAGGCAGGGTCAGGTCTTCTATGGTCACCCTCCCCAAATGACCAGTCCCAGGGAAGGGCAGAGCCTGCGGTCCTTCTCCAGCTACCTTAGCTGGGCATGGAGTTGGGCTGTGCCCCCGTCACAGGCCTGGTGGACACTGTCTCCCGCAGGAGGAGTAGGAGGCCACGGCCTGACTGATACTCACACAGGCCCCACCATCCACCAGCTGCTCTGGGCCCGGAGACTTCAGGAGGTCATCGCCAGAGACTATGCAGAGCAGAACCTCTGGGAGCTCAGCTGAGGAAGGAGCTGGTCCCCAGTCGTCTAGCACACGTGTGAGCTGGAGTGAGACAGCTACCCGCAGGCCACCGTGCTTCTCAGGTGGGGTCCTCCCCGTCTCCCACCAGACAGAGTGTGAGCCCACCTGCGTCATGCGCCCTCTCCCCACACTTTTGTCCTGACTCACTTGGGGCACACAGCCCCCCCCCCGAGTGAGTGCCCCCTCTAACCCTGCCTTCGGGTGGCCCCCGGGGGATGTGAGCTGAGCCCCAGCTACCAGACTCACACACCTGGGGCTCAGGGGGTTGACAGACGAAGAGCGGGTCACAGCCTGGTGCATATTGAGGCCCCCTTGCTGCCCCAAGAGTTGCTAAGCAGACAGCTGGCTGGACTCGGCCCTGGTGCCCCACCCCCCAGACCAACAGCATCGACCCCTCCAAGCACCCTCCCCACCTGGTGCACAGAGGGGCGCAGGCAGGACTTTGGCCCGGATACCACAGCTGAGCAAACTGAGGCCCAGACCTGGAGAGGGACCTTGAGGACACCTCAGAGCCAGGACAAAGGCCAGAGTTTCAGATTCCTGCCTTAACCTTGGGCCATGAGCGCCTGCCCCGGCTACAGGTGGGGGTGGCCTGCAGTGGGATAGGGCTGGGGGGGGTTCTCTGAGCACAGGGGCCTCGACAGCAACCTGGCCTGGCTTCCTTCATTCTTGCCACCCTTCCCAAAGCGCATATGGAGCGTCAGGCCCTCTCCTAGGCCCCAGGCATATGCAGCGAACAAGACAAAATCTCATCCCCGTGGAGCTCATAGTCTAGTAGGGAACACATCAACAAACAAACTAGACGGAGATTCAGATAACAGTGTGGCGCAGAGAAAAAGCTCCAGCTGGGAAGGGGCCTTGAGAGAGACGGGGGCACTGAGCAGGTCTGCTGCGTCTCAGTCGGCTTGCGCTGCCATCACAAAGTGCCACCGGCTGGGTGGCTTCAGCGACATTTACCTCTCACAGCTCTGGAGGCTGGAAGTTCCAGATCAGGGTGCCAGTGTGGACAGGGGCTGGGGAGGACACTCCTCCTGGCCTGCCGAGGGCCACCTTCTGTCTGTGTCCTCACGTGGAGGACGAGAAAAGAGAGCAAGCTCCCTGGTATCTCTTCTTGTGTTTGTTATTTTTTTAAAGAATTTATTTATTTGTTTGAGAGAGAGAGAGAGTGGGGAGAGGGGAGAGGGAGAGGGAGAAAGAGTCTTACGCAGACTCAGCACTGAGCACGGAGCCTGGCTCAGGGCTCGATCCCAAGACCCTGAGATCACGACCTGAGCTGAAACCAGGAGTCGTTTGCCTAACCGACTGCACCACCCTGGCACCCCGGTGTCTCTTCTTTTAAAAAGGCACGAGTCCCATCAAGAGGGCCCCAACCCCGAGACCTCACCTCCCCTGACCCCTCTCCCAGTACCATCACACGGGGGGTTCGGGCTTCCACATAGGAATCGGGGGGAACATAGTCCATCCACGGCAGACAGGAAGAGAAGCACTCTCCAAAGAGATTAATGGCATCCAAAGATTCAATTAGCGCCACTGAATTGTACACTTAAAAATGATCTAAATCGCAAATTCTTTGCTATATATATTTAACAACGTAAAAACTAATAATATACCAAAAATTGAATTAGTTTGAATTATTATAAAGGAAGAGGAGGAAGAGGAAGAAGAAGAGGAAGGAGGAATCAAACATCAAATCCACGGTCACCAAACAGCCACGTAGGCTTGAGCAAGTTGCACACGCTCTCTGTGCCTCGGTTTCTTCATCTGTACCACGGGGGATATAATCTCTCCTGCAAAGAGTCGCTGAACGGGTTAAAACACAGGCCTTGCTGAGAAGAAGCAACTTAGCATGGCGGTGAGGATGGGGGGCTGTTGTCATAATGTTCATCGTCCCTCTGCGTCCGTCCCCAAAGGAGCACGCGGCGGGAGAAGGAAGCCGGCTCTGAAGGACAGTCACCTGGCTGCTGAAGTACGATGTGACCAAGCACTGGGGCCGGCCCAGGTGCCGCTGGCTGACGGCGTGCTGGCCCCGCTGGTCCTGGACAGTGCCTGCCGTGTGGACGTGGATGCCTACCCGGTGCCCGTGCACGGCCCGGCCGGCCTGCGGAAGCCAGGTGGGCACCCGGTCCCCCTGGTGGCTCTGCACAGCCACACTACATGGTGGACTCCAAGAACTTCCTTGGGCTGTACCTGGAGAAGGAGACAGTAGAGAAGACGGTGCAGGAGACTGCCTGCAGGTGCCAAGCCCCATCAGCCACTCAGAGGCCTACTGCACCACTGAGGGTATCTGCTTTGTGGTCGCCCACAAGGCCCCCAGTGCCTGAGGCCTGCCTGGCAGAGGAGGACCTGCCCCAGAGGGGAAGTCAGGACCAGCATTTCTAGAGTCTCAGTCCACAGCCCCCTAAAACAGATGGAGCCTGAGCTTTACCCCTTCATTCCTATTACTTCATCCCAAGGTCATGGGGGAAAAGCAAGGTTCTCTTTCCCCTCCTCACCCCTGCAACCAGCCCAGGGATCCGTCTCCCACACCCCTTTCTTGTTCATCTTGCACCAAAGATCAGGAAAATAAAGTGGCTCAGCTGGATACTGTCTTGATTTGGGTTCCCCCAGAAGCCGACTCCAAGACAAGGATTTGAGAGCAAACAGTTTATTTGAGAGGGGATCCCAGGAGACACCAATAGGAGCATGGGAAGGAACGGGAGGCAGGCAGGTGATAAAAGGGGGTGTCGTCAAGCCCACTACCACTGGGGGCAACTGGAGCTCTCCACTGTGCTGGGGCCTTGGGGCACAGGCACACACCTCAGAGTTACCCCACCCAAGGGACCTGCTACATTTGTGCAGCTCCCATGGTCACGGCTGAGGGCTGCCATCGGGTCATGAAGTGGCCAGCATCTTCAGCCTGCCGGTGAGTAGGCAGCGGGGCAGAGCCTCGGGCAAAGGCTTGCAGGTGCTGGCCACTGGAAGATGGGCCAGCAGGCCGCAGGGATTGGGAGGAGGTTCCAGGAGCACCTGCAGCAAACGCAAAGCCCCAATGGCTGGCGTGTGGGTCCACTCTGGGCAGCCTGGTCCTTCTGCCGGGGAAACAGGACGTCAGGTTCTCAAAGCCCAAAGACATCTGCAAGAACTAGATGATTTCTAGGCCAAATTCCTGTTCCCCCTCTGGTGAAGAAACTGAGGTCTGGGAGGGTCGGTGACTGGCTCCTGATGGCTCAGTGAGTCAGCTGCAGAGCCCAAATTGGAACCTGGGTCCAGCTTATGATGGGCTTGGGGGATTCAGAGCTGCAGGAAGCAGGGTACGAATTTTTTTTTTTAGTAGGTTGGTATTATAACATTTATTAAAATAATGCTATGGGTTAATAGAAACAGCAAAGAACCAAAGAATTAAAATGCAAGCTATGTAAAATCCCAACTAAAACCCAAAAGTGTCTAAAGTATTCATTCATTAGCTAACTAAAAGCCCAAGAAAGACAAGACACCCAATATAATAAGGTAGGGGCCTGGAAGGCACCAGGGGGAGGCAGGGGCCTGCACCCAGCCTCGGGACTCCATGCCCTTCACTCTTCATTGCTGGGGTCACCCCAAGGGCCCAGCCACCCTGGGCTTAGGAGGGGAACCAGAGGTTGCTACAGAGCTCCCCCAGAGTGGGGAGTGGACCTGACGACAATAGAGCCTCAGTAAGTGGTCAGCTGAACCAGGCGGGCAGCACAGGGAGTCAGGCTGTTCCATCCATATGGCCAAGAACTGGGGCTCTCAAACTTTTGGGAAGGCCTAGGTCCCTAGAAGAACTTCATAAGGCCTTCTATCTCTCAGGACTCCCCTTGCCCACACAGCCAGTCAGCTCACATTCCAGGTAGCTGCCAACACTGGGCTGACATGTCCTGTCTGGCTTGTGGGAGGGGTGACAGCCCTTCTCCACCCAAGGCTGGCTCATATGAAGCCCCGAATGTTCCCTGAACTGTAGCATGGGCCCCTTACCGGGCTTTCAGCTCCCAATGTCCCAACCCAGTCCAACCTCCATCGAGTAGCCTCCCAGAGCAAACACAGCCACAGGATGAAATCCCAGCACGTAATGACCCACAAAGGCCCTCCACAACCTGGCCGCTGCCTTGTGTCCTGTAGCCGCCACGCAAGGCTCCCTACCTGCATGTCTTCATGACACAGGACTCTCTCCTCCAGCCTATGTCCAAGCTCCGCACAGCCTCCAGCGCGGTGTGAGGAGCGATGGAGAGAAGGGTTGAGCCAGAACTCCTCGCCCAGGGAAAGGAGCAGCCTCCATATGCTGTCCTGCTGCTAAAGCCCAGTGTTTTCCAAACTGCTTCCATTGTGTTCTGGGGGGTGTCTGAGTCGTATGTCAGAGGTCAGCGATGGCAAGTCCTCCTTCCTCCTGCAGCTGGGTCTTGGGAAGCGGAAGGCAGAGACGAGGCAATGTGAGATGGCAATGGCACCCCACGGCCACCAGAGGGCAGTGCAGTGCAGAAAGCTGCCCGCAGAGGTGCAGGGAGGACAGTATTCCTCAGGAAAGAAGACCACCTTTCGGCCCATTGAGGTGCTGCCAGGCCTCATCCAGCAGAGAAGCCATGAGCCAGGCCACCCGGAGGAGCCTGAAAAGGCTTGGACGGGCAGGGCCTCCATGAACCCAGAACTCTCCTGTCTCTCTGTGGGTACTGGACACTGCATTTTAGCTAGAGCCCAGGAGACTAGAACTTTCCAAACTAACTTGCTTGTGAGTCACCCTGGGAACTGGTTAAACTGTGAATTCTGATCCAGTGAGGCTTGAAGCCAAGAATGCTGGCCACTAGGGGTTTCATCCTCTGGCAGGAGGCTAGGAGAGTTTTCTCTAGAGAATCTGAGCAGCCCAAGAAATTGACATCCAGTGTCCCCTAACAAATAGCTCAGCCAGAACGCCCCCCCTGTAAGTACAGAGCTCCTAATCTCTACAGTGCCCGACTCCATGAGCAGACTGCTAAGGATTGCCATATATATGAGGAAAGCCTAACAGGCGGAAAATGAAAGAAACGGAAAAAAAACGTGAAAGAAACAGAGAGTGTAAAGAGAATACATCTTTTTTTAAAGCATCAGTGTCCTCTGCAAGATAGAAGATGTTGCGTGCACAAAACAGAACAGCATGCACAGCACTTAGCTGCAGCGAGGGGAGGCAGTCCCATGTCCAGTGACAGCCCAGCTGTGTCCCACCTCAAGCCAGAGACCCTATCTCTCCACTTTTCTGGCTCAGGGCCTTCTCCACTCCAACCGGGCCCCCTGCAGGCTTAGCCCAGGGGTGGGAGGGGGGCATCAACACGCCGGGGTAATTCTCAAATCGTGAGAGAAGAGACCCTGTGGATAAATGCCTCAGCCTCCTGTCCCTTTGAATGAACAAGGAGAAAACAGCATTGCCAAGGTACAGAGGAGCAAAACCTAGAGAATGGAGGGATTCAGAGGAAGACTCGGCTGCCCCAGGGCCCTACACAGGAAGGGAAAGGCAGGCAGGCAGGGGGCAGGCGTGCACCCCAGGCCAGCCGTGAGATCCGAGGAGAGGGGCTCCCCGCTGCACCCCCCGGGTCAGGTGCGCTCCAGGAAGTGGTTAGCCCCTACTTCTGGAAGAGGTGCCGGACGAGGCAGAAGGCACACGGAGAGGCCTGGCCTGGGTAGCAGGTGGCCCAGTTCCAATCCTGAGTCTACCAGTGACAGCGGCGTGACCTCAGGCAATTCATTTCCCCTCGGACCCACGCCCTCACTTAGTGTGGCTGCGTGGATGGCCCCCTTCCCTTCACAGGCCCAAGCCCCTGCTGATGCTGCTGTCCCCAGCCCCAGCCCCAGATCAAGGGCCCCTGGTTCTCTTTTTGCAAGACAGACAACTGCATGTCACGGAGCCCGTCAGGAGCACCAACTCGCAGCCCCAGGCAGCCTTCTCCCTCCCTGACATCCTGGGACACGGGCTCCCACCCCGACACCCCACATGTGTCACACACACTGTCTGTGGAACACATACAGCACACACCGACGTGTGTAAACATGAGCACACACTACATGCACACACCTACACCTACACATACTACGCGTGCCCCCACATAAATACATATCGCAAACAGCACACACTCGTGTGTGCGCACACACAAGTCTCTGCTCTTGTCTGTCCCCTCGGGTCTCTCCGGGTCCTTATGTACTTGCAGCGTTTCCTCTGAGTCTGTCTGTCTGCCTCATCTCCCGTGCACCATTAAATGAGTTCCGCGCATGTAAAGCACTGAATGCCTAGCACAGCTGAGTGCTCACTGCCTGTTAGCTAGGATCATTGGACTTGTGTTTCTCCCTTACTCTGTTGCTGTGTGTCTCTCATGTTTCTATGTGTCTCTGTTGCCCTCCATGTCTCTGTCTCTGTCTCTCCTTCCCATAGCTGTCTCCACCTCTCCATCTCCACCTTTTCCCCCTCTGCTTCTTGCTCTCTGTCTCTTCATCTCTGTAGGTCTCTCTCTCTCCCTCACCCCCTCTCTCTTTCACCCAGTGACTCACCTCCTCCATCCTCAGTCTCTGCTCCCCACTCCAGGCCCTGTCCCCGCCAATCTAGGGACCAATCTCACCCTGAGCTGGATCTAGAACCTCAAGGACAGCCCTCCCCACATATGTTTCTCCCAGACCAGGCTCAGCTGCCTGAGGGCTGCTCTGTCCCTCGTGCTCCTGGCTCTGAAGGCATGACCCACGTGCTGGGCCCTAAGTTGGTGCCCCAACTCCAAAAGGCAGCTAGCCCACCCGTCCCGAGACCTCCTCTGGATGGGGCTGCCCTCTCTTTGGCCCTGGCATTCACAGGGAACAGATTCTGTCCTGCTGGAGCCAAACAGGGATTAAAATAGCAGGAAATCAGGAGATCCAGGAAAGGAAAATGCAAGCTTTCGCTAAGGAGGGGCAGGAATTCAGGAAAGAAAGGGATCTCTACTCCTACCCTGCACCACATACAGACAGATAACAAGGATTCTCCCAAACTTCCTCAGGGGTTGCCCCACGTGCATGCCCCAAACACTCCAGCCACAATGACTTTAACGTTCCCTAAACCGCAGCCCTCCCTGCCACAGGGCCTTTGCATGTGCTGCTTACATTGCTGTTCATGCCCTTGGCCTTGGCTGTGGCCACATTGGATAGATCCTCCCCTTCCTTCTAAGCCCAGGTAGTTTATAGCTCCACCTAGAGCCATCTTCCCTTCCCCCTTCACCACCTTCATGGTGCTACATCACTCTTCGAGGCTCTGTTGACACGTTGTCTTGTCTGCCCTGGAGCCTGTGAGCTTCACCGGGCTGGGCACGGGTTTTAAGAACTTCTGCACATGGCAGTGTCAGCATGGGAATCAACACAAGTGAACATGATCCTCAATCAGCCATTGTTCCTGGTCACAGGGCCCCTGCTCCAGAGTGGGTCCCTGGAGACCCTAGACCTCCACAGTCTGTCTGATCACTATAGCACAGGGGGCAGTAGAGGGTTTCCATCTCGACCCTGACGCTCGGGTATGCGAACCTAGGTGAGTTACTCAGGCTCTCTCCGCCTCTGTTTTGTTATACAGAAAATGAGGATGATATGGAGATAAAATGAGTTCATGTATATTAAGTACTCAGTACTGCACCTGGCCCAAGGCGAGTACCATGAAGTACTGGCCATTGTTAGGACGCTTTCCCCTTTAATTCAGCACACGTCCAGTGAGCACAGAGGAAGAGCCCCGCCCTGCTGGGCATCCAGGGATCACACGGTGGCTCATTCCGAGTTGGGGCTGGAGCGTGGGTTCCAGCTCTCGGAGCTGTAAGGCCCCTGAGGAGGTCAGTGGGGGCTGGGGGAGCCCCCCTGAAGGCCAGGGTTAGCACAGAGCTTGACCCTGGCCGAGGAAGATAAGGAGAGCATCTGGTTTGCAGAATGGCACAATCCCAAAGAAGGAGGAAAGTACCTGAGGGAGGGTGGGGGGCAAGGGGGTCCTGAGGAGACAGTGGGAGAGAAAGCTGAGGCATGAGGGGGATGAAGCCTAGCTGGGCTGGACGGATGAGATGGGCCCAGCAGGGTGGGGACAGCCCTGAGGTGGCCAGCACCCTGCAGGCAACTCCAGGCTCCTGCCACAGCGGCATCCCTGGTCCCAGCCCACCTCACAGTGGCCATCACCATCTCTCAGGGCACACACGGTGTGTCCCTGCCCAGCATCCTGCTCTCGCCCCACCTGCCAAACACCAAAGCACAACAGTGTTTGCTCTGGGAATTACTGAACTTGGGAATGTATTCACGGAATATGACAAGAGTCTTAGAATCCAACTTGCAGATCCACAGAAGCTGAGGATTCTGTGAACTTCTAGAACACAGGGGTAGTCCAGGCTGGCCCAGTTCCCTCCCAGACGTGGCCAGTGTGGTAAGAACCTAGTCTGGTTTTCAGACTCTTCTGAGGAAAGTGAGGACCTGGGTGAGGATGGGCTCTGAAGCCCTGCCCTCCCACACACCCGGATGATGGTGGGTGGGCTCATCAAGACATGCTGAGTGAGTCTCTCCATCTGCTGCGGGGTGCTGAGCTCCACCTCAGAGGGACAGCGCAGGGCAAGCAAGGGACATGCTGGTGAAGATCCACTCAGAATCCCCTGGCATTGCTGTGAAGGCAATGACCTCCTGCCCAGCTCGCTCTCCCACAGATGTTGGAACGGCTGAGGGGGCAGGAGGGACTGGGGGGCAGGGGTCTTCCCTGGGGCAGGGTGATGAGGACACAGGAAGGATGGCAGTTGTCCACAGGGGAGACTGGTGCGTGAGTGTGTGTGTACGTGTGGAAGGGAGAGAGTGAGTTCTCCATCACCGTGGGGTGTGCAAGCAGAGGCTGAGAGTTCCTGCAGGATGGTGAAGAGAGGGTCCCGCAGCCCAGCACACAGAGGGAAGTTGGTCTACAGGAGGTAGCCCCTGGGCTCCCCTTTAGTCCCAGGCTGAGGATGGAGGTGTGGCACGGGTGTGGCTGGCTGTCTCTGGGAGGGGGAACAGCCAAGGGCAAGAATCAGGAGAGGGTAAGGAGCAGGGCCCGCTGGGACAGTCGGTGAAGGCTCCTGCAGCGGCTGTGCGGGCTTGGAGGAGTTTCCCAGGCAGAGGTGCCAGGCAAGAGCTTGAGGGCTGGGAGCAGGGCCCGAGGGAGGGGCTGTTGGTGCCCGCAGAGGGATGGCTGTGATCAAAGGCGGAGGAAGTGGGCTGATGCGAGGTGCCTGCGTCAGGAACGCTGCACAGCTGGTGGGCACAGGCTCACGATGGGTCTGAATACAGAGGGTCCCACAGGTCAGGACTCTTGATGCCTCCTCCTTGGGAAGGGGAGGGCCAAGAGTCAAGGAGGGTGAGATGCTTCTCTACAGGGAGCATGTTCTTGGGAGCGTGGAGGACTTCCTGGTGGAGGTGGTAGCAATTGGTCTAAGCCTGGGGGCGGGGGTGGGGGTAGGCAAGACTTGTGCGCAGCAGGAAGCGGGGCACAGGGGGGGGGGGGGGCATTCCCGGAGGAAACATGGCCTGCAAAGACTACCTGCACATGCCGCTCACTCCGGCTGGAGAGGCCAGCCCAGCTGAGCCCTGCCCACATGGCTACAGGCAGAGTGAGCGCTCCTCTGTAATTAGGTGAGAAAGCCATTTCCCGCTGTTGTTAGACAGCCCGATACACTGGAAAGAAAGCAAAGCGTTTTTCTTTGTAATGATAACTTCTGGATCTGAGGAAGGTGTTGGCTGTCATTTCTGCCAGCCAGCAAAATGCCGCTCTGCCACCACCCTGGAGTGACAGCGCCCATTTTAGACCCCAAAAGGCATAACTGCTTGTTTTTCCTTCAGTACCACAGAGGAAGGAAATAGGCTGCGGCAGCAAAGGCAGAACACTTCTGGAAGTCCATTAAGAGAGCCCCGCTGGCTGGCTTTTAGACAGTCAAATAAAGCCCCTGGCTCCCACATGGCCATGGTGGGGGGTGGGGTGGAAAGGCGTGCCAGAAACCCCAAAGGTGCGGGGAGAAGGGTACCAGGGATGGAGCCCGCGCAGAGCTGGCGGGAATGGGGAGCCCCAGAACAGCAGGTGGGACCCTTGAAGACCGTGGAGTCCACCCCCAGAAGGACGGATGGGAAAACCAGGACCCCAAGAGAGGGCTGGGAGCTCGGCGGTAACCCTGTGCGCTGCAGTGTCAGCCAGCAATTAGGAGCCCGGGATGCGGCCCGGCTGCAGCACGCAAGAGCGCGTGGCCTCGGGCGGGGCGTGGCCTCGGGGGCGGGGCCTCGGGCGGGGCGGGGCCTCCCCGGGACCGGCACGGTGGTACAAGGCCTAGGCCGACATGCACTGCTCTCAGGCGAGGACCCCATCTCAGCGCTTCTCCCACATGGAGGAAGGCTTCACCCTCTTCCAAGGCTCGGGGCAGGAGAGGGGGCACGCACAAAGGAGGGCAGGAGGGCGGGGTACCGAAGTCTCCAGCAATGTGCTCATTAGGTCCCAGGCTCTTTCCTTGCCTCAGTTTCCCGTTCACCCCAAGGCAGCAAGGGTAGGCCTGTAGCTGGAAAACAAAGGAGTCTGGACTTGGTCAGAAATGGGGTGCTGAGCTGGAGGCAGACTGTCCAGTGTCCGCTTGAGCTGGAGCAGCCGTTTCCCTGGAGTTCCTCACTGCCCTCATGTTTGCTGCCTGGGGGTCCTCGTCCTGCGGTTGGCTCTCTGCTCCTTCTTTCACTATGCTTCAAGAAGGCAGATTTACAGAGGAGAAGGTGCCTAACTCACACTGAGGTCCACATGCAGAGGTGGGCTCACATCCCCCCCAAGCCACGTCATTCACAAACAAGGCTGTGTGAGGAGCTCTAGTAAGCTCCAGTGATCATTTAGCTATCTGATATTGTCTGCTCCTCATCAGCCTTTCCCACTAGACCACATGCTCCACAAAACTGTGTCTATCCCCACCACCTGGCACATACTAGGTGGTAACAGGTGGCCAGGTGATTCAAATCTCTCCATTTTATAGACACAGCATCCACTGCAGTGTGGCCAAAGAGGGCCTCAACGAGGTGACAGTTGAGGCAAGAGATGAGAGAGTGAGCCAGGCAGGTATCTGCGTAAGTCCTTGTAGGTAGAAGGAATAGCTAGTCATAAAGGCTGTGAGATGGGAGAGTGCCTGGCAAGTTCCAGGAACAGTGTGTAAGTGCACATGTGTGTGTTTGTGTGTTTTGTTCGTGCACGCATCTGTGTGTGCGTGCACAGGATGTGCAAGCCTTTAGGCGCGTGTGTGTGTTGTTTGGGCAAGGATCTGGGTGACTGCACACAGGGGATGTGAGTGCCTGCAGGTGTGTGTGTGAGTGCCTGTGTGGGTGGTGAGCCTCATGGGCCACTGTAAGGCCCAGACTCTTCCTCTGAGTGAGGTGGAAGTTATTTGAGGCACTTGAGCAGAGGAGAAACATGGTCAGACATAACCTTCAAGGCCCACGTAAGGAGGTGAGTGTGAAAGCAGCTCCCCGGGGATCTCGAGCCTCTGCTTGGGCTCTGGTTCCAGCCCCAGCACCACCCCCACCGGTGCCTAGGACTGGGCTCAGCAGTGCTTACCAAAGCTCTGTGAGCAGAGACACCAAGCAAGGGAGTCGGGGGGGGGGGGGGTGGCAAAGAGATGGGGCTGGGGCAGCAGCAGAGAAAGAAGCCGTTGGGTTCCCCTGTGCCCTGGGCAATTTCTTGGGTGTGTTATTGTGGAAGAACAGTGGAGTAGGGCCTCACTAGAGATCGGAATCACCCTCAGGCAAGGCCTCAGTTCAGAGGGCTTTATAAATAATGCCCAGAATAATTAAAAAGAGACTGTTCACTCCCCCTCCTCCTGCCTCCGGGGAGGGATATTCATCCGCAAACAAATTAAAACCAAATCCAGCAATTTGCATGACTCCAGCTCCGGGGCTGCTTGTAAGCATGTTCCTTGAAGATGCCATGGACCAGAGCACGGTGATTCTAATTCATTCGCTGCTCCAGGTGCAGCCCTGGTGGGGAGTCTGCTCTTCAGGGACGGAGGCTCTGTGTGCCCTGTGCTCTCACCCTGGGGCCCAGAGCACTGTCCACACAGTTGAGGATCGGGGTACCCAGCCCCGCATTCATCACTGAGTCATGTTTCTGTCGGAGCAGGTGCTGTCCACATGGTGCTCGGTGGCTCTCGAGCTCCTCTGAGGGGCTGAACAGTCTTGGGAAGGCTCAGTTTGTCTTAGGGGAATGGGGAGAAGGCTATGACTGATCTACACTGAGGAAAGAGGTGCTGACATTGAAGGGGTTGATGTGACAGGTTTCAAAAAGGAAAAAAGAAATGGCTATGCAAATTTAAGGTAGAATTACATTATGCAACCTAAAATACCAGACACCAGGCTGAGCTGTGCTTCTGTAGGGCCGAGAAAACCTCAGAAGTCCCAAATGTATTGCCCTCAGCCACCACAGGACGCTAACTCCATGGTGGGGGTCCCAAGCTCATGACCTCATCTAAACGTGATCACCTCCCAAAGGCCCCCCTCCTAATACCGTCACGTGGGGGTTAGGGCATCAACATAGGAGTCCGTTCTAGCAGTGTGTGCACAAACCTTCCTTACCCTCTGGCTCTCTCATATAGGAGTTTCCACAGAGGTTAAACATGAGTAGAGCTTTGAAGGGCAGGGCCGGCCCGTGAGCCGGGCTGTGAGGTCAGGCTGTAACTTGTCCTCCACAAATCCATCATTCTGTCCCCAGTGGACGTGCCCCCCACTTAGGCTAGAGGAAACTCCCCGCTGCTCCCAGGGCCCATCTCTGCCGCATGCAGCAGGAATGGGGGTGGGGCAGGGTGGAAATGGGCCTGGTTTCTATGGCACTCGGATGGGTGTCCCCACCCGGGGCTCACACAAAGAGAAGGTGGCAGGGAACAGGCTCATGGTTCTCCACGTAAAGGGCAGAACAAAAAGACAAAAAGCCCTCTGTTGAGCACAACATAGTGCCACCTCCGACCTGGGGCTCCTGAACCAGATACTCAGTACAGGTGCTCCCCTTACCTCCCCTGCAGGCAGCAGAAGCAGCACTGGAACAGCTCACCTGCCACAGAGGAGCGTGAACAACAGCCAGGGAGCCGCGGAGTGGGCTGGCAACTGCCCTGCTAAGCGCCTCCAGGAACGGGCAGAGAAATGAAGCCCAGAGAGGTCACAGGGCTGGTCAGGGTAGAGCTGGGTGAAATCTGAGCCTCCTCTCCAGGTCCCGCTGCCCTTCTCCACTCAGTAAGAAAATGTCAACAAGATACAGGTAAGGATCCCTGGTCCAGCATGGCCTGGACACATAGGAAGCCTCAATGAATGCTGAATGGCTGCATGGGTGGATGGGTCAATAGATGGGACGGAGGGAGGGAGGGAAGCAGGGAAGAGTGGATGGATGGATGGATGGATGGATGGATGGATGGACGGACAGACGGACGGGTAGATGGCTGGGAGACAGGGCACTCATCTAAAAGAGTAAGATCAGCACATGACTATATCCTCTCATCTTGAGACTGACCAGAACAGCATGAGAGCTAGGAGGGAAGCCATGAATACCTGTTCGTTAATTTAAGGCAATATAAGAAATCGTCCCAAGTATGGCCTCAGGAGTCAGCCCGGATGGACATGTCTGTGCTCTGACTTGCTTGCTGTGTGATGTTGGGAAAGTTGTTACACTTCCCGAGTCTCCATTTCCTCATTTGTAAAATGGGGATAAGGAGAGTCCAAGTCATGGGATGCTCACAAGAATCGAATGAGGTTATTTATGTGAAGTGCTTAGCACAGGGCTTGGCATATAGGAAGAACTAAAACATAATATCACTAGTTATTACATATTATTAATTTCACGGTCACTTATGCACTTTTCTTTATTAATAATAGCAAGATAACCGCGACAACCCTTCTCGGTGTAAAAACCAATGGCCTTATAATCACCCACAGGACCTCACATGACCTTGCTTGGTTTCTTCACTGGTCCCATCTGTCCTCCCCCCTTGATCAAATGCACTTGCTGCACTGTACCTCAGAGAGGCCACTTGTGCCCCTGCCCCAGACCCTTGGCACCTGTTCTCGGTTCCCTGCCAGCCTCTTCCCCCAAAGAGCACCATGGCTCACTCCCTCCCCTCCTTCAAGCCTGCTCCAACGTCCCCTTCTTAGTGAGACCTTCCCTCACCCCTTTTGAAAACTGCACTATCCTGCCCCATCCAGGGTACCTCCACTCTCCCTCCTGCTTCATTTCACCCCATAGCACCTACCTCCTTGTGACCTATTATGCACTTGAATTAATCAACTTGTTTGTCACCTGCCCCTCACAACAGAATCTCAAATGCACAAGGGCAGTGATGTCTACCCCCTCCCTTCCCCTGTGCTACAACAGTGCCTGGCGCAGAGTAGGCGCTCAATAAACAGTTTAATAAACAAATAATGTGTTACGAGAGTGCGCTAAGCCTTACAGCCTGTGCCCCAAAGTCCAGTGATCCAAGTTGGAAGGAGACAGATGTCCAAGTGGAGGGAGAAACAGTTCTCAGGAACCTAAAAAGGCATCGTGAAGGCATTGTGGCTTTTGCGCCACCCCTTGGAGGGTGGGGAGGACATGCTTAGGTACAGCAGGGGAGGAGGGCGTTCCAAGCTGTGGGGCTGACATCAGCCAAGGCCCTGCAGAGAAGAGGAAGAAGCTGGGGGGCCTGGAACACAAGGGTCCCCTAAAGCAGGCCAGCCCTGGGGTAGGGCCAGGAAAGTGGTACAGGTGACCATGGGGCCACAAGCCACGTTTTTGCACAGACTGTAGGAGAGCGTAGGTCAGAGGCAGCCCTGGGGAGTCCCATCCCAGCCAGGCAGCCAGACCGCAGGGAGATATAATGAGCTTTCTCATCAGAGCTGCTGGAAGGATGAATTGCCTCCACCCAGGAGGCTCAGAAGTGAACATTACTGCCAGCCCCCTTCTGCACCTCGTTCCAGAAACTACACATTCTCTGCCCACGCTGGACAAGAGTGGGAAGGCAGAAAACCCACTGGGGTGATTGAAGCCCTTCACTCTAGATGAATTACACCTCTAAGTGGCCCCCCATCCACCCTGCATGGCACGATGCTGCCCCCTTCGAGCAGGAACCAGAGGAGGCTGCTGATTAGGAGGCGGCTCGACTGTTGGATCCAGCCCCACGCAGCTCCCACAGGTCTGAGCTTGACAAGGACTGATGGGATGGGATGCGGCGGGGTGCACGGACACTGGGGGATGGGGCAGTGAGAGGTCAAGGGCAACCGAAGGAGCTTCAGCTCTGGAGTCAAATGGAGGTTCCGGGGTCAGAACGTGGCTCTGCCACTTCCCAGTGCTGGGCAGTGCCTTCAACAGCTCTGAGTCCCATTTTCCACACTGGCAGGACAGGGTGGGGGCGCGGGAATCTGCCCAAGGCTGGGCCACTCTGACACTCTGGGGTTTGCACCTGGGATTCACATAAACCGGGGGTAGTTGAAGTGGGGGTGCTGAGGGTGCTATCCTGGAACAGTCTCATGGAGTCCATGAACACAGAAAAACAGAGAGCAGGTGTGCTGGGGAAACCAAGGTGCCCACAGGGAAGCCAGGGGGATCCAGCCTAAGTTTTGGATGGTTTTCTCAATCCAGACCTTCCCTCTGCTGCATTTCCTGGCCCCGGGCTCGCTGAGACACCCCTGTAAGACCTCTCCTTATAATCAATTCTCCTTTCCTCAATCTGCTGTGAGACCATGTCAATTGTGTGGTAGATTGTGTTTCCAGAGACCACAACAATCTCTCCCAGCCCACACACTCTTTTGCAATGGGCCCTGGCCACCCCACCCCCATCCAAGGGGTGATGTCTGTCTCCCCTCCTGGCCCCGTGATGGGCTTAGTCAATGGCATGAGGTGTCAATGAAACTCGGGGACTTCCAGGTTACCAGCCTTAAGAAGATCCGACAGCTTTCTACTCTTGCATTCTGGGGGCAACCAGCTGCCAGGTAAAAACTGTCACTTCCCAGAGGCCGCCATGCTGCGAGGGAGCCTGATCTAAGACACTTGGAGAGGCCCCAGAGAGATGCCCGGCCTAGCCCAGGCTCCGGACATGTGAAGGAAGAAGCCTTCTTGAGTGTTCTAGCCCCAGCAGACAACTCATGGAGCTGACCATTGACAACTGAGCTGTCCCCATTGAACCCTCCCCAAATTAGACAAGCCTGAGCAAACAAATGACTATTGTTGTTTTAACCATTACACATCGGGGTATTTTATTATGCAATAACAGATCACTGAAACAAATTGCAACCCAAAACCATAATCCTCGCTACTCCTATCTATTGGGTTCCTGAGTTCAGATAGAGACAGCTCTGATAGTGAGAGAGACACCCAGTTAGGGTGAGACCCCATGAGCCGAGGAGGCCTTGGGTCCCCATCCCAGCCTCATCTCTGATTGGCTGTGTGACTCTATTGTCCTAAGTGTCAGAAGGGCCTTCCTCATCCTGAACCCCACCCAGGTCCCAAGAGCATTGCTCCTGGACAAGCCCAGTGATCTGGAACCTCACAGAACAATCTTTCCATAACTACACACTACTCTTCTCCTCTTCTAGCAGATCTTTACCAAACACCTAATTCATTCAATGAGCACTTCCTCTACAAATGACCAATAACCATATGAAAATATGCTCAGCCTCATGAGTAATCAGGGAAATGGAAATTAAAGCAGGAATGAGATTCACCTTCCTGTTTATCAGGTTGGCAAAATGAAGATTGATCATAACTGCTACAGACAGGGGTAGGGCATATCAGGGGTCTCGGGTGCTGGGAAGCAAGCAATCTGCAAGGCACTTTAGCAGCATATATTAAAATACAAAATGTCTGTGGGGCACCTGGGTGGCTCAGTCAGTTAAGCGTCGGCCTTCAGCTCAGGTCATGATCTCAGGGTCCTGGGATCAAGCCCCGCATCGGGCTCCCTGCTCTGCGGGGAGCCTGCTTCTCCCTCTCCCTCTGCTGCTCCCCCTGCTTGTGCTTGCTCTTTCTCTCTCTCTCTCTCTCTCTCAAATAAGTAAAAATCTTAAAAAAAAATAAAATACAAAATGTCTGTAACCTCCAATTTAGTAATCCCACTTCTGAGTTTGTACCCCAGAGAAATACTTGCACATGTTAGACAAAGAAGCATGTGCAAAAATGTTCTCTGCAGCATTGTCAGTAACTGTGGAACTTGGGAAATGAACCGCACCCCCGTTAACAAGACTGGTGTGTCCTTGCTCTGCTACATCAGGCAGCCATTTCCCTAAGTGGTATTTTCTGCCACATTCATGCCGTAACCTAGAAAATACACATAGATGACATACGTAAGTGACACATAGCACCAAAGTGCTGGCACTAGAAGGTCTCTAAGACATACTGTCAAGTGAAAGAACGTCTTTCTAGTATGGTATTTGTGTAAACAACCTCATGAGAAATAGAAATACAAAAATTCACTGTAAATGCAAAATTTAAGGTATGGAGAGGAACTCGGGAAACATAAAAAGTATTCTTTGGGGACGTTGATGGTATTGGGAATGTTTGTCTTATTTTTATTTATTTTTTTAATAATGATGATGTATTTGCATGTATTTCTTATGCTTTTAAATATAATTTTTAAAGTAAGTATTTATGAATACTCATGGGTGCTTCTAGGTTGTTGGGGGCAGCTGCTGGAGTCCAGGCTGAAGAGAGAGCTGGAGCATGAGGCTCAGACTTGGGACTGGAGGAGCACAGGAGTAGGGAGATCACTGTGGGCTGGAATGGTCAAGGAGGGCAGCCTGGAGGAGGGATCCCTCAAAGGCTGGTGAGACCTGAGTGGCTGGAGAGGAGAAGCTGTCCCAGCAGAAGCTGGGTGCCCAGCCCCTGGGAAGCTGCATGGGGAGCTTCTGGCCCAGACAGGAAATGGTAACCTCAGAGAGCTTGCCCTGCCCCTCTCCTTGCTCTGATTTCTCCGGCTGCTGAGAAGTCCTGGTTGTTCTGCCTGTGATGTTGGGGACCAGGGTGCAGGATAGCAGAGATGCAGGGCTTGACGTGTCCCCATTGCTCAAGTCGCAGGACCACACACATACACACACACACACACACACAGAGCCTCTTCTCCCCCACAAGAAGACTTCACATTCATCCCCATGGCTCCCTGTTGGTTCATCTGTTCATTTGTATATTCTTTATTAGGTCACACACCCGTTTTCCACCTACGTGCCTATGGGCCCAGCACTCTGCCTCAGCCACCTGCTCTCCTTTAGCGGCCAAAGTCACTAAAGCTAGAAGGGCCCTCGGAGTTCATCTAGTCCGAACTTCACCCATTTTATAGATACCATTGGGAGGGTGACTTGCCCAGAGACGCACGGAGCGGCAGGCCAGAACCAGGATGAGGGAGGTGCGGCCCGCCCCCCATCCACCCTCAACCTCCCACCCCCTCCATCTGCATCTTCCCTGCAACTCTGCCAGCCCCCACACCGCACCTACATGCAGAGAGAGATCCAAGCACTTGGCTTGACAAATGATGGAATAAATGAATAAATGAGTGATGACTAAGTTAAAAATAGGCAATGCTGGATTTCTCATCAGAGAAAAAGGAGAGAGAGAGAGAGAGACTGTCTTCTCCACAGTTGCAAAGAGATTTCCTCCCTCCAGGTGTGCCTGTATGAGTGGGGCTGGGGAGGGGAAAGGCTCCGGGCCTTGGAGGGTATGTTTGGGCTTCAGGTCTAGATGCTCGCCAGATCAGTACATGTGTATCTGTGCCTATCGGGCTGGGCCCTGGGCACTGTTGGGAGATGAACAGACCTTAAGGAACTCAGTCAAAGGCAATAGCTCCTAAACTTGAACCCTGCATCAGAATAACCTTGAGGGTTGTTGTACCCCATCTGGAGATTTTGTGGTTCAGTAGGTGTGGGGCAGAGCAGAGAGTCTGCATTTCTGACAAGTGCTCAGGTACTGCCGACGCTGCTGGTCTGGAAGGGCAGTGGTTCTCAGTCCTGGCTGCTTGGCAGAGTCACCTAGGAGGCTGTGAAACCACCCAGGGCCCAGGCTGCTTCCTTAACCAATTACATCAGAATCTCTGGAGAAGAGACTCAGGCAGCAGAGCTCCTTGCACTTCGTGCACTTCGTGCACTCCTTGCACCGGTGAAGGACCGGTATTTTTTTTCCTTGTTATTGTTAATCAGTTGTAGAAGAGTACTTTTGAGAAATACGCACCAAAAAATAGATTTCTAGAAAAAATGAAGCCATAAAGTTGCACAAATATAAGGTCACATTTTTACTATTAGATTTAGCAAGCATAGAACTACTCTGTCAATTGCCATAGAAGTTTCCACAGGCTTCCTCTCAATTTCTTTTCTTATTGCAGACTGGTAGACAAAAGTCTGTAAACTGAGGCATCTTTGGACACCTGATTTGAGCAGCCCTAGGCGAGACCTCTAACTCTCAGGGTCAGTCAAAGCCAGACAGGGATGACCAACAGCCCAACCTGCTCCTGAGAGTCAGATCCACAATTCCCAAATCTGTATGAGTCTCGGATCCTCTTTCCCATATCCATAGGGTCCATCCTTATACCGGCCAGAGTTGGGGGTATTTTCTGAAATACTTCTCAAAAACATCGCTAACTGGGAAAATCAGTAAGAGGAGGCTTGCAGAGAGAAGTACTGTTTTCTTGCAGTTCGATTCCTGGTTGTAAGGTCAGCAATTCTGGGTTCTGGCTTTAAACCTGTATCACTAACTAGCTAAGAGGCAAATAACATTTCCCCCGGTGTCATTTCTCCCTTCCTATGAACTGGGCGGAAAGGCATCTCCGGCCCTACGATGTCATTACTGTGGTTCCAATGATCTGGAAAATGCATATTGCCCCAACTATTCAGTCATCGATGCCTGGGACAGAAATCATGGTGAGATCCTCAGCAAGAATTCTCTGGCTCAATGGTCACACAGCGGAGAGGTCTGAGTATTGAACTGATGGCTACTGTCCCTCCGTAGGTGAATCCTGGCATCCCCTCGGTGCCAAACATGCTAACTTGAGTTGTGTTTGCCTCTTCCCAAAAGCGAATTGCTGATTCTTTGACATTCAAACCCAGGATCAGGTCACAGTCATGAACAGAGAAACACATCTGGAAAGCAACACACCCTCTCATCCAGAGGGACTGAAGTCCTGGCTCTGGGACTTCCCCTCTCTGGGCCTCAATTTCCATATCTACAATGAGGGGAATTAAACGAGAGGCTCTCTAAAGTCACTTGAAAAGCTCTATATTAATTTGCCAATTATTGCTAGACTTTAATCACAACACAAACACCTGTAAAAGATCAACGTCACATCTGGTCAAGACCATCAGGAACAGGGTGGCTGGGTGATCTTCATCTTGGTCATGTTTTTCCACTCACTTTCCGTTATAAAGCCTGTCACAGTAGCAGCTAGACGGGCTGAGAGTCTGTGATGGGCCCATCATTGACCTAACGCTACTGTGCTTAACCGCCGTTATCTTCAGAGGAGGTAGGGTCTCTAACAGGTACCATTCTGAGCTCCACTTTACGTGGGGAATTGTGACCCAGAGAACTGAAGTAACTCATCCAAGGTCATGCCGCTAGAATGCAGCAGACACAATTCTAACCAGGCAGTCTGGCTTCAATCAATTCCTGTTGAGCCCCTACTATGTGCACACGATACAAGACCCTGCACAGAAGTAATATTTGGGGACACCTCTAATGGTATTTATGCTATGTTAAAAACTAATTGCTCCTTCTTCCCGAGCAGCCAGGGGAAATGCAGGACAATTTGAATTTCTTCTGTCAATATTCTGTATACATGCCAAAGAGAACATTAGCAGATTGTGTGGGGAGATGCAGTTCTCCATACAAATACATCACATTGTCACCAAATCAATGGCCCCAGTGCTAAGTTTGAAAGCACTATCTTTCTTAAGGGAAGAAAAAGCTTTTGAGTGAAATTACAATTCTTCCTTCACAAACAGCCTCCTGGTAAGACCGGCCAGAGGGGCAGGTGGTTGATGCTCTGAACTTTGTCAGGAGAACTGGGTGGGAGATTTCATAGCAAACCCTGAGTAAACAAGAGGGCTATTTCTAAGGACCTGCAGACCTTAGGGGGCCCTTCCTGCAGACAGATAGCATGGTGTTAAAAGCATCACCTTCTGACCCAAACTGCCTGGATTCACCTCCTGGGTCCACCACTTACTGGATCTATGACCTTGGGCCCGTTACCCAATCTCTCTGTGCTTCAGTTTCTTCATTCCCCAAACAGACAACAGTAAGGTTTCTGGGGATATGTTAAGTCCAGCAGCTGTCATTATTTCAATGCCGGGTTACTCACAAAGCCCACTATTTGGAAATGCAAAAGTCAAGGGTTTAAGTGTGGGATTCCACTTTCTCATTAAATATGCTTCCTTCTAAGAACAGTGTGATGGACTTCCCTGAATACAAAGTGATGGGAACCTCTGTTTTTCCCTTTTTCCCTCCACCATCCAACTATACCCATCCTTGGGTTCTCATCGCCTCTCCTTGGCTACTGTTCTCCTGCAGAGGGGGAGTCAGGCTGAGAAGGGGGCCTAGATTTTCCCTCTGCTTCTCCTCCCCTACTTCTTATCCTCCTGGATCAGCCTGGGTCGCCTTTTCTCATCTTCCCTGAGAAGAGCTGACACAGGGCCAGGCCCCCAGAAAGGATCAGGGGAAGGGCTAACTCATACCAGCTGACCACAGGTGACAAGGTTGCTATGAAAACATCCTCGAGTGACTCTAGCCACATCTCATCTGCAAAGCTATCTACAGAGTATGGTCTCCACCAGCCTAAAAGGGCTGGCCTCCTCTCTGATGCCTGCCAAGATTCTGCAAAAGCCTGGCTGGGGTTTGATTTCTGTGCTTTGTCCCAATCTGACCCAGAAACAGCTCTCCCACCACACCCTGCAGGCTTGGATGTGCGGGATCCCCAGGTCCCCAGGCTCCAGGCCCTGAATGAAACCAGAGGCCTCACTCTCTCTTCAGCCTCCAGCCTCTAAGTCTCCAACTAGAACTAGGGACTATGAGGCTGTGCGGTGAGGTGGGGGCAGCTCAGGCCTGGGTGGGGGTCAGGAGGTCTGTGGTCTCCTCCACGGTACGGTACCCTTGCTCAAATGCCCAGACTAACCCACCCAAATACAGGGCTGAAGGAAAGCCCTTCCCAACCCCTGGAGCAAACCATAACCTACCTCCTCCTGCTAAAGGCCAATTCCTACATTTTTAAATATTTTTCTTACTATTAAAAGTAATATATACCCTTGCAAAATTTTGGAAAAATACTGAAAAGCACAAAGAAAAAAGTGAGCAATCATTGATATCCCACAATCCAGAGTTATCTGTGTCTAACAACGTGATTCTATCCTCTTGTAATAGACATATTAGATGCGTAAGCTTCAGTAATAGCCAAGGAAAGGAGTCAGGCACCTTGCCTCTACACCCAGCTGGTAGAGTCTAGAAGACTCCCAGGAAGACTCAAAGCCGAGCCCACCACATTCAGGGTTCAGACACCCAGGCCTATGACATAAACAGGTGCAGGGCTATGTCATGGCTAATGTTAGGTGTTAACCTGGCTAGGCTATGGTGCCCAGTTGCTTGGTTAAACACCCATCAAGATGCTGCTGTGAAGGTATTTTTCAGATATGACTAACATTTAAATCAGTAGATCTTGAGTAAAGCAGATTACCCTCTGTAATGTGGGTGGGCCTCATCCAACCAGCTGAAGTTCTTAAGAAGAAGAACTAAGGTCTTCCCAAAGATGAAGGAATTCATCCTCAAGTCTGCCACATGGGTGCAGTCAATGATAATAGTGCTGTCCGGGGACAGACGGTAGCTACACTTGTGATGAGCAGAGCCTAACATTTAGACACGCCAAATCACCCTGCTGTACACCCCAAACCAATGTACATTGTGGGTCAGCCATACTTCAGTTAAATAAAAAAACCTGCCAGGGGTGCCTAGGTGTCTCGGTCCGTTAAGCGTCTGACTCTTGATCTCAACTCAGGTCTTAATCTCAGGGTTAAGAGTTCAAGCCCGGCATTGGGCTCCATGCCCAGCACGGAGCCTACTTAAAAAAAAAAAAAAAAAAAAACTCCACATGGAAACCTTGCCTGAGTTTCCAGCCTGCCTGGCCTGCCCTGCAAGTTTCAGACTCAAGATCGCAATGTCAACTCCTAACTGAATTTCCAACCTGCCGGCTTACCTCTGGATTTCAGACTTGCCAGCCCCCACGACTGTGTGAGCCAGTTCCTTAAAATAAATCTCTCTGTATGCACACACGTCCTCCTGGTTTTGTTCTTCTGGAAAACCCTACCTAACACAGGCAAAAGCAAAATGGCAGAGCTGCTCTGAGACCCTTGAGGGAGCGTCACGGCAGGCCCAAGGCCAGAGGCCAGAGGCCAGCAGGGGCCTCAGTGTGTCCCAGTGACTGTCATTTGCACCACCTCTACTGCGCCCCTTTGGTGGCCTGTGGCCCCTGTATCCATGACACAAGCTGTCCCGGTAGCACCCCGCTGGGGGACCCCAAACAGAGGAACCCGGGAAGAGGAGACCGTTCTCCCTCCCCCTCGCCGGCCGGCTGCAGGGACGTCTGAGGCCCGCAGAGTGAGCAACGTGCTGTCCGCAGCAGAGCCTCCGTCGGCAGGCGAGGCCGAGTGGGGCCAAGGCACGGCAGCCGCCAAGTTAGAGGCGGCAGATCCGCGCGCAGCCAGCACGAGCAGCAGGGGCTCCGCCCAGCAAGGTGCAAGAGAGTCTTGGGCAGCGCTTCTGGGGAGCCGGAGGGGCTGCACCCCGCTCCGTGGTCCGGGGAGCTCAGGGCAAATCCATGCGTGAGGCTGTGCAAACCAGAGAGAAGAGAAAGAGCCGGATCAAGAAACCAGCTGAAACCGGGACTCTGACCAGAGGTGACCATGAGAACATGAGCTCCCTGGAATACATAACCCGCCCGGGGAGGTCACAGACCTCCCCTGGGATGCAGGCTAGCGTGCTTCCAGCAACTTGAGTTAAATCTCAAAGGACAGCTGTCATCACATGGGAAGAGCTATGGATGAGGACAGCAGAGGAAAAATTGTCCCCTCACACAGTTGGGACACGGCTTCCCTCCTCTTCATGGGCCAAAGCATGTTGGCTGGAAGGCAGGGCAAAGAGGGGGCCCAGTGTCCTGCTTCGGGCCTTTCTTGGAGTTGTGATTAGTCAGATGTCTCCTTGTTTATGGCTTATGTCTGGTCTTCAGCACTGTTGATGATTTTTGTATGTCTTGGGAAGGTGTGAGGGGTGAATCAGGAGGTGCTAATTTTAGCTGTCATAACCCCCTAATCTGTATTTTTCAGGGCCTCGTCTTGTTCCGGGAATAGCTGAGGACCATGGAGCAGAGATCAGGGTGGAAGGAAGTGGGTTCTCTGCCATGTTGCTGATGGGTTGGCTGGAGCTGAGGGAGCAAAGCAGAGCTGCCACCCCCCATAAGGCCGGGAAGGTTATCCCAGTGTCTGCCTGAGAGGCCAGCATGGAGAGCGGCCAAGCAGAGACCAGGGGCCCCGACAGGGAGGCCACACCCCTGGGAATCTGAACTCCTCTGGCTTCTTCCATACCCTGGGGGTAACGCAAGGCAGCCCAGCCACACAGGTGATCCATATCCCCACTCGACAGATGGGGAGCCTGAAGCCTAGAGGGGGAAGATTTTTCCAAGGGCTGACACCTGGTAAATCATGCAGCGGGACTGGAACCTTCGCTCCCAGTCCAGGAGTGGGGCCAAGTGAGCAAGGCAGAGGACAAGTTTTCCAGACCATGCCCCCAAAAACCCATCCCACTGGCTACTGGGAAAAGAGTCTGAAGCTGATGTGGTATCTGACTCTGGTTTCCTCTGACTTGCTCCTTTGCCCTCCCATGGCCCCAGGGATCTCCATTAGCAAAGGCCTCGCCTTGCCAGTCTGGCACCACCAGCCTTGGCCTTGTCCCCACGTTTGCTCATATTCCCAGGTTCTGGGTCAGATGCTCCCCGAGCCACCCAGCCACCGGCCCTGCCTTCTGACCAGCGAAAGGCTGAATCCAGGCCCTGCCAGCCTCACAGACCTCTCACCTTTTTTATCTTAGGTCTTGGGCTCCTGCCCTCTGGGAAGCCCACAGGTCCCCGCAAAACAGAGGCAGCCTGATCCAGAAGAAGAGAAAGGGGTATGCGTCCTTGCCTCAGCTCACTCTGCAGGCAGAGCGGGCCAGGGGAGTGGGCCGGCATGGCGGCCAGGGGGAGGAGCCTTCTGAGAGGTGGTCCTTCCCGCAAGCGCAAGGCATCAGGACTCACTGGGCCTTGGTTTCTCATCTGTAAAATAGGAATGGGAACTGTGGGACTGACTGGGAAGGCCCCTTCCAGCACCAAGGTTGTCTGGGGAGCAGAGTCAGAACCAGAACTCAGGCCACCACTAGGTCTCATCTTCAGAGCCTTCTAGCGGGCCTCCCATCTCTCTCCTGTCTCAGCCAAGCCATTCTCCACCCAGTTCTTTCTCCAGTGCCAACGTGACCATGTGACCTCCATGATGGACTCCTCGGTGGCTGCCTTACCTGGCCCTTGTGCCCCCTTGCTGGGGCTCTGTCCACTGCTCAGTGTTGCCTGGGTAGTCTCCCCTGCCATCTGTGATGGACTCCAGCTCCACAGACTTCTGCCTGTCCCTGAGCCCATCTCATCCTCTGGGAGGCCCTCCCTCCACCTCGACCACCCCACCCACTGGCCTCCACACCTTCACCCTCACCTCAGCTGAGCTCTGCTCATCCTCTGTCACCCTGGTGGCTGAACTGGTGACCCCATACTCACAGGCCCTCAGAGCCCTTACCTGTTCACTGGTCTGCGTTCCTCCCATGCTGTCACAGCCACTGTGTCCTCTCCGTACACGCTGCACTTACTAGGTGCTCAATAAATGTACGAGGACCTCATACTGAGGACGGTCTTCTGCCTTCCAGCCCAGCGCTCTTGTAGGAGTTCCGGAAACACAGACCCAAGTGGAAACATCCAGATTCTGCCCACATGGTCAGGGGCTTCTCAAATCCCTCTGTGCCTGACACTCCAAGGCTCTTGTCCTGAGACATCCCACGATCATCCCCTTTCATGTGTTCACTTGGCAGACATTTGTTCAGAATCTACTCTGTTCTAGGCACCTGTCGTAATGCCTTGCGCAGCGTCTTGCTCATAGTGGGTCCTCAATGTCTGCTGACTTTGAACTGGAGGAAACAATGACAATAATGACATCTCCTCACATTTCTAGGGAGTGGGTGTTCTCACCCAGTCCTCACAATGGTATGGCCCTCTGTGGCAGGGGTCATGATTTCATTTCGCAGTGGAGGAATTGAGGGAAAAGGGTGAAGGGAGCAAGAGATTCATCATCACAGGGGCCACAGCGAACACTGGAGCAGGGGGAGAGGGGGGATGGGGCCCAGGGACTGGACACCCTCCCAGGGCACAGCAGCAGCCTGTTCCCGCACTGCCCTCAGGATCCCCTCCAAGGGTTTCTGCCCAGCCCAGCCCATGGTGCCCGCTCCCGGGAGGAGCCTGCACAGGGGACGGGGGACTGTGAAACCCCAGACATGACAAGCAAGAGCCAGGCCCCGGGTGCCGCTCGACACTGGAACCCGAACTATTCCGGAAAATACTAGCCCCACAGCTGTTCTCGAGGCACAGAGTTCAAGGCTCCTTCATGGGCAGGCAGAGACTCTGCCAGAGCTGACTTAATCCTTACTAATCGAAATGATGACTTGTTTCTCTTTAGAGTCGAGTGACAACATAGCTGATCATAACTCATGCTTGGACCCGGCCTTCCCGAAGCAGGATTCGGGAGGGAAAAAAAAAAAGAGAGAGAGAGAGAGAGAGAGAAATATCAAAGTGATATCCCACAGAACGCACAGAAAAAAATAAAAATAAAAAATGAGCAAAATCAATGCCTGTTCTTCCACCAAAAGAATAAAATTGTATTCTGAAATTGCATTGCAAAAGCGTACTCTGCAGTCTGAGGCTAAATTGGTGTGACCACAGCTAAAATAAAGAGCATCACAAGCCTGGGGAACAGGGTGTCATCTGGCCGTGAGGTGGGGTGGGAGGGAGCACCCCCTCATCTGCTATGGCACCTGGTCTGAGCAGACAAGACAGGGGGTCCATGTGGGGGCTCCAACAGGTAGGACAGGGAGCCCGGCTACTGTCCGTTCCGTGGTGCAGGCCCTGCCTTCCCCACAGACCCCACTCCGGACTGAGGTACCATCTTATCTCTTGCCTGGACCGCTATACCAGTTGCCCTGCTCTCTCCTTAGCTCCAGGCTTGCTGTCTCTAACCCAAGACCGCCTTGCTGCTCAAGCAAGCCTTCTAGAACGCAGACGCAACCCTGTCCCTCCCCTGCTTAGCCCAAGTCCCTCTAAAACTCCAGTCCTCCGAAGTCACCCTTTCCTTTCATAGCCACACACAGCTACCCGACGTCCTCCAGCCCGTGAGCTTTACGAAAGTCTGGACTCCCTTCAACAGTTGTGGTTTCCACACATTTTCCTGGGCACCTTTCAGTCGGAATTCTACTCCTGTTCAATTTCTGATCCCTTCTGTGTTGGTCAGAATTCCTAGGACAGTACGTGACAGAGCCCCCTCAAGCTAGCTCAAGCATCAGGGAAGAATTGTCAGAAAGGTCCCTTACTGGGGGCATCGGCAAAGCAGGCTTCCGGCCGGACTGGCGCCCGAGGCTGGAAGGCCACCCGAGCCTTCTCTCCCCACCCTTCCCTGCTCCCTGCGTGTGGAGGTTCGTCCTCTCAGCTTGGCCCTCTCCTAATGGCCCTCTCCATGTAGCTGCTGCACCCGCCATCCCCCACTGTTTCCAAGACGGATGGTCTCTCTGTGATGCAAAGTTTTAAAGTCCCAGGGAGGGCCTGTGATTGAGTCAGTTCAGATCAGCTGTCCACTCCTGTACCAACCAACTGTGGTCAGCGCAGGGAGGCCTCTCATTTAGCTAGCCTGGTCGACTGCACTGGGCCAATCCACAGCAGCCCACTGCCGATCAAATTACCTGCTTGGAGTAGAGCATGCCCTCTCGAGGGGGGCAACAGTGCTCCCAAGAAGGGAACAGCAGTTCTTGCAGGGCAGAACAATCTTGGATATTATAATGGTTGGTGGCCCTCCAAAGAACCATAATACATAACCAGATAGTATTAAAATTTCATAGTGGGGAGGGCAATTAAGGAAAAAGTCTAAAACGGCTCCTTTCGGGGGCATGAGGGGTGGTGATAATGAAAAAAATAAATATTGAGCAACACTAGAGCAGAGGCTGACGCACATCTCAGAAGGATGGGACCATTCTGGACAAAACAAAGAAATGTCCAGTCCCCTTTCCACTTCCTGCAGCTGCTGACCCCCCTCCAACCCTGTACCCTCACACAGCGCAGCACCCCCTCCTCATTCCCAAGACCATGACACACACTGGTGTGCACAGTGCCCTTCTTCTGAAGATGGAGAACAGCCCTGTCACTCACATTCACTGACCGTTTACACTCGGGGAAGCCCTTTCTGCCCATCCTGGCCCCCTTGGACCTGGTCAGCCCTGAGCTCATTGTCCGCTCTTTTCTCTCCGAGTCCCTGGGAGAATCCCTAGCCCAGATCCTTCTCCATCTTGGATGCCAAGCTAAATCTAGGCATTTCCACTGTTTGAATTTACCAAGCAAACCACCCACCTTCCTTCCAGACCACCCTGAGTTCATCTTTCATAATCAAAAACAACCTTGAAGACATATCAGAAATAAAAAGGCTCCTCTACCCTGGAGTCTACTCCGAGGAATACAAATCTCACAAATGGCAGTTTTCTTTGATGCAAAGTTTTAAAGTCCCAGGGAGGGACTGTGATTGAGTCAGTTCAGATCAGCTGTCCACTCCTGTACCAACCAATTGTGGTCAGCGCAGGGAGGCCTCTCATTTAGCGAGCCTGGTCGACTGCACTGGGCCAATCCACAGCGGCCCCATGCCCAGATCACAGTTGTAAACAGGCTTTCTTCCATCAGCACAGCCTCTGGAAGCCAAGAAGGGCTGACCTGAGGACACCCCAGAGGCTCAAGGGTTTTGTGTGTTTTATATTGTTCTTGTTGTTTGTTTTTAGCCCATTACATTTAGAGAGGTCAAGTTCAGACTTCCATGACCTTCTAGGTTCCCTTAAGTCCCCAGGGGTGAGATGAGGATTCACATGCAGGGAGTACTTATGGGAAGTACTCCCAGAACAGATTGGGAAGAGAAGGGACAAAGCGGGTCAGAGAAGGCAAGCAAGTCCCACAGCAGTGAGATGCCAGGCCAAGTCCCAGTCTCCCTTGACCCCACAGAAGCACCAAGTGTTAGTTACACCTGGAGCTCATCCGCCTCCAGCCAAAGGAACACCAGCCAGTCAATGGCTAAGCATCCCTTTGAGGGTTGGGGGATGCAAACTCCTGGATACCTGGGGTTCCCCACCTCATACAAAATACAGTTCTAGTTTTCCCAGAGCACTCCACGTCAGAGGAAGGGATTGGTCTGGAACCACAAGGAATGCCCTGCCAGGGAGGAATGTGGCTGAGCACCTATATGCCTGCTCCACAGACCCTTCTAGAACCAGAGTGGATCTAGCTTCCTTCCAGCCTGTCCCCCATGCCCTGGCCCTAGGCTGTGCCCACCCCACCAGGCCCCCAGCCCAGCCTACCTGCACTTGGCCAACTCCTTGCTTTTGCTCACCCTGCCTCCTGCATGTGGAATAAAGGTCTATCCTTCTCCATCCATTTAAATCACTCAAGGTGTTTCCACAACACCTTCCCCTGAAGTTCCCTTCATCACTCCCTGAGCTGCCCCACACCTCACACCATCTCTCAGCTCCCATCAGAGCTCCTTCTGCCCGGACCTCATGGGCTCCACATCCCTTCCCTCTCCTGGCACACTCCCCACACTCCCCAGGCCATGAGCTTGGCCTTGAGGTCAGAGCCTCTGCTCTCTGTTGAACAGGACCATTGGGAGGCTGGCAGTGGAGATGCCCAGTGACATGTGCTGAAGGGCACTGGTGGACCCCGTGCCAACCCATCAGCTCTTTTTCTGAGTCTGTCCACCCTTCTGACTCCTGCCAAGCACTCATCTCCTGCCAGGAGCCTGCTCTGACCAAGCCCATCTGACTAGGTCCAGCAAAGCCATATCCTAGCCCAAGACTTGGAATGGGGTTTCCATCCTGTCACCTTTCAATGAATGGGGAGATCTGGTCAACTCCTCCTCAGTGTTTCCCATAAAGATTCCCCCCCACCACTGGGGCCAGGCTCTGTGCAACAGAGGAGGGGGGGCAGAAATAAACAGAGGAGGGGAGACTGGGGCTCTGCCCTCAGGAAGGGATCCCTGCCTCCTCCCCAAGCTGGTGGGAGGCCAGCCTCCACTGCCCTAGGAGCACTGAGAGGACAGTCCCGAGGGAGGAAGAGCCCAGGGCTGACTCTGGCCTGTGAGGTTTCAGGGGCTGATACCGTCAGGTCAGGCTGCCTTGAGGAAGCAGGTAGAGGGGAGGAGGACTTGACATGAAGTGTCCCAGGCAGAGAGACCAGAGTAAACACAGAGTATCTAAGGTTCTTAGATCTCCCGGGCCTGTACCCACCTAGTCTGCAACCTCCAGGAAAAGCTAAATGCTCCACTAATCACATTCCTCAAATGCTTTCCCTTTATATCCTAGAAGCTTTTAAACTCCCTACAGCAGGCCCACCTTTAGAACAGTTCCAAGGGCTGCTTTGGTGTCTTCCAGACAGCAGGCCTCACCTCCTGAGCCCTGACCCCGCTCCAGGCTGGACCTGTCCCCACCACAGGCCAATACTGCTCAGCCCTGCCTGACATTAGGATCCTTGGGCAATGTACTGAATCATATCAATGCCTGAGGTGTCCCCCCCCACCCCCCCAAACCTATAACCAGAATCCCTTGGGGGGGGGTTGGGGGGGACTGGCATCCATGCATTTGTTGTCATTGGTGTTTGGTTTTCTTTTTTTAATTTAGCATTTATTTTCACATTTACAGAAAAGGTGGAAGAATGATCAGAAGTGTACCATAGACCCATTGCCCACACTTACCAATAATTTACATTTTGCTTGATTGTTCTGTGTGTGTGTGTGTATTTCTGAACTATTTGAAAGTAAGTTAGAAACACTGTGCCCCTTTATCCCTAAATGTGTACTTTCTTCAAAGCAAGAATATTCTTTCACCCACAGTGTAGTTATCAAAATCGGGAAGTTGAACATTGATACAGTACTATTATTTAATCCAGACTCCACATTCAAATTTCAATGATCCCAATAGGCTCTGGAGCCTGGTAAAGTTCCCCAGATAATCAGAAGATGCCCTCAGGCACCCACATGAGACCCGCCTAAGCCTCTTGGTGCTGCGCTACAACCCCAGCCCCGGCACCCTCCTCCCTTTCTCAATCCCTCTCTCTCCAAGTTGGAGAGCTACCGCCCTGGCAAAAGGGGCGGGCTGATAAAAGGCATTAACCCCTTGTCAGCAGACTGTACACAGAGGTTGGCCCCTGGCCGCCCCGGCAGAGCCGCTGCCCAGCACCCGCTATAAATAACCAGGAGGGGCGGGCTGTGGGGCGGTGTCACGCCGCCCTGGACCCGGGGCGGGGGCCGGGGAGGCGGGGGGGGGGGGGAAGAGTGCCCCCTGGGCCGGCGCCTTACCTTGGCCTCCGCGCGTCGGTGGGGAGGGAGGGGGCCAACGGGGCTCCGGCTGGGGGAGGGGCAGGCGGGGCGGGACCTTCGCGCTGGGGTGGTGCGCTCCTTTCCCTAGCCGCCGCTGGCATGGGGGGTCCCGCCGGGCCCCCACGCCTCCTCCACGCCCCACACCCGCTCCTCTGCCTGCTCTGCCTCTTCCTGCCGCTGCTCAAAGTAAGTGCGGGGCGTGGGGGTCGGTCGGTGGGGGGGGGGGGGCTGGGCGCCCCCCCCCCTCCCCGAGCGCTGGGAGCTCCGGGGTCTCGGGAGGCAGGTCTCAGTGCTTCGTTACTCGACCGGGTTTC
Source organism: Callorhinus ursinus (assembly GCF_003265705.2). Classification (NCBI taxonomy): domain Eukaryota; kingdom Metazoa; phylum Chordata; class Mammalia; order Carnivora; family Otariidae; genus Callorhinus; species Callorhinus ursinus. Next base: position 45,877,487 of record NW_027397074.1, on the reverse strand, counting down.
ACTCAGCCCAGTTAGGAGCTCGGTGAGGGAGGTCTCAGGACTTGGTGGCCGGGTTGAGGTTGGGGATCCCCGTATGGGATGAGGGGTGGAGCTGGATCTCCTGCCTGGATGAGGGAGGCAGGTGGAGAGGTGAGGAAGCTGACGCCAACGAGGCTGGGACATGGAGGCCCTTGAGGCTGAGCAGATTCACCCTTGAGGGTGAATCTCTAGTGTCCAGGGCATGCCCTCCTCTGGTCCAGAAATTCCCTCTCCCCTGGCCGTTTTGTCGCCTCCCCTGTGGGTCCCTGTCCATCTCCCCATCACACCTTCCCTCACCCCACCCCAGTTCTAGCCCTCCCCACAAGGGAACAGGAGAGACGCGCCCTCCATTTCCTGCCACCCTGTCCCTACCTTCCTCTCAGTGCCTTAAACCAGTTCCAATGGAGCAATGAGACAGAGGAGGCACTGGGAGGATCAGCCTAGCCCGGGGTTTCTGAAAACAGTGGGCATACCCCAACCCCTGCCCTGTGGCCCGAGTCAGGGTGTGCAGGTGGATGCTGGGGTGGAGGATGGATGGGGCCTATACAGAAAGAGCTGACGAATTAGGGGTGAGGCTAGGAGCAAATGGTTCCCAGAAACAGATGCAGGAGGAACCCATCTCTAACCCTCCCCCCATTTTACAGACGGGGGCACCAAAGCTCAGAGAAGGAGGGACATCTGTTCTAGGTCACACTTCTCCTGAAGGACCACAACATTAAAAGCGTTCAGAGAGGCAGGAGGGGCCCAGAGGCCACGCGATTCAGGGGAGAAGAACCAGGCTAGAAGTCAGGAAACCCGGTGTTGTCCCGACTCTATCACACACCAGCCTCTGGGACCTGTTCCTGGGCCTCGATGTCCTCATATATACACAGACGACTCACTTGTTTAACGCTCATTCAACAGATAAGACAGCGAGCAGCCCCTGACGGTGGCAAAGTGGCTTTGCCAAATCCTTGCTTTGCTGCTTAGCGTGTGACCTCTGACAGGTTACTCAGATTTTCTGAGCCTCAGTTTCCTCCTGGGTAAAGTGAAGGTGATATCAGTGCGTCCTGGATAGAGTTATCATGAGGAATAGCTGAGATGATGTAAGTAAAGCTCTCAGCACCGTGCCTGGCACAGAGTAAGCACTCAGTGAATTCAGCTATGATTTTGTGCCAGGCACTATAGGCAAAGCATGAGGCCCCCAGGGGCCCTGCCCTCCCAGGGGGTCCGGTCAGGTGGAAGACAGAGGTGGTCAGTACCCCCTATGGGCTACCGATCCTGATACTTGCCAGGTCCTTTTTTTTTTTTTTTAAGATTTTATTTATTTGACAGACAGAGACACAGCGAGAGAGGGAACACGAGCAGGGGGAGCGGGAGAGGGAGAGGCAGGCTTCCCGCGGAGCAGGGAGCCCGATGCGGGGCTCGATCCCAGGACCCTGGGACCATGACCTGAGCCGAAGGCAGACGCCCAACGACTGAGCCACCCAGGCGCCCCTTGCCAGGTCCTTTTAATGACACTGAAGGCTGTACTTGGGATGAGTAGAGGTTGTGGAGTGGGTTTACTACCACCTGCATCCTCCCACCTGCACCCCAGATGCCCTGGACTTTGAGCTCTTTTTGCCCCCTGCCCCTCATTCTCGAGATACATGCCTTCCAAGGGAGCCAGCTGTGAGGCGCAGGCTTGCTCCTTGACCCTGCCCTCTGGGGGCCATGATGCCGACTGCAGAGGCTGGTGAGCCAGAGAGGCCGCTGCCCCAGAGCCAGGCCAAGTTGAGGGGTGGGGGTGGGGAATCTGTGGGCGGGTCCCTTGGGTTCTGGGGGTGTCAGAACTGGGAACTGGAGAGGCAACGGTCTGCATCCCCTTAGAGTCAACCAGACCCTACCCCTAGTTCTCCGGGAGACCCCAGCCTGAGACTGAAGACTGGTCACGTGTGACCCCCCGGGAGAGGAGCTGAACCGTGCACTCTCTGGCCCCGAAGTGCGGGCTTCCTTGTGGAAACGGCATTTATTTGTGGGTCCTCGCCCAACTGTTCCAAGATTCCCACTCGCTGTGAGAAGGGCACATGGGACTCGGAGCCGGCGGTGGGAGGGCAGGCGCCACAGGAGGGACCCGGCCTCCAGCGCTCTCGTTCACTGAACTGGCATTTGAGGAGGACGTTGTGCGGTGAGGACCTGAGGGGGAGACCCCCGGCCCATGGCCCCTGCCCTACGGAGTCGATGGCCTAGAAGGAACCACAGGCAGGAAGAAAATAATGGTGGAGAATCGAGTGTGCATTTGCAAAAAATGCTGGTCTTTGGAACTAAGAAAAGCAGGTGCGGGTCACGATAAAATCTGCTAGGCGGTGGACAGGACAGCTGGGGTAGGGGCGGGGCAGCCCCCGGAGGAGAGCCGCGGGGAGAGCCCGCAGTGGGGGAAGGCCCGGACAAGCCCCAACCTTGAGAAGAGATGGTGCCAGGCTTTGGGGGTCTGTGGGCCCTGGTGGGATCAGATTTCCGTCCCAAAAGCACCGAGAGCTCTGGGAGCTTCCTGAGTAGGGGAGAGACCTGCCCTGATCTGCCATTATGGAAGTTCCAGCTGGTGGTTTAATGGGGAGGACACCCTGACCAGGCCTGCACTCCAAAAGCCCAGAGGAGCTTTGACCTTGGTGCTCCTGGTTGCCCTCTGAGGCCTTTGGGAATCGGCTTTCTTGAGGCAGCATATAATCATGAAGCCTATCTTACCCACCAGGCGCTGGGCTAAGGGCGGAAGGTGAGACAGTTCTTTGCAGGTGGAAATGGAGGGGGAGTGAGGCTAAGTAATATGGCCGCTGGATTCCAAAACTCTCCATTCGAACCTTTTGAACTACTCACCTTCCCCTCTGTGAAGACCCCAGTAGTCTACCAGCCCCTCTTGGCTGGGTCCAGCCTCTTGGACCCTTGTGCTGCAAAATACTCTTGCCCCACCCCCAAGGTCTCAGAACAGCCCTTCTGTGGCTTCTTGCTCCAGGTCCCGCCTTCTGGTGGGGCCACCTTTCCCAAGAGTTTCAGCAACGAGAGAAGTCTGGGGCCCCAGAAGCCTTGGCCCCTCCTAAGCTGCACAGCCCTCCCCAAGACCAAGGCCAGGGCCCTGCACCCTTTCCCCACAGGCCCAGGGTCTACAGTGTGTGGGCAGGGAGCTCCAGGGCCATTTGCCAGAAGCTAATTCATCTAATAACTTCTCCCCAAAATTCACCTACTTTCTGGGTAGGCGACAAAGACAATCATCCAATTTATTCTCTGTTTTTTGCCACTTTGTTGATGTTTATGTACTTTTTAAAATACCAATTTGTCTGAGAGTACTGCTTACTTAATTTTGTATCCCTGGTAAGTCTTAAACTTGCAGCACTTTATGAATTACAGGACTGTTCTCTACCCTCTGAGCTGTCATTTTCTACTTTATCTGATTTTATTAGGAGTCCATTATTAGGAGTCCTCAGCCAGTTTGTCTAAAGTCACTTTATTCAAAATTCTTATTTTTTTTAAGATGTCATTTCAAGCCCACAGAGGGAAGGGTAGATTATTCAATAAGCTTATTTTGTTTATTCTCTTTCGAATCTACACAGTGCTTATTGCATGCTCAGCACTGTTCTAAGCACTGATATGCATTACCTATTTTAAGCTTCAAAACACCCCTAGAGGATAAGACCATCATTACCCCCATTTTACAGATCAGGAAGCTGAGGCAAGGTCATGTGCCCAAGGTCACTCCTCTAGTCGTGGCAGGGTCAGGATTCAAACCAAGCAGCATGACTCCAGATTTTCTTCCCTTTACAAAAATTTAATCAGGATACTCAGATGCCAAAACAAATCAGAATGGTGTGACTTTTAGGTCAACTGGACATTAGATGAGTTGATAATTAAGGAAATAATTTGAGACCTAGGGACCTGTTCTAGGGCCTCCTGCTGGGCAGCCCCCTCCCCCTTTATTGGGCCTCCCCCCTCCAGTGCTTCCTCCATCCTCAGACATCTGTGTGAGGGCCCAGGGCTTGGCATAGGTAAGGGGAGAGGCATGGAGAAGGGAGAGCCACAGGCTGTCAGAGATGAGAAAGAGCACATGATAAGGAGAGGCCTGGAAGTTTCTCCAGGTGAGCTGTTGGTGGTTAGAACTGGATGGGAGAGTGGGCATCTCAGGAAGAGACACCTGACTGGAGCCCTCAGGGATGAGAGGGCCCACAGGAAGCTGCTGGGGCCCTTGGAGTCCTCACTTGAAGTTCAGCACCTGTTAAGTTAGAATAGAGTATTAGTCTCCCCTTCCAGGAAGCCTGCCCAGATACTCCAGAAAATAATTCCCTACTTCCTTCATATGACCTCCAGCCCCTTACGCTCTGCCTCAGTCAGCCTCAGCTCCAGCACTGCCTCCTGTGTGTCTGCTCAGGGCTCAGAGTCTGCCTCTTCCTCACCTCCCTGCTGTAGCCCCCCAACACACACACCTCCTCTTTCCCCCTTCTCCCTTTCTCCTCCTCCCTTCCCCCTCTGCTCTTCCTCCTGCCCTTGTCCCCCTTCCCCTAGCTCCCCCTTCCCCTCTCTGGCCTCCTCCGCCCCTCCAGTACCCCCCTCTCCTCGTGCCTTCACCCTTCCACCCACCCCCCCACAGGGCCTGAGTTTCTTCCTCCTCTAGCCCTAGCTCAGGCTCAGTGAAACCAGTGAATGAAAGAAAACCAGAGAATTGGGGAGGAATTCTCTCCCTCCCAGAGTCCTCTCTGACCTTGGGCCGAGAGGCAGGAGGCAGGACGGGAGCTCACCCCATTCCCCTCTGGTGACTGGCAGCCTGGCCACAGGACCTGTGGTCCCCTAAATCTCCCCGGCTTAGGCCAGGGGCTAAATTTAGATGCAGCTTTGTAGCCAGACCAGGGAGAGCACTACGCTGGGCCGACAGCCTGGCTCCAAGGAGGTGGCACCTTTGAGGCCTGCCTGGTCCCTGGGGGCACAGGCTCTGCCTGGACAGGGCTCAGGCTGGAAGAGTAGCTGGCACCTTGGCCCTGGCCTGCTGCCTCCTCCTGCCAGGGCCTTTCCCCTGCCCTTTCTAATGTGAAGCCTTCCAACTCCGGGCATACAGAGGCTGGAACCAGGAACTGGGCTGGCCTCAAAGTGAAAACTGAGAGTAAAGGAATCTGACAAGCAGGAAGAGCCCAGAACCTGAGCTCCCGGAATTGGGGCTAGGGATGCAGCTCCACCTGGCTGAGGGGACCGTGGTCTCATCTGTCCATCCACCCAGTCAGCCAGCAAACACTTATTGAGCACCTGCTATGTGCCAGGCTCTGAGCTGGGAACTGGGGACACAGACGTGAACCAGACAGATGTGGACTGCCTGTAGTCTCTCTGGGTAGAGGCGAGGGGTGGTGGATGGCTCTCTGCCCCTAGACATCCAAGAGCTGGGTGCAGAAGGCTAAGGTGTCCCCTGCAGAAGAGGGAATAATGGGGGGGGGCTGGGGGGACCTCAGAAGAAGTTATAGAGCCCAAACTTCGCCATGTGCCAAGGCCCTGCCCAGCTGGCTGGGTCTGCCTACACTCCTCCTGTGACCCGGCTCTCTGCCCGTGGGCCTCACTGCACTGAGGAGAACAGCTTCTCATTTGAGTGGCTTCCTGAGCCCCACAGCCAGCCTGCTGCGGACTGTTGGGAACTCTCAGGATCTCTGGACCGCAGCCTTCACTTCCTCACCCAGGACTGACTCTTCTGTGCGTCTGACCAGGCCACAACCTGCCAGACTGTCTGTCTAGTCCTGCCTCAGCCCCTTACCTGCTGTGCAGCCTTGGGAGGTGACTTTGCCTCTCTGGGCTCAGTTGCCTCTTCTAGAAAATGGGGTTCTTCGCAGCTACCTCAGAAGCTGCTGTGAGGCTTGAATGAGCTGTGGTAAAGCACTTGGAGCTGTGTCTAGCACACTGTAAGTGCTGATTTCCCACTAAAGAAGCCTCTCCTTCCCACCTGTCTCCCTCTACCCTGTAATGGCATCCTCAAACCAGAGGCTGGCTGCCTCCGGAGCAGGCCCTACGCTTTCTTGCCTTGGAGCCTTTGCTCAGCTCCTGCCCAGGGATCTCTTTCTGCCCTTCTTATCCTTCCCCCTACCTTGGATGCAGCTTCCATCCTTTTGGACTGAGCTCCAGCGCCCAGCCCTCCATGGAGCCCTCAGGGTCCTCACCCAGCATGCGCTGGGCACTGCCGAACGGTGCGTCCAATGAAGGAGCTTCAGGCTGCATCTTCAGGTGCTCAGAGCTGGGAGGGGTGCTGAGGGCTAAGGGGGATCCATGCTGGCTAGAGATTTGGGGAAAGGGGGACATGGGGTTCAAGGAAGCTTTTCTGGAGGAGGAGGATTTGAGTTGGGCCTTGGGACTCCCCACAATGGGGCTTGAAGCCCCACCCCCATCTCTGAGTTCTCTAATTGGACCCCTCCTAACGGCCTTGACAAGGGCCACCATTTGACACATGCCAGGCTCCTGACCTACAGTAACTTGTTAAATGTACTCCAGAAGCCTTTGGGGTTTGTGTTATATCCATTTTAAACACGAGGGGAGCCAGGCTCAGAGAAGATAAGTCACTCGGCCAAGGCCACAGAGCTAACAAGCAGCATGCCCAGAGCCCTGAACTTGGGGAGGTTTGCAGTCTACTGGCTCTGAGAGCTCGCGGCCCAGGCCTTGAGGTGTGACTCTTCATGGCCGGGTCTCTGCCTCTCTTGGCCCGCCGTGGGCTTCCTGAGAGCGGCAGCCTCTTCCTCCTCCCTGCCCACCCGGCAGCCCCGGCAGCCGCAGCTCTGTCCAGAATAGGCACCTCCAGGGTCTGTTGTGGGTTTGAACTGAGTCAAATCCACCCCATCAGCCCCTTGAAGAGAATGAAGATCTTTAGCTGTGCTAGGTTATTGGACCGGTGGAGAAGTTACAGAAGATGGAGCCTGGATCTGGGAATTATTCCAAAACCTCTTGTGTGATCTGCTCGCCCAAGCTGCCCAGGTCTGAAAGGCACACATCAATACTGAGCACAGCATCCCGCACCCCGGTGCTCTGCCAGCAAGGAGACTTGGCCACAGCCTCAGCCCATAGCATCTGAGGCAGGGACAGCCATGCAATGCCTGAGTCCTGGTGGAGGAGGCCCTGACCGCACCCCTCCTCTGTACGTTCAGAATGCCGGCCCAAAGATGAACATGAGACTCCTGAGGGATGGGGCCACAACGTGGTAGTAGGGGCTTTGAGAGAAGGAGCTTGCATCTAAGATGCGATGTCTGACCAACCCGAGGGTCCACCATCAACACCGTGCGCCTCTGGGTTGAGCATTGCTTCTGCCATGACCTCCAGATGGCTCACTGGAAATTCTGTGCCCCCGGGAAAGGGTATTACTAGCTGCTTCTTAAACAAGAAGGGACAGGAAGGGGGTTGGGAAGTGTATACTGGGTCAGGCCTGGGGCCCATGCTCTCCTCAGACCCAGCCGAGGGTGAGAGCTCAGAATTCTTGGAAATCCCGGGACAAAGAGTATCCCCTCCCCTTCCTAGCCCACCTCACCCCTGGCAGGGCCTCACTGGGCAGCAAGGCCTTCCCGAGGCCCAAGAAGCTGATGCTGAGGAGCTCCCAGTAGCCCCCGGGATATGTGAACAGCAAGACCATGGCCCCTAATTTCTGTCTGTCCTGCAGTCCTGCAGGCCAAGAAGCCAGAGCTCCCGGCTCATGGGAGACCCTTACACACACACACACACACACACACACACACACACACACACACACACACCACGCCCCTGCTCCCCAGCACCTCCTTCCGTAGCCAGCCTCCTGGGAGAGAGTCGGCTGGTCTCAGGTGCAGTGACTGGTGTCCCTGCCGCCCTAAGGTCTCTGAGGAGTGTGGCAGGCAGTGTTCGCCCATCTGGTCAGGTGGGGTCGTTTATTAGGAGCTCCAGGCCAGCACTCTGAGGCGAAATGTGCAGCCTCCAGCCTCAGCACAGGAAAGGGACTGAGCCAGGTGTGGGGAATGTGGTGTTTGAGGGCCATGGGGCTCTCGCCCTGGGGACGTCCTGGGGCAAAAATTGACCCAGCCACCAGGGAGGGAACATGTGACTGGCAAGGGGAAGGAGAGGGACTGCCCACTGGTGGGCAGTGCCTTCTAGAATCCTGGAATCAGGAATGTCAGGGTAGAGAGAGGCACAAAAGTCATTTTGCATACACACACACACACGCACACACACACAAGCACATAAATGCATTCACACACACACATGGTGGCCACAGAGTAGGAAAATGGTGGCCTTGGGAAGAACAGGAGATAAGAGTTAGAATTCTGGAGTGCAGAGCTCTCGTTCAGTCTCACATCATGCACTCCCCAGCCTCCCTGCCTTTGTACATGCTGTGCTCTCTACCGAGGATGCTCTTCCTGGCGCCATCCTTATCAGCTCAGCAAACTCCTACTCCGTCTTCAAAGCCCACATCAGCATGACCTCCTCTAAGATGCTACCCCATTCCTCCTCAGAAATTGTAGATGCTGTAACAACTTGGTCAACCATCCATCTTTCCCACCAGAAGGTGGTCCCTCAGGGGCAAAGATAACCACATTTGCTTTATTCCTCTATGTCCCGCACCCTTTCTCATGGTTTTTTCCAGGAGATGGGATCCTGGATGGTCTTTATCTTTTAGATGGAATTGCCATGGTTGCATCTAACGTGTCTATTCCCTGGTGAGTGCCCACGTTGGTACAGCGATCCCTTCCTTTTCCCCTACTCATTCTTCTGCTTGCCCCCAAAGTGCCACCTCTTCAGGAAGCCTTCCCTGTTCTTGGGGAACAGACTTCCCAAGTCCAGGTTAGGTGTTTCCCCCATGAGGAGATACCCTTGGTTGTAACCGCCTGTTTACCTGTGTAACAGGGAAACAGTTACATTGTCTGCTCTCCTCCCCTCCCTTCTGTGCCTTCTAAGTGTAGGGGATCCCTACCTGGCCTGGGACAATCCCAAGGACACCCAGTGGGTCTCCCAACCAGGGCCAGACACACAGTAGGCATTCTACAAATATCTGTTAGATAAACGAACAGCTCATAGACACCCACCCATCCTGAGGAGGAGAGCTTTGGGGGCCAGGGGCTGGACAGCACAGGTTCCTGCCTTGGAGGTCGAGCGGCACTGGACCATTCCTAAGGCTTGTCAGCATTCCGCGCCTGGCCAGGCTGCCATCCTGCCGTGTGGCCAGGCACTTGCCTCCTCAGTTTCCCTTTCTATACAGCAGAGGCAGGAGAGGTGAGGGATGAGGGACAGAACAGGGTAGGGGGAACACACAGGTGCTGGCAGTGGCTAGCCAGGGCCTGACCTCGGCCCCTGCATCCCTCTTGCCCTCTAGGCTGCCCGGCCGAGCTGGGAGACCGTGGACCAGTCCCCGGGGGCCCTGCTGGAGCGGTACTGCCATGCACTCACGACCCTGGCCAATGTCTCAGGTATGCAGCCCGCAGCCACTGCCCAGGGGCGGACCCTGGGAGATGGGGGTGGGGGGCGGTGCGCCTGGGGGCCAGGAGGGAGGAGGAAGCTCTCCTGGACCAGCCCCAGCTCTGTGGGGTGGTGAGTGGTGACCGGCTTCCGGTCCTGGCTCTATTCTCTGTCCTGGGGCCCGCCCCTCCCCCATTTGGGGCTCAGGCCCTTGACCAGTGAAGAAGGCCTTGGCCCTCAGCTCCCGGCTCCCTGCATCATAATGCCACCTCCAGCTGGCTGGGCTGGCATTCTAGAGCCAAAGGAGGGGGTGCCCCTCTGCTCATAAACTTGAGCAAGACCGGCAGAAGGTATAAACCGCATTCTCCAGTTGCCGTGACTACAGGTGTCACCCCCCGGTAAGGACCTACAAGGCAGCAGCCGGGGCCCCTGAATTCTGACCCCTCGGAGTCTTCGAGCAGGGGACTCAGAGGCCGGGGCCGCCACAGAACAGCCGTGGGCTCACGTGGGCCCTGGAGAGCTGTCCCCAGGCTCCGCCCCGTGTCCTGCCATTGTCAGGTCTGCACCCACAGGAGCGGCAGGGAAGGACGAGGGTTGGGGAGTGCCCGGGGACCTGGAGCTGCTGCCAAGGCCACAAGGCGGTCAGGGTGCTTCCAGTAGTGGGATCCAGCACCCAATGCAGCCTGCGTCAGGTATCGGAGGGGAAAGCCTTGTTGCCTGCCTTCCTGACAGTGGAGTGGTCGGGCGCTCAGGTGCAGGGGTCAGATAGACTCAAGGCTCGATCTTACCTCCTCCACCTAGAAGCAGTGTGGCCCTGAGGAGTCACTTAAGCTCTGCGTTCATTAGCTGGGGGCTGCCGTGAAGTACCACACACCGGAGGCTCTCACAACAGAAATGTATTTTCTCAGTCCTGGAGGCTACGAATACAAAATCAAGGTGTTGGCAGAGTTGGTTTCCTCTGAGGCCTCTCTCCTTGGCTTGTAGATGGCCTCCTTCTGCCCCGTGTCTTCCCTCTGTGCACGTCTGTGTCCTAGGCTTCTTTCTCACAAGGACCCCAATCACATCGGAGGAAGGCTGGCACTGATGACCTCATTTTAATTTCATTACCTATGAATCTCCAAATAAGGTCACATTCTGAGGTATTGAGGGTTAAGACATATGGATTTAGGGGGACACAATTCAGCTCAGAAGACCAGCTGAGCCTCAGTCTCCTCCTCTGTTAGAAATAGGTCTAAGTTGGCCTCAAAGGCTTACTGTGGAGTTTGAATGAGAGATCATGGAGACATCCAGCTTGGGCCAGGTCAAGCACCCATCAGCCAGGAAATGGAAGCCCCCCATTTCAGGAGAGCCCAACCTTCCCCCCACCAGAGTTCTCTGCTCTCAGAGGCAACACTGGTTTATCAGCAGACCAACTGCCTGCTTCCTGCCCTGCCCTGCAGTGCATGGCACAGACCCTCGCCTTCCCCATGACCCCTGGGGGATGGTACCCCACCTCCCCTCCTCTGAGTTTAGTGGGGAGGGACTCAACTTCCCCAAATATAAGCCCTCCCCTGCTTAACTTATAATATCATTCATCTGTTTGCAAATCAGATACATTACATTGATATGATTTGGAAAAAATACTTTTAACTATCGAAGAAGACAGTGATTGCTCATTATTCCACAACCTGGGAATGTTTATAATGTTTATATCCCCCAGGAGTTTATCAATCTATAGAGCCTCATGTTATTTCTTTTTTGTTTTTTCACAAAACTGGGATGATCCTGTGTCCACAATTTTGTAACCTGTTTTTTCCTCTTATAACTCAAGGTGAACACTTCCCCATGTCATTAAATATGCATCCACCATATCACTGATGATGCTGCCCAGCAGCAGTCATGGGGACACATCATCCTTTATGCACCATGCGCTGAAGTGGGGACGCATAGGCAGTTAGAATGCCCTTGGACCTGAGGAATAATTTCTCAGGTCCCCACATGAAACTGACCTCATTTTAAGTGTCCACTGATTGAGAAAATGCCTAATAACTAACGTAAGTTCAGAAACAAGCAAAACCAAACAATCTATTGTTTAGACATACATATGATAAAACTGAAAAACTAAGAGCAAGGGAATGATAAATATTTAAGAGAATGTTCCCTCTGGGGAAGGAGTATTTAGATAAATATGTAAGTGATTGGCGATGATCTAGTTTTGGATTCAGTGATAGATTCCTTATATTTACTACTCCGTCCGAACTCCCGTAAAGGAAAGACTAAAATAAAATAAATTTAGGCCATGTATGGGCTAATGATGACAAGTGGTCATAAATCAAGGGCTATGACCAGTTAAACTGTATACCTCTGAGGTCCAAATAAAGGAAAGCCACACATAATCACAAGAGACTTCAGGCAGGCTTTAAATGGATTATTTCTGTTTTGTTTGTCACAGAGGCACCATAGGGCATAGATCGTTAAGGCATGTTATTTATTCAGTCCACAGGCAATATAAGGGTCCAAATGAATTCAGGGATCCCTTGAAATAAAATAACTCCCCAATCCAACATGTGCATGCTCTCTCTCTCTCTCTCTCTCTCTCTCTCTCACACACACACACACACACACACACACACACACCGCAGGGCTGGTCAAATGGGAAGAGAGCCTTGGCCAGGAAGACAGAGCTGCTGCCAAGGCCTGGAGCATTCTGATGGGTGCCGGGAATCAGTCAGTGAACATGACCAGCCCTGCCCTCGGGGAGCCATGGGCTGGTAGAGAAGACAGTAGAAAAACCAACAGCCTTCGTGTGACATAGACCAGCCCCAAGAGATGGAGGCACCGAGGAGGGCCACCCAACGCAGACAAGACAAAGGAGGGGAAAGCCAAGCTGAATGTTTGAAGGGCAAGTGGGAGTCGGCTAGGCTACCTGGAGTGTAGAGCAGTAAGGGCATTCCTAGCAGAGGGAACAGCACATGCAAAGCTGCAGAGGTATAGAATGGCTCCAGGGAAAGACAAGTTGTTCGAAAGAGCATCTGAAGTTCAGCAGGAGGGAGAGCATGAAGGATAGACAATCTGGAAGAGTGTTCTTTGCAGTGCTTAAGGGCTGAGCTCCATCCTGAGGGCAATGGCGAGCCACTCTTAAAGGAAGAATGCCATAATTTTAATTGTAGAAAAATCATTTCATCTGCCTAGTGGAAGAGACAGGGAGCCCAGTCTGACTACTGCAGAGATGAGGATGGCCTGGGGGTTGGAGCAGGAAATTCCTTTCATCCGTATGTCAATGAGAATGCGGGATTGGAAGGTTGCTGAGGGCCCTGCCTGGTCCCACGGTTGGACATGAAGATATCATCTCCCTTTGGCCATCCCCGCCTTGCCAAGGTGGAGTGGAGTGTGGGGGGAGGAGTATTTGGCCTGGCGGCACCGTCTCCAGGGCCACCAGGCAAGAGTGGGGCACCTTCTGGCTTCTCCCAAGACTCCACACCCTCAGCAGCCCCCTGATAACTCCCAGTCAACCTCACAACCTTGACCCATATCTGCCTGCTCCTTGTGTATTCAGTCTGACCGAGCACAGCCCCGTGGAGAGGCAGAGACGACTCTATCCCCTTAAATAATCCTATTTTCCAGCTGACATTTGATGAATGGTGGAATGAACGAGAGAATGCGTGTGATGCTGTGAAGACACATGACAGCGAGACGCTGTGTGTGTGTGTGTGTGTGTGTGTGTGTGTGTGTGTGTGTTTCCGGTATGCTCTGCATGCCCATCTGGCTCTGCGCTGAAGGACAATGATGTGTGCACAAGCTCGCCCACCACTGTCCATTGCCACCGCAGCTGACATCCCTGGTGGGCTGGGGACACCTGCCTCACCCCGTGCTGCTCCTGACACACCCCAGCACCTGTCCCCAATTTCTTCCTCATTTACCTATTGACGAACACTCAAGCGAGCTATAAAATCAACTTGTTCCGAAGCTGCTACCTTCAGTTTCCTCTCGCCACATCTAGAATAACAGACAATTATGCTCATAATAAGAGGATCCATGAAGAAATGGCCCTGTGTCCTAGAAATCAGGGCACCTTGGGTCTGTGGGTCTGTGTGTGGGCCCTGTCTGTCCAGTCAAGATGCGGAACAGCCTTTGGTTCTGCCACTGAGATAGTCACTTCCCAGAGGGATCTTTAGGACATGCGCCCTCCCAGTTAAGAGCCATCCAAGCCTCCCAGGCCATTGTACTCTGCAGAAAGCTGTATGGGAGGTGACAAGTCATTGGCCTCTCGTCACTACCCCTGCACAGTGGCTCTGGTGATAAGCACCTTAATAACTTAGTTTGATTTCTCTCTTTTCCCCTGGACTGTGATCGGTGTGTGGAGGGCCCTCCTTTGCACATGAATGAGACTATTCCTGGGTGAAGACATGGGCTGCCCATGCCAGCCACATTCTAGCCTATGGGGGACGCTGTGGGCTAAGACTCAGCCTGGGACTAGGGACAGTACTCAGCCTAGGGTTGGGTCGGGGACTCAGGTCAGAAGCTAGGGATGGGACTCAACCTATCCTCCCCTGCTCCTGGCACAGGCTATTATGAACACCTAAGGGTCACTGCCTCTGCAGCTGCCCAGACCTGAGCCAGGGGCTCTAACGGTCCATTCAAGAGGTAGAAGACAGACCTGGCTGGCGGACCTGCACCTGGTACCTGCCTGTCAGCGAGCCCTGGAGAGATGCCAGTGCTCATCCCTGGTCTCAGGGCTCTCTGGCTCTCGGGCTTTGCCGTGGCAGTGACGGAAGCATTAATATGGAGGCTGGTGGAACTGGAGCACACAAAGGCAGCCCCGTCCCCCTCTTCCCCTCTCTTTGCTTAGGGCATAGTGCTAGTTCAGAGTGCTCTGGCAGCTTTCTGCCCAGTGGAGGCCAGCAGCGGGGAGGACAAGACTAGTTCCTCTGGGACCTCCAGCCCAGTGGGGACTGGGTCCCAGCTCCCCCTGCCCTCTAAAGATAGAAACACTCAACACACACTCACACACACACACACACACACTGGTATGGAAACTAGTTTTAGGTGACCCCGGCCAAGCCAAGAGGAAGAGAGACACATTCTCACTTCTCACTTTGTTCTCTCTGGCTCTCAGGGGCAGTAAGACCGGGGTATTTGAAGTCCTCCAGATAATTTCAGCCAGTTTCTCCCCTGGACTTCCCCCTCCCATTAAATGACAACACTATCCCCTCCCCAGTCACGGGACGGGGTGGGGGGGGGGGAACCTGGTGCTATCCCGGCCTCCTGGCTCCCGTGGGAACCCACTCACCCACTCCTCTCTCCAATCCCTCCTCCCCAGGGCAGGCTGTCTTCCGAAATACATCTCTATCCCAGCCCCACGGCCTGGTCCAAATGTTCATCCATTCAGGCCACTGGATCTCACTAGACTTTTCCGTGGCCTCCCTGCTGCCCTCAAAGCCCCTCCAACCCATTTCCTTCCCACAGGCCACAGGGGCTTTTCTAAAGCACAGATCTGCACGCGGACTCTCCACTCCCTCTGCCTCCCGTCTGCAGTGTCCCGCCTCAGGGAGAGGACACTCAGGCCGCCCAATTGTGGCTCTCGGTTAGGAAGGCTGCAGTGAGTTCCTCCGCGCGCCGGTGGGCGCGCTTTGCTGCCCCTTGCAGCCCCGGGGCCTGCGGATGCTCAGACGGCGCATTCCGGCACCCTAGGCACATCTCCTCGTTCCCCCCGCCGCCCTCGTCCGGACCGTGCCCGGGCCTGAGAAGGCGGACTCCGGGGGGTGCCGGGGGGCCGGGCCCCGAGAGCCAGGAGGCCCGGGGTTGCTGGGGGCTCTGGAGGCTGGGCGCGGCGGACTGGAGCCACCGGCCCCGCCCCCTGGCGCCGCCATTGGCCGCGACCGCGCGGGTGGACCCGCGGCTCTCCGCGCTCCGCAGCTCCTCTCCGCGAGGGTCCCAACTTGGCAAATCCCGGGCGGTCTGGCGCGGCGCGGCGAGCCTGCCCCGCAGGTCGGGGCTGGGCGGGCAGGGGCCCGGCCCCCGCGCTCTCCAGACGGCTCGCTCTGGCACCCAGTCCCTCGCAGCCACGCCGGGCGCGCACTCACACTTCCTCGCGGCGCGCGGCTCCCGGGCGCGATGGACGCAGCGCTGCTCTACAGCCTGCTGGAGGCCAACTGCAGCCTGGCGCTGGCCGAAGGGCTGCACTTGGACGGCTGGGGGCTGCCCCTGGACCCCGAGGGTAGGCGGCGGCGAGCGGAGCGGGCGGCGCGGGTTCCTTCCCGGTGTGCTGAGTGCGCCCCAGGCCCCGCGCCCCGAGCGCCCCGCGCCACCGCCCCCCCCCCCGGCAACCCAAATGAGCCCCTCTTTCTGTCTCCCGTTTCCCAGGTCCCTACTCCTACTGCAACACGACCTTGGACCAGATCGGGACGTGCTGGCCCCGGAGCGCGGCCGGAGCCCTGGTGGAGAGGCCGTGTCCTGAGTACTTCAACGGCGTCAAGTACAACACGACCCGTGAGTGTCCCCCCCATCCTCCTCCGCGGGCTCTGCGCCCGACGCCGGGAAGAGCGGTTTAGGGGGCGGGCACTGCCCCGGACCCCGCGTCGGAGACCTGCTGAGGGCCGGCGGCGTCCCCTACCCTACTGTAGCCTCAGAGCTCAGTAAGGCGGTGATTTGCCCAGAGCCCAGAAAAGGAAAAAGGAAATACTTGCTCCCTTTTGAGGGCAGATCTCTCTCACACATTGTATACTCTGGGTGCCCGAATTGTTTAGCCAATGCTACCAGCACGAGGCGGGGGGGGGGGGGGGGGGGGGGGGGGGGTCCGCATATGCTCGGTTCCCAAACTCCGGGGTGAGTGCAGGGATCAGACTCTCTCTACCAGAGCGGAAAGAGGGCAGGAGTCAGGAAAGATGGGGTGAGCACTCGTGTTGAGTGGGACCCTGCAGAGAATAGGCACTTCTGGGCCAGAGGGTGTGGGTGGCACCTCATCCCTACCTGGATGTCCCAGACTGGCCCTCTGTGCTGTGAGTCAGGGCTCCAGGGCAGCGTTACTCCTACTGCCCAGGTAATGCGTGGTGTCTGAATCAGGACCACCCCCATCCCCCAGGGAGAACAGCCTGTGCCCTCCTTCCTCCTGGCAAATCACTGGCTGGCTTGACGTTCTGGGGAAGGCGGCAGCAGAAGCTGCTGGTGGGGTAATTCAGCAGGGGCTGTTGGGAGGGGGGAGAGTCTATGCCCTGTAGAAAGTCCGATGGGTGCCACATGGGAGGGTCTTGTAAGACTATGGTGGGAGAAATCACTGGCCCACCTTGACCAGCCACTCACATCCCCAGCCCCACCCCACCAGTGAAGAGAGGTCCTCCTGAGACCCTCAGGGCTTCCTTATCCGAAGCCCCTCATTCTGGAAACATCTAGCAGCCTCTCTCTGCATGTCTGTGTCTGAACAGCAGCACAGGTCCTCATCACCTCATACACGCACACACACACACACGTGTCCAAACTCTCAGGGCCTGAGGCCTCCGCTGCTGAGAGAGATGGTTAGAGAACAAGACAGCTGTGCCTTCATCTGATGCTAAGCAGCACTCCCTTGTCTGCACCAGCAAAGGGCTCTGGTGGGCCTAGGGAGGAGCCGGGCTCTGAGGAGTCCAGCAGCAGAGGTGCTCCTAATGGAAGCAGGTGGTAGAGGTAGGAGAGGCGCTGAGGAAGATATCTGCATTATCTGAGGACATGCTTCCCATCCATGATTAAAACAAACCTCTCTGGGTAGAAGCGAGGTCCCTGATCCAGGGGGTGTACAAGCAGAAGGAATGACTTTCATGCTCTTTCCCAGTCCTGAGATTATAAAACTGTGCTTTTTAGGGTCCCGTGAGCTGGATCACAGGATCCTAGGGTCTCTCGTTCAGACTGTGCCTGGGGACAGAGGGCCAAGTGAGGTGATGAGGCATCTCAACCCAGGAGCCGTGGAGCTGAGGGAGCTCTGCTCTGGTTCCTCCCTCAGCCTGGGCTGTCTCCTGTTCTCCCCACCAGCCTGGAACTCCCAAAGGGCAGGGCCTCGGTCTCTTCTTCAGAGCTGAGCACAGTATTTTTTCAGTCAGTTTATTAAGCAGCTACTATGTTCCAGCCACTGCACTGTCGTTGAGGCCCTCGCTCACAACCGCAACAGACAAAAGGAATACAGAGTGACAAATACCCTGACGGAGGAGAGCAGGGGGGCTGCAGGATGGGGGAAGGGGGACAGACGAGGCAGGGGACACTTCCCGAAGGAGGTGCTGGAGCGCATACCAGACCTCTCCTGTCACATCAAGTGAGAGGGTGAGAAAAGGACAGGGCGCCACGGAGGCTGGCAAATGTGCCAGTTAGCTCCCGGTACCTGATGAGCAATTTTCTTCATTTGGCCCAAAGCGCTGGCCACACAGGAGCGGCTGGGGAAGAGGAGCACGGGGTGCCGGGAGCATGGCCAGCCGAGGTGGGAAGAGCAGAGAGGCTCTGGAATGGCAATGGAAATGCAGTCGTTGATTCGTCCCCTGCCCTGCCTCCTTGCCGCTGCTTCCTCTTGCCCCATTTGCCTTTTCGGTGGGATTCTGCTTTTACAAAGGATGCAGGGAGGAAAACAGCTCCGATGGGAAGCCTTGGGGAAGAGGAAGAGGGGTCTGGCTTCTCTTCTTGCCCAGTTTTGCAGTGCTGCAGCCTAGCCCCCCCCCCCCCCCGACGCCTCATTCTTGAGAGGGCCGGCATTCCCCGGGTAAGACAGCTTAGTCATTAGTCCCCGGGAACTTTCTTCCACTCAGCCGAGCGCAGAGACTCTGCCGCAAAGCTACCAAGTGCGGCTCATTTTCCGGCTCTAGCTACCACAGAGAGAGCTTTGCATGTGTGACCCCCCTCGTCCCCACCTCCCGAATGCCCCCGAGATACGTACCGCCTTTATGCCCATACTGCAGACAGGACAACTGAGGCTCAGAGACGTGAAATGACTTTTCACAGTTAGAGTCCACTCCGAGGCACCCGGGCAGACAGAGGAATCCACAGCCGTCACTCTTAAGCACGGGGCAACACCACCTCCAAAAGAGACAGTTCTTGGGGAGAGTTTAGAGGGACAGAAGGAGGACTACTCATGCCTCCACCCTGGAGGATCGGGGAGGGCTTAGCCCCCAGAGCTGGACTTTTGGGGACAGGGGGGATTGATTTTAGCAGGTGGAAGTGGAACAGGTATACAGGAGGAGATGAAACCATGCTTTGTGCCTCCGGACTGGTGAGTGTCGTGCAGAGCCTGGGCAGGAGGAGAAAGAAACAGACCGGAGCAGACGGGTGGATGTTGGTCAGGTGACGCAGGGCATTGCCGAGGGCTTTGCCGTCCGGGCGGGAGGGAGTTCAGCTTTGGGGCACGCAGCCTCTGGAGACAAGAGGAGGGGTCAGGAGGCACTGCAGCTGGCCCGGTCAAATGGGGCTGTGGGAGCCGAGGCCGGGACGGGTGCAGGAGACCTGGGGCACCTGGAATGTACGGGACTGGGGTGGGATGGGGGCACGGGCGGAGTCAGGGATGACACGAGGAAAATGCTGAGCAGAGGTGGAGGTAATGTTGTCCCTAAGGAGCTGGAGGGACATCTGAGTGCAAATGTCCATCCAGAACGTAGTCGGCTGGAAGTAGAAAGCTCAGGAGAGCGCCTCCTGCTAGAGACAAGGCGTTCGGTTGTGTGGTTAGTGGCCTGCTACAGGTGGCTAGATGGGGAGGCCCGTTCAGAGCCTTGATGATTCTCACCCAGAGACTCTGTCCAGATGCAGCACGGCCACGGGAAAGGATGGGGCTTGTCCTTTGCCACACAGGCTAGTCCCTGCAGAAGCAAGTTAAATATCTGTGTGTCCAAGTTCCCCCCAGGTTCTCCCCACCACCCACACTTCTGTGGCCCAGGTTCCATGTGCCTGGGCTGTCCTTAGACCTGCGCTAACTCATTAATCTTTACACTGACACTTTAATGGAGACATAGGATTATCCTCAGATTGCACATGGGGATATGGAGGCACAGAGAAGTTAACTGGCTTCCTGAAAGTCACACAGCTTGTAACAGAGTAAGGATTCCAACTCGGGCTCCGCTGCCTCTCAGAAAGCGACTGTGCTGGCTTAAACAGAGAAGGGATTAGTTGAAAGCATATCAAGGAGCTTGTGGAACCACCAAGTGGGCTGGAGAACCAGATTTGGGGCCTCCAGCCAAGAGCTCAGGGCAGAGCGGGCCCAGTGAGGGAACTTCGCTCTCCCTGAGTGAGACCTGGCCACCAGCTGGGCCACAGTCCTGCTGCCACCAACCTCCCAGGGTGCTGAAGCTCCCTGCAGCGGCCGCCGGAAGCCTTTCTCCCTGTCACCATTTTGTGGACCCCCAGCTCACTAATCCCTGGGGGCAGGTGCATCCCATGGGGCGGGAGAAAGTGGGGGACTCTAGGTCACCCACTCCAGCTCTGGCTACAGCGGGGCCTGGAAGATGAGGACTTGGCATTTCAGTTCTGGGCCAGGAGGTGGCCTCTCCCTCCCCCCAGGTTTCTCCGAGCCCATACAGGATGCAGGTTCAAAATATATTGTAATGTCTATACACAGTATCAGCTGGAGCAAGTCTGATCCCCTTCCTGGGCCCCAGTCTCTCTGTCTGCAAGGAGAAAGGAAATGGACTAGGCCAAAGTAGGCAATATACTCCATTTCCTGCCACCTCTCACTGTCCTGTGCGGACTCTGAGCCTATGTCCATGTGTGCATGTCCGTGCGTCTCCCTGTCTCTGTCTCTGTCTCTGTGTGTGTGGCTCGGTCTTTGTCTTTGGATGTATTTTCTCTCTGTTTCTTTCTATGTGTATATCTCTGTCTTTCCAGTTTCTCTCTTGTTTTTTATCTCCGCTGCTTTCTCTCTCCCTCCTTCCCTCCCTTCAGGCTCCCTCTGCAGCTCCCTTCCTCCCTCCATTTCTCCCTTCCCCTCCCCCCTTCTCCTTCCGTCCTCTGTCTCTGCCTCCTCCCACCCCTCATGTTATCCTCCCTGCTCCAGCACCTCCTTTTGCCTGGTCCTGGGGCCCTCGTGGCTGCAAAGGGGGGGCCTGCTCCCTCCTGCACAGGGCTTATTTCCCCCTGCGGAATTGTTAAACCCAGCGCAGCTCAGCCTCAGTCTCGTGCTCTCAGGCTCCTACCGTGTCCGGTTGGCAGCTGCCGGGCCCACGTGTGCTGAGGCATCTGCCAGGACAAGGGGGCAAAAAAAGACACCCCACCTGACCTAACCCCAGGGGGCGGCCTGGCGGTCCCTACTTCCCAGAACCCCACTCTAGAGACAAAGCACGGCTTGTGTTGGAAACACATAAGCTGAGTGGTCTCCAGCCAGAGGCATCTTCCCATCGAGTCAGCCTGCTTGTGTAGAAATCGCCTCTTCAGCCTTGAGGGGACACAGTGACAAGAAGGGCTGAGCCCTGCCCTCAGAGAACCCCAGGCTGCTTCAAGACCAGACTCGCACAAACCAACAGTCAGGGCTTGGTGGGCACCGGAGCATTCCTGGAAAGCTTCCTGGAGGAGGTGGGAGTGGTTCTTGAGGTCTTGGAGCAGTGGAGGCATCACATTTGTGTCATATGAGGGTATGAGCCTCAGGGAGGGTTCCAAATAGAGCCTCCCCTCTGGGTTGAGGAAGTAGAAACTGAATGGCACTGAATGGCCTCTGCTGGCTCTGAGAGCTCTCGGCCCTTGCCCTAGCGCTTTTCCGCCTTGCGTGCCTAGGCCTAGGCGGCCGAGCAGCGTGACGGTGGAGTCTCAGCTGTCCCCTGCCTGAGGACCCTTCATCTCAGAGAGGACCACAGGTGCCACCACTCCTGATCTCCCTCCCTCTCTTCCCAGGAAACCTCCAGCTGCTTACCCCTCCTTTTCCGGCCCAGGCTTACCTCTTACTGGGTTCGTGAGAGTACTGCCCTCCTCTTACTAGAAACGAGCTCTTCAAACATGAGGAAGACCAGAGCCTTCCAGGGGTTCCTGTTCTAGAGAGAGAGAGAGAGAGAGAGAGAGACTTTTTTTTAAGACTTTATTTATTTAGAGAGAGAGCGCACTAATGGGCAGAAGGCAGAGGGAGAGAATCCCAAGCAGGCTCCACTCTGGCTTGATCTCACAACCCTGAGATCATGACCTGAGCCGAAAACAAGAGTCAGGTGCTTAACCGTCTGAGCCACCCAGGCACCGTGAGAGAGAGACTCTTGAAAAGAATTTTCTGATAATTGCTCTTAAGTGAAATAGCACAGTCAAGATTATAGGAGCACATGGGAGGAGGTCGATTCCAAAAGGAGGGGAAAGTAAGCTGGGAAGACTTCACAAAGGAAATGTTGTTGGATAGGGCCTTGAAAAATTGGGCCAGTGATGTGCCAGCTGGAAGGGAGAGTGGGAACAGATGGAGAAGAGACGTGGGTAGAGGGAACGGGGTCATGGAGGCTTTGAATGCCAGTCCAGGCCATGGGCCTCAATTCTGCCGGTGGTAGTGCTCCCAGCTGTTTATCCATAGCCCCATGGTGCAGGAACGGAATATTCTGGTGGGACACTGCTTGATTTTCAGGATGTGCCTTTGAAATCTAAATGCAGGCTGGCTGAGAACTTAAACCTCGCCCTTCCCCTCTCCTCCCCCCTACTCAGTATAAGTCATAGATGGAGCACCCTTTCCTGCCCACCTCCCCTAGCCCCGAGCAACCACTGCAGAGTCTGGAACCCCAGAGCAAAGCCCCACCCCCAGTGACTCTCAGGGACCATCTCCGAGGGCCCCAAGTGCAGTCTACCGACCCGAAACCAGGTGCTCCAGAGCCTGGGCGGGGAGCTCTTGTTACACACCTGCAGGGGTGGAGGTTGGGGTGAGGGAGAGCAGGAGGAACCCGGGCCCACATTCAGGAGAGCAGATCTAAGTCCTGGCTGTGCCCTGCTTCACTGACAGCGAGGTCCCCCTCCTCTACGTCCCAGTGTCCTCATCTGTGTGGAGGGGACAGAACATGTGCTGTCCTTGTGAGGTCCCGTCACAACTGGGGAAAGGCTGCTGCTTGGGGTTCCCGGGAAGAGCTGGAGTGTTGTCAGCAGGGACAGTAAAGAAAAAGGCCCAGAATAAGGAGCATTTGTGTCCTTGAGGGTCCTGTCCATGCCAAGATGGCTGTCCTTGTTCTGGGCGGTGTGTGGCCTCTGTCGTCTCTGAGAGCCACTGCAAGTCTGTGGCCCCTGGATGGTGTTGTGGGGGAGCTTGACGAATGCTCATGGTCCCCAAACCCTGAGGTACCTCTGCTCCACAGCAGTCTCTGCCTCAGGGGTCCTCCGTTCACCTTCTCCTCCCTGTTTCCCTGTGCAGGTCGCAGGCTGGCGTCATGGCGACAAGCCCATTGAGCATTGCTAGGGATGACTGGAAGGAGGCAGCCCCGCACAATAGAGGCTGGACCTGGGTGGTAGGCGCCTCCTCCCACTTGCACCAACCCTGGGGAGGCCAGTGACCTCACACAATGAGCTGGATTCCAATCACACCTCTTCCCTGTCTCATGGGCCCAGTGTGGGCTCCATTAAATGGCTCTGTGCCCCCTGACTCAGTTTCCCCACTGTCTACTCTAAGTATAGACATTTACCCCTGCCATGCCTACCCAATGATGGAAAGGCATCATGAGTGCAAAGTCCTTTGGAAATAAGGAGCTGAGGGTTTCCGGAGGTCCAGCTGGACTGTTGGGACCCTGAGAGCAGTGTCCACACAACACTGAAGAAATGGAATAGAAGTTCCCTGCTTCTCATCTCAGATGTCATAAGCAGCTGGCCCTGGGGAGGCCCTTCCCAACCTGATGTTTGTGTTGATGATGGCAGACTCCCAGTCTCTCAACCCATCATTCCTCCTAGGTCAGGCTGGTTCAGAGCTTGGAGGAGCATCCCCAGCTGCCACCCCCACCACCAATGGACTGTGATCAGACCGAGACAGGAAATGTTCCAGCTGGGCCCCAAAGCAGGCCAGCCCTCATCAGCCGCACGGCATCCAAGCGATGCAGGGGTGTCGACTCCGGGAGAAGCGCCTCATTTGGGAAGCTCAGGGGAGCTATGCTGTCAGTACCATGACGGTGCCGCACTTTCCCAATGGTGTCTTAACTGGAGGCAAAAAGCATGCTCCGCAGCATCATTGCCTCGTTCGGGCAATGGGGATTTTTTTCCACAAAAGATAAGAAAGGTGACCAAGGTGAAGGGCAAAGATTTCCCAGCAAGGCCTCAAGCCAGACAGGAAGGTCATGGCCATATCTGGAGTAGCCCACCTCCCAGGGAAAGTCAGTAAGGGGGCTGAGGGTGGGGTGTCTGGCCTCTCAGGCATCTTCTGCCCTGGAGATCTGGACACGAAGTGGCTAAGACAACTGCAGATGTGGCGCAAGTTCCTGCATCTTCTAGAACATGGTGGCTGGGTGACCCCCCAACATGTCACTGTCCCTCTTTGGGTTCCTCTAGACCAAATGAGGGAGAACCTACCTCCCCCTCTTACAGTCCCAGGAAGAAGCCTGCTGACTCAGTTTCCAGGATGCTCTCCTGGGAACAGGGGAGGCTTTCTTGCCTGGAAGCGGGAGGACGCCTGACTGCAGGTTTGCTGTTTTGGACTACAGCCCCTACCCCGTGTGGGATTGTACTCTGGGCGGCAGCAGTTCTGACAGCGGTGCTCAGCCTCCCTGTGGCCTGTGTGGGAGACCCAGGTGCCTCCTGCAGGTGTGACTATTTGGCATTTGCTGTGCAGCTTGGCAGAGCCTGGACGCCTGAGGTGGCAGAAAAGAACAGTCCTGCCCCAGGGTGGGCTAGGAGCAGCGAGCAGTGGAACCCTCAGGGGGCTGGAGCAGCCATGGAAGCACCTGGGGGAGCTAGGGCTGAAGCTGGGCCTCGAAGAGCAGCACAAATCAGTGTAATCTTTCCTGGGCGGAATGCTGGGCCGGAGGGCTCTGTCTCAGGAGCTCTCCAAGGTCGCCCACAGGCTTTGGTGGGCAGCGGGGAGTGGGGAGAGGTAGCATTCTGCTGTCCACAGTGCTGAAAGTTCCTGTCCTTAACAGTGACCTCATTCCTTCAGTCAGTAGGGCTTCTGGCCCCATCCCACCTTCCTGCCAGCACCTCTTGCCCTAACTTCTTTTTTTTTTTTTAAGATTTTATTTATTTATTTGAGAGAGAGAGAATGAGAGAGAGCACATGAGAGGGGGGAGGGTCAGAGGGAGAAGCAGACTCCCCGCTGAGCAGGGAGCCTGATGCGGGACCCGATCCCGGGACTCCAGGATCATGACCTGAGCCGAAGGCAGTCGCTTAACCAACTGAGCCACCCAGGCGCCCTGCCCTAACTTCATGTCATTGTTTTCCCAGACATCCAAAGACCATGTTGCTGCCCCTCCACCACTCACTCGCTGTGCCCCACCTGTCTCTTACACTCCCTCCCCCACAACTGCCACCCAAAAATGGTCCCTCACGGTCCCTGTCTCCCCTGCCTTGTCAGTTAGACCATCAGACATAGAAGGGCCAACGTAGGGAGCACTTGAAAGTGATACAGGGATGTTTGGAGTTGTTACGTAGCTCGATGGTAGTACTGGCATTCGGCGGGTTGAAAAGTCCTACACAACAGAGACCTGACCTCCCTGAGATGCCAACAGCATCTTTGAGCAACGATGTACATCGCATTAACTGAGAGGAGACACTGAGGCCAAGAGGGGGGGACTTGGCTAAGGTCACTTTGCCAGCCAACCAGAGACAAATCTACAGCCAGGAAAGCAGCCCCCCTCTTCTCGCAGCCAAGCTTCTGAACCACTTAGGTGACTGCCTGCACCAAGAACTCTCATCAGAAAGGGGTCAGCATCTGAAAGAGGAAAAGGCCACGGTAATGGGGCTTTTGACAGGCCAGGGGCACTTAGGGGGAAGAGACCTGGCACACTGCAGGGAACGGGGACCAGGATTCCCAGTCCACAGAGCCCGGCAAGAGAGGATCCTGCTTGCATCCTCCAGACCCTAATGCCCCTGGCAGACCACGCTGCACACCATCAGCATCGATCTTCGGCAGGGGCACTTGGGTTGCTGTGGCAACAGGCACCCCCCTCACCGCATCCAGCCCTGCGATCCCAGTCTGGCCACCTGCCCTCAGACTCTCCGTGCCCATCCTCCCATGGTTCCCAGGTGGGGGGGACTCCTCTGTCTTACTCTCTCCTGTCCAGAGCTGTGCTTGAGGGCACAGCGTCCTCATTAGCCAGCTTCCCGAAGAGCTGGGCATATCTGCCTTCCAGACCTCTGGTACCTGGAGTCTGTCACCAGAACTACATCTCCAGGCACGACTGGGCCCCCAGAGGGAAGGCCCCTTCCTCCACACCCCATATCTCAGACACCCTGCTTTCCAAGGTGTTGGCACATCCGAGTTGGTTTGATGCAGCCCATACGTATGTGATGGCTTATTCCTGCGGGGGATCCGGAGATTCCCATATGGTCTCTGCCTACCTGTCTGTCCCCAGGGAGCTTAAGTTCAGTAGCAAAGAAAAAAGGATCAGGTCCAAAAAGATGAAACCCATAGTGAATAATGGCAAATGCTCTAAAATAGATTTTTGGTTTTCAAACTATGGGTCAGAGCACAATAGTGGATGGCGAAGTCAAATTACTGAGTCATGACCAGCATTTGTATATAAAATAAAGAGAATTCATTAGAATAGAATAGGAAGAGAAATATCATAGCTGTGGTCAAGAGGAATTTTGCTTTGTGAAACCATCCTCACTAATGTAGGGCGTGTGTGGGGTGGAGGTGGGGGTGTGGGTGGGTTTGTACTGGATTGTGACACCACATGGATGTGTTGGTGTGGCTCAAGGACAGTCAAATGTGAAGGCCCGTGTTTCAAGAGATGGCAAGGCCTAGAGGAGGCATTTGGAGGAAAAAAAAAGAAGGGATTGCTTAAACACCTGGAGTGCTGGGGAAGCCTGTGGGAGGAGATGGCGCTTGCGCTGTGGCTTAGAAGATAGGAAGGGGTTTGTCGGTGAGCCATGGGTGAGAGTGAGGAGGGCGTTTCAAGGCGGGCTTCAGCATAGAGCTGGCTATGTGCCAGGCCTGTTAGGGCAAACGTCAAGTGCCATGTAGAGTGATGGCAGGAGAGGGGTGGATTCCAGAAAAAGAAAGCCAGGAGACAGAAGTCATAAAATTTGGTACCCCCCGAGGGGCACTGACATAAGGGACCAGAAAGGTCTCAGATTGGCAGCATCTCTACCCTGACTCCCTCTCATCCTCCAGCCCACCCCATGGTTAGTACCATCATGAGATATCATACTTTGGAAAGTATTCTGAGTTTCTGTCCTTGGTTAGCCCCACACCGATCAGTGGGACCAGACTCACACACCTAAACAACTCAGGCCAGGTTATGAGCGAGGGATGAAGTGTGAGGCCCAGACTATTAGGACTCTGGGGTGGGGTGGAGTGGGGGACTCAGGAGAGAGAAATCTGTGAGATGGGAGCAATCAAAGAGGCCTTCCTGGAGGAAGGGGCTTAGCACTGAACTTCAGGAAAGCTGGATAACATCTCTGAACACATCCCTAGAAGATGAATGAATGTTCTGCCCTTTCAACCAGAGCCTGGATCTTCCTTCAGACAGGCTGTTGAGAGGGACCTTAAACCCCAATCAGTAAGGGAGTGTTCATTTTACAAAAGGACCAGCCGTCCCCAGATACTTTTACATGGGTCCCTTTGACTCACCCCACACTCTGTCTTTAGTTCAGTAACATCACTAACCCTATGCATCAAAATTCTCTTAACACACAACCTTTCTGTAGTAAAACAGCCCTGAGGAAGGAGAAAACCCACGAGTGGATATCGGTGCCACCGTGAAAGGCAAGCGGCTGGGGTCCTCACTTTGGGGTCAGGATTGCCTCGACTCCCACCAGGGCCAGGGGGGCAGCCACAGGCCAATAATAGCCCTTAATCTGAAAAACCTCTGAGCTCAGAGCACCAAATTCAAAAATAATTAACCTAATAGACTCTCCCCCATGTTTCTGCTCCTCAGCAAGTGCTTCCTTAATAATCCCATTGCTTTCAACTCACTGTCAGCTCAACAGAGGTGGGTTTTTTGAGTAACTTAATTATTTCAGAACTCACTGTTTCCAGAAGCAATCTAAGTTTCCCCCTCCAGCTCTGTGACTCTGTGCTCCGGGAGCTATTTAATTAGCTCTGTAGTATATATCTAACAGCAACCCAAAAGAAAAACCCACAGACAACCCACTAGCCAGAGAGCAGAAAACCCCAGTACAAATCACCCCCAAGCCACGGATCATTCAGAATTTGTAAGGAAGTGGGGGAGGTCACATTCACACTCATGGGGCAAAGCAGAGTCTGACAAAGGGCTCTGGAGTTCTCAGGTGGGAGGGGTTCCTCCTGGCTGGAGGTTGAGGGTGGGCTGCCTGGCGGTGGTGGCTTAGGAGCTAGGACTGACTGTCACGCTGGGATTTCAAGAAAGGTAGGTATGAGCATTCTCTGATCTTCCTGCGTTCCCGGCGGGGGGAGCCCGCACTTGTGGACATCAGACATTGGTTCTCTGAAGTGTCTGGGCAGATTCCAGTCAGACACTGAGAGATCTCACATGGTGCTCTTGCAGGCAGCCACAGCTCAAGATCGGCGACACAGTCCCGTTTCCCCAAGTGTCCCTCGTTCCTGTGTCCCACTGCTTGATAGCAAGGGGTTAAGAACATGCAACCTGAAGCCAGACCTCCTGGATTTGAATCCTGGCTCTACCCCTTCTCATTTTTATAGATTTTGACAAGTAGGTTAATCTCTTTGTGCCTCAGTTTCCTCTTCTGTAAAATGGGTTACTATTACTCATGGGGTTGCTGGGAGGATTGAATGGACGAGCATAGCTAAAGCGGTTGCAAGACGGTCTGGTCTGTGGTGAACGCCCACTCTGTGAAGGGTAGCTGGTATTAAAACAGAACTGCTGCTGGGAAAAAGTAAGGATCTTGTACGTATAAAGTGAGAGAAGATGGGCGCCTGGGGGGCTCAGTCAGTGGAGTGGCTGCCTTCGGCTCAGGTCATGATCTCAGAGACCTGAGATCGAGCCCCGCATTGGGCTCCCTCCTCGGCGGAGAGCCTGCTTCTCCCTCTGCCTGCTCCCCCTGCTTGTGCTCTCCTGCTTTCTCTCTCTTTCTCTCTCTCTCTGTCAAATAAACAAAATCTTCAAAAAATAATAATTATAAATAAAAATAAAATGAGAGAAGAATGGAAATTTTTGGGTATGCGGAAAGCAGCAAATCTTCAGCCACAACCCAGGGCTCCCAGTCAGGTTCAGTTCCGAACAAAATTAAAGAATGTAGACAAGATGCTAGTCAAAGATTGTATCAAAAATGGGTTTTATCCTGCCTTTCAGCTGGTAAGCCTTTTGCACAATTTTCACCTAAATGACTTTCCCGTGAACTTTTAGATGTGTGTTGTGTTTCCTGGCCTAGAGAGGCTGAGAAGTATGAACCTTATCCTGTGGGCACCCGGGAGCCAGGGAGTGTTCTTGAGGAGGGGAATGACCTGCCTCTTGGTGGTTGGCATCTTTTGTAGGGAATGCCTACCGAGAGTGCTTGGAGAATGGGACGTGGGCTTCACGGATCAACTACTCACAGTGTGAGCCCATTTTGGATGATAAGGTGAGTGGCCCCCACCTGCCCCACCTGCCCCACCCCTCATCCCTCTACAGGTATCAGGACTCAGGTTGAGCAGAGAGCATCCTGAGGGTGACAGAACTGGTCCTTGTGCAGCCCAGCCACACATTTTTGCACTTCTTCCCCCTGCCTCCACATCCTGTCCCCTGCTCAGTGACACCACGGGAGAGAAGGGGGACACAGACCCCCACCTTCGGGAGGGCCCTGGCTAGCAGAGAACAAAACCATGTCTGGCATGTGACACAAGAAGGGAATGACGGTGTGACCAGTGTCCCAACATCTAACAGGCTATGTGACTTCCTTCCTCCTCCTCTGGGCCTCAGTTTCCCCATCTAGCATCTGATTCTATGGCTCCACCTGGAAACGAACACAGCCTCCGGAAGGCTGGGCCCCATGGGAATCTAGGTCCCGCTCACACCTCAGCAGCCCCCTTGCTCTGGAACTGGGCTCCAGGCTTCGTGTGGTGCCAGCCTCCTCCCCTTTGAAGTTACGCCTCACTCCTGACCCAAACTGACACATCCCACCTCCACCCCCCTCCTCATTCACCCATTACAGCCCCCAGCAAGGCTGCAACTTTCCCCAAGAAGTCCTGGTTCAGAGGAAAACCATTGAGCTACCCTGAGAAAGGGATGCTACAAAATGTGAGCCAGAAGCGGTCTGCAATAGGGCCACAGGAGCGGCAAGTGGGATGGGTCATGAAGGAGGCTCCCGCCAGACCTCTGGCCTCACCTCTCCACCCGACAGCCTCTCTGAGCAGGGGCAAACCACGGTGGGCGGGGGGTCAGGGGATAGCCTGCCCTGGCAAGAAGGAGTACTTTATCACTGCCTCTGTTTAGAAATTGCCAGCATGTGGTGATCATAAAAACGCTTTTATTCGGCGTTAATATTGCTCTTAACTTCTCTACAGACATTGCGCCCCCTCACTGCTACATCCGGGACAGACTGATCCCAGGGCACCCTCCAGACTTCCCAGAGCTTGCTGCTTCTGAGGCAGGAGGGCAGGTTGGCTCCATTATACAGATGTCAAAACTGAGGTCCAGAGATAGAAATCAACTCACCCTCTGTCACTCAGCCAGCCAGGGTCTGAGCTGAGTCTGGAATTAAAAAGACAAGAAAATGTAGACAGCCTCACCTCTGGCATATCCCAGAAGATGTTATGTCCAAACCTGCCCCCAAACTGCATGTCAGGGGGGGTCTGACTGCAACCCTTTGTCTCGACGAAGAGCTGCCCACAGCCAACAGGAGCGAGCACTGGGAGCCAGATGTGGTGATGACACTTGAAGCCACTTTCTGCCTCCAAGGTCACGACACACAGGGTGGCCATAGCTGGAGTGCCCAGCCCCACCCTCCGTGTGCCCCATGCTTCCATCCGCCTGTGTGTCTGTCTGTCTGTCCAGCAGAGGAAGTACGACCTGCACTACCGCGTCGCCCTCATTGTCAACTACCTGGGTCACTGCGTTTCTGTGGTCGCCCTCGTGGCCGCCTTCCTGCTTTTCCTGGCCCTGCGGTGAGTCGTCCCCGCTCCGCGGCCTGCTGCTTTTCCCTGCCCCTCCCCCACAGCACCCCCTTCACCCCTCCCACACGGTCTTGCCTCCACTCGGCAGGGTAGGGGGGCCCTGAAGCCAGTGGACAGAGGGGTCTGGGGGGGCTGCCAGGACACTGACCGCTGGCAGGCATGCACGATGCAAAGGGGGAGCTGGCTCAGAGAGATCCAGCTGTGGCCACCACGAAGGGGAACGTGGCTCGCGGTGCAGCCCTGCCTGCACCCGAGACTGAGTCTCTTACCTGGCCTCGGGGTGGGGGGACCCAGTCCCAGCTGATTCCTGACCCCAGGCAGAGCCCGTCTCAGCTCGCTCCTGATCCTGCCTGATCCCTGACCTGGGCCTCCCACAGGAGTATCCGCTGTCTGCGGAACGTGATTCACTGGAATCTGATCACCACCTTTATCCTGCGCAATGTCATGTGGTTCCTGCTGCAGCTCATCGACCACGAAGTGCACGAGAGCAATGAGGTCACCAGGCCGAGGCTTGGGGCTGGGGGGCTCCGGGCTCTGGGGGCACCAACCTCTCTCGCCCGGTCCTCAGGTGTAGACCCGAGCCTGAGCTCATCTCTCCCCCAATCATTGTCCCTCCCGAGCTGGGCCCAGAGTCAGGCTGGGTAGGGGTGGGGCAGGGGCTGCCGCCAGGCCTGGGTCTTGGGAGCAGCACAGACAGCAAACTGGACTGGTTTGGCCTGTTCCACTCTCCATCTTCTGAATCCAGGACCTCCCAAAGACCCCTTAGAGAAGAAGAGGCTGGAACTAAGCTCCGTTGGGCTTTATCTCAATTCCAATGAGAGCCCTGTGGGGATTATTTTCCCCATTATACAGACCTGGAAACTGAGGCTCAGGGAGGTTAGGTGACACTGTAATGATGCCTCCACATCTAAGCCAGCAGGATCTTGACCAGGCCACCCCACGTGTCAGCTATCCACCCTAGAGCTGTGTCAACTGCTGTGGTACTATGTCCAAGTCACTGCAAAACCCGAGACTAACGAGGCCAAGCACAGAGTCCTGTGGCACACCATTAGAGACTTCTCAATACATTTTCTTTGAAGGGTGGACCTGAGCAGATACCCAGTCTGGTTTGACCCTTAACTTGGCCCCCCATTAAGCCCTGCCTCGGCACTCACTGAGTCCAATCCAGTTTGGGGGGCCCTGCAGCCCCATATTAGCTTGAACTGATAAAATGTTGCTTAACTTGGAAAAAAAGCAGGGTTGGGAGGAGCTTCCCACCTCAGCAGGCCTTTTTGAGAAGAGGAGACAGACAACCTCGTGGGGCCCGAGATCAGGGCTGGGACCCTGGGGGAAAGCCACAGAGGCAGAGACCAGCTGAGCACAGGACCCAGCTGACAGCCGGAGCCGTCAGCGCCGGACAGAGAAGGGATGCGCTGTCTGCGGGACAGAGAACACCCACCACGGGGCTCCCCTGACCGCCGTCCCCCCAGATCCCAACCTCGGCTCTGAGGGTACCCTGGGGACGAAGCCTGGGGAGCGGTGGCCAGGTCAGGAGGCCTGAGAGCTGGCCATGGCTCGCTGCAGCCCTAGACAGGCTTTTACTCTGCCTGCACCCCCATCTCCCCTCTGCAGGGTACTTGGGAGGGTAGCTCTGTTCAAAGGGACAGGGACAAAGGCAAATGGCAACAACCCTCATTTCTTGGTACCTGCCTTAGCCAGCCTGCCTCTCTAGCCGCCCTGTAAGACGCCATTAGTAGTTTCTCATGTCACAGTGGGGTTCAGTGGGGTATGGCAACCTGCCCCGGAGATGGTGAGGCTCCACCCAGAGCCAGCAGTGATCGTTCTAAGC
Organism: Callorhinus ursinus; assembly: GCF_003265705.2. Lineage (NCBI taxonomy): Eukaryota > Metazoa > Chordata > Mammalia > Carnivora > Otariidae > Callorhinus > Callorhinus ursinus. Next base: position 45,845,160 of record NW_027397074.1, on the reverse strand, counting down.
CCAGAATCTGCCCAAACCAGAGATTTTGGAGAATCACCTCGATGGCTGCACCTCACCTTCATAACCCCTGCACTATTATTTATATAACAACTTGCTTTTAATTGACTCACTCCTTTTTTTCTATGTGAAATTTCCCATTTCATCCCTAAATGGAAACCTTGCTGTGGACCGAAGGTGACTCTCAAAAAACTGACCATGAAAACACAACAGTGTTGTTCAGTCCTAGCCCCTGTCCGCAGAAAGCTCAGGGCCAGACTCCCTCTTTCTTTATGAAAAAGGGAGATTAGAAAGTGCTGCGGGAGAAGCCAAAGAAGGCACCGGTGCAGGCTGGCGTCTTAACTTCATCCCAAACAGCGAGAGAGAATTGGGTGGAACATGAAGCTTCCCAGAGTGAGATTGGAGGGTCTTGAACGCATGTCCACAAGGCGACTCCTGGCGGGTGCCCGCGCCATGCACTGGGGCCCTGGCCCCAGGCTGCCCCTGACTGCCACCTGCCCCGTGCAGGTCTGGTGCCGCTGCGTCACCACCATCTTCAACTACTTCGTGGTGACCAACTTCTTCTGGATGTTTGTCGAGGGCTGCTACCTGCACACGGCCATCGTCATGACCTACTCCACCGAGCACCTGCGCAAGGGGCTCTTCCTCTTCATCGGATGGTGTGAGGGTCCCTGGGGGCCGCGGGGCCTGGTGGGGAGGGGCAGTGCTTACGAGGTCACCTCCCTTCATCTTGGGTCCAAGGACAGGTGCACAGCCCTGCCTGCCGTCCCCAGGACAGGCCGAGGATGCAGCCCCTCCCTTCCACTGCTGGTGAGGAAGAAGCGAGCAGTCCCTCCAACAGCACATTTTACAAATAGCCCTCCTCTCCTTGCCTGGGAAGACCAATCCAAAGGTGTTTGTCTCTGGTTTCGGAAGACAAGCTGGCCAGCTCCACTTCTCTATCGAGCAATCTCAGAAAAATCATGCTGTCACCTCATCTGTCTGACCCACTTAGAGAGGTTGCTGAGAGAGGGGGAAGCGGGGTTCAGGATGGGGCCACGGATGGCCTGCAGTTGGATGACTGGTCCCAGGCCCCTTGTGGTCCCCTCACCCTGTGTTCTACAAGAGGGCCCTTGACCATCTGTCTGTCCACTGTAGCCTATGTCTGTCTTTCTTTCAGGCATCCCCTGTCCCATCATCGTTGCCTGGGCCATTGGCAAACTCTACTATGAAAATGAACTGTAAGTAGGACCGGCCACCTGCAGGGGTCAGAGGGGTGTCAGGAAAGGTCAGGCAAGGGCTCCAGCCAGGCCTTGGGGCAGGAATTGGAGCCCTTCCAGGACAGATTTACTTTCCCATTGTCCCTATATTGAGAAGATATGCCTGGCACCCAGAGATACTCGCGTGGTAGGTGTCATGAGTTAGGAATCATGGGTCTTTTAAGTGCCCTAATGCATGACCCCTTTGGCCTTCGGTAAGGCCTCCTCCTCGGAGTGGCAAGTCTGGCCCAGGGTATATAGAGGAGGTCAAGTGCTGGAGGCTGTCAGCCTAGAGCACATCCAAGGCTGTGTCAATGCGCCTTTCACAGACCGGTGGGCCAGAGAAGTGGGCACTTGTTTTATTCTGGCATCGCAGTCCCTGCCTGGGGTACATTGTCCCATCCTGCCACCCTCCCTGCACCAGAGATGTTGATATCTAAGCCACACCCAGATGATGGCAGTTCTGGCCATGGCTCAGCCAAGCAGTAGCTGGGAAGCTGGGTGCCCCAAGTTAAAACTAGAGGGGACAAGGGAGTGTCAGTCTCTGGATACAGATCTCCAAGGGGTCTCCGAGGCTGGAGAGAGCAGGTAAGATTTGGGGGCAGGGGCAGAACTGGGGTGCCGTGAAACGTAGTGAGCTTCCTGTCAAAGGGGGTGTTCAAGCAAAGACCAGAAACCCCAGTGCTGGGAGGTGGCGCCAGGGGAGATTCCTGTCTAAGGCAGTGTGCACTGGATGACCTCTAAAGTTTCAGAGGACACAGTCAGAATTTCCCCAAGTCCATGTGGCCCTTCCTGAGGTCTAGTAGGAGTGGTTGACGGAGCCAGACTGCGTCCTGGCCCCACCCCTTCCCTTGGACTCTGAAGCTTCTACACCCACCCGCATCCCCAGAGAATAACCAGGCCTCTGGTAGCAGCAGGCCCCCTTCACCGGGTGAATGAGGCCTCAGCTCAGAGAAAGGCCAGGGTCCAGGGCTGGAGAAGACTCCCACCTCTACAGCTGCTGCTTTGTGCGGCTGAGTGCCTGGCGTGCGGGACGGCAGGTCCCGAGCAATGCAGGAACAGGTGCTATAGGGTGCTTGGGCCCTGGGCCAGCAAGGGGGAGCCCAGCTGTCCCTTCATTCGTGAACCTCCTGCCTGCCCAGCCCTGGGTGCCACAGTCTGGCATAGGGTAGGGGAGTGAGGAGGGAGGTGTGGGGAGACCCAGGGCCTGCCCTCAGTCCAGCTGGGGAGACCAGACCCTCCATGGAGGGCAAAAGGCAGCCCAGGGGTGCAGCTGGGATGGTCAGAGGGGCCAGGGCCGTCCACCCAGGCATTTTGGGAAGGCACAGCCCTAGAGATTGGGTCTCGGGAAGGGTCAAGCCAGAGAACCCTGGGCCCAAGTCTACTGTGGTGGCCAGACCGTGGCTCGGCAGGCCGCTCACAACCACCCCATCTTTGCAGGTGCTGGTTTGGCAAGGAGCCCGGCGACCTGGTGGACTATATTTATCAAGGCCCCAGCATCCTTGTGCTCTTGGTAGGTCCTCAGTGGGGGCCCAGAGAGGGCTGGGCATGGGGACGACGCAGAGGACCCACCCACCAGGGATGCTGGGGAAGAATATGGCCCCTTGCACCCTCTCTGTACACACCACCCCACTCCCTGGCAGCCCCCTCCCACTATCCTTACTCCATGCTCCATGCCCTGCTGCGGCCCCTTCCACTCTGGCCCTCGGGTTCTTCCTCTGGGCAGAGAATGGGTCTGACTGGCAGATTTCTAGTGCCCCCCACATCTGACATCCCCTTGCCAGGTACTGAGACAGCCAGGCGAGGGGGCCGCTGATGGCAAGAGAAGGGTGTGCGGACTTCTATTCAGCTCAGACCTACATCCCCCTCTGCCCCCAGCGACCCCCTCTGAGGCCCAGCCCACCGCCCCCAGCCTGGAGCGGTGGTACCAGAATGAAGCCTAATGAGCAATTGTTCCTTGTCCAGCTCCCTGCTCTTTGCCAAATGTATTCGCATTTAAGGTATAATTGCCACCACGTCTTTAATCCACAACGAGCTTTAATTAAGGTAGAGGCTGCGTTCGGCAAAAATGAACCCATTATATATCATACATTTTAAAAAAGAGAGACATGCAAAAAAGCCCCATAAGAAATTGGCATTTACGTAAGACTTATTTCAGGCTTGGTAATTTCAGGCTTCTATATGCACCAGCTTCCTTAAAGGGCCACACACTTCTTGTGGGATACATGAGAGAGAGAGAGAGAGAGAGAGAGAGAGCGCCATCCTACTCTTGCACACAGCAGGTGCCTAATGGGGGTTCTGTGGTCTACCTTGGAGACAATTACTGTTCTCTCTTTCATTTCCTGACTCCTCCTTTTTGTGACTTCATCTGGGATTCATTTGTTCCCCATCTTTGGAGTGCCCTTGATGTATATGAACTGGAGATGACTTAGGGAGGTTTTCTACCCACTGCCGGAAATTCGGAAATTCCACCTTATCTCAGAGGCAGAAGCCAGGGCTTGTGGGGGGGGGGGGGGGGGGGCGGCCAGGAGTGACCTTGGAGTCCCAGCTGCAATGTGTCACTGGTCGCCACCCTCAGTGTGAACGGAAACCCCTTGAGAGCCGTCCCCTCCCAGGCTACTGCTGAGAGCCCATCCTGGAAGGATTAGGGCTTTTCATGAATCTGGGACCCCGCCAAGAAGGCTGGCCTGGGTGGGGCTTCAGCAATAGTGGGGAGAGAGCCCCTGGCTGCAAGGATGCTGGGCAGCGTGAGGAGATGAACAGAGAAAGGGAGACGGGCATGGAGGGCTCCGTGTCAGCCCCCACTCCCTGCCTGTTCCTCCCTGCCCCTTTCTCTGCTTCCACCCGCACCACTTGGCCCAAGAGCCCTTTGCGTCTCCCTTTGGGCCTAGCCCACCCCCCACACCCAGCTATTGCACTTATGGGGCTTCCAGGTTCCGCACTGAGCCTGTCCAACAGCTCCATCTTCATAACTTCCAAATCTCACATCGTCTGTGCCTGGAAATAGGAATTATGATCCCCATTTTACAGCTGAGGAAGTTGAGATGAAACTGCCTGCCCCAAGTCACCACTAGGAGCTAGCTGAGCTGAGACGCAGGGGCCGGTTACCCACCCCCTGCCTGTCCTCTGGTTTTATACATGCTCAGTAGCCCGCCACCCCTGCCCTCCCCTGATTCATGGCTGCATTTCTGCTGCTGAAAGACATGACTGAGCTTATTTCTGGGTTCCAGGAAGTGAATTGGCTGGTTCGGTTTGCAGGAAGCTGTTGTGACTGTGTTGTCATGGGAAAAGCATGTGGCACTTACTGGGTCCCGCTCTGGACCAGGCACGGGGCTCGGGGCTCTCCATGAGTATTTTTACCCGCATCGACCTTCTGAGACAGGCTCTGTGGTGTCCCTTTTGGACTGGTGAGGACGCAGAAACTCAGGGAGGTTAATGAAGCAACTTGCCCAAGGCCACGCGAGTGCCAGAATTAGAGCCATGTGACAAGAACTTGGTGCCAGGCGTTCACTTGGAAGGTGGTCCCAGGAAGCACCGTGAGGGGTGGGAGTGGAAGACAAGGCGGGGAGGAAGCCCGGGTGAGGTGATGAGCTGGCTTCCATGGGCACAACCACGTGGAAGAGTGTCAGAATAGCCCCCTGCTGAAGGCTCGGAAGCTGGATCACTTCTCCGCACACGTCCTGCCTCATCAGCGGAGGTTGCCCCCCAGGACATGAACCCTGCATATTTCCAGGTCCCTCTGTTGTGAGGCTGAGCTCTCCTGGCGCCAGAGGAAGCCTGAGGCTGAGAAGTGTCCCCGGCAACTGCAGGGACCCCCGGCTGGGCTCCCACGGGGCACGGAGCATTGGGTCTGTCTGACTAAAGTCTCCTCGTTCTGTGTGCCTCCCAGCAATGCCCCAGCAGCCCCGGTTCCACATGCGAATTCCAGGCCCCCCACCTGCCCCTGGGAACGTCTGGGGTGAGCCCAAGATCTGCATTTGGACGAAGGGCCCCGGGTACCTTGGATGTGTACACTGGTGTTGGAGAACCGTGGTGCCCGGGGCCCTGCCAGGCAGGGATGCGGGTTGTCTGGGCTTCCTCTGTGGCCCAAGCAGGGCCCTGCACAGAGTAGTCCTTGGGGCATGGGCCTTTGAGGCTTCACCTGCCTAGAGCATGCCAACAGGAGGAGAAAGCTGAGGCACCTGGTGAGGACTAGGCCCCAGACGGGTCTCCAGGCTTCTGGGGGCACCCCCAAGTCCATCTGGCCAACACTGGGCTCCACAGATGCCCGTGGGACAGACAGATGGGCCGTGTTTAACTGACCCGGCAGAGGTGCAGTGCGGGAAACTGAGAGCAGGGGAACAGTGAGAGATGGGACCTGAGCTGTGTTGGCAGCACCCCAGTAAACCTGCCCCATACCCAGACCTGGAGGGAGCAGGGCCTGTCTCCGAGGCTGGGAGCCATGTCGGCAGCCCAGGAGGCAGAAACGTCAGTCCCCTTTCCGTCTCCCTCTCTGCTTGCCTCTGCACAAGCGACAGTGAAGTTCGAGGAGGGTCTCCCATGAGCACCAGATTTAGCAAGTACCCTCATGGTCTCCAGGGGTGGGGAGGACCCAGGGTGCTCTGCACTGGTGAGATGGATCGGTTTACTTTCTCTGCCTTGGTGGGAGGCGCTATGCCGTGGGGCATCCTGGAACAGGCCCTGGTCACGGCCCCCTGGGGTTTGGGACCCTGAGGGACCTCCTCGCTTGGAGCCTTGGTTTCTCACCTCTAACACCACGATGCCAGTCCCTGCTTCATGGGGTCACCGGGAGGACCCATGGTAGCCCTGGGGCTCCGCCTCCAGCCTGTCCTCCTCGTACCTGGAGCCACGGGTCTGGCTCCAGCGCTGATGGGCCTTGTGGTGCGCTCCTGAGCTCCGATCACCCCTCGCTGGTGGTGTGGCCAGTGCCTTCCCTCCGCGTCCTTGCATCTGGCCCAGATTTCATGAACTCCCACATGAGCAACAGCATGACGCAGAGGTCAGGAGGCGGACGCTGAGGCCAGCTCGGTTCAAATCCTGACACCAGGGCCTCCTACCTGTGTGGTGTGGGCAAGCCATAGAGCCTAGCTGAACCTCAGTTTGTACATCTGTAAAATGGGAATAATGATCACACCTACCGCATAAAGTCAGCTGCTGGAGGAGTAGCCATGAAGTGCTTGGAACAAAACCTGGAATGGTGTGTGTCCTGGGCCACGTTAGGGAGCACTAAGCCTCCCTTGTCTGTCCCCGTAGCCACCATAATACCCAGTCTGGGCCTGACACGCACCACCACCTGCCAGGCTGGGGCTCTGACCAGGCAGGGGCGCCCCTCCCACAGAGCCTCCTTAGGAGTGACCGTGCCAGTGGGAGCTGCCGGCATCAGAGCTCCAGGAAACACGGGGCAGGAACGAAGCTGGACTTCTCCAGGGGAGCTTCTCCAGGGGGTCTGGCCTTACCCTTTCACCTCAAACCCTCTCCACTCCGCATGCTCAGAGCCCCTGCCATGCAGGCTGCCCTAGGAACATTCTGGGCTGGGAGGGCCCTGCAGCTGCTATTCTAGAAGGGGGTAGATTTCAATGCTTGGGCTCACCTTAGCCACAGTAGCTGCCAACTGGCCTGTCTCCTCCGCCCCAGGGCTTTCTCCCCTGGAACACAGTCCCCCACCATCCTTCAGCCCCCAGCTCAAGGACCATTTCTCTAGGCCTTTCTGACCCCTTTCTGCCCGGCCACAAAACTTCTGGGAGCAGGGACCTAACACATGGCAAGTTAACTCACTGAATGAATGAACGAACGAATGAATGAGTGAGTGAGTGAGTAAGTGAGTGAAAGAAACTAGACTGGACAAGGCTAGGGTACCATAATAGCCAGCGCTCACTGAAGGACTCGGATTTGGGGTTGGAGGAAGTGGGAGGTCCAAGAGCGGAGAGCTCTGTGTGGGCTGGGGCCCCGAGGCTCCCTGGAGAAGGAGGGAAGACACCTGTGGTGGGGTGAGGTGGAGAAGATGCTGTGAAGGGGGTGGCTGGGGACAAGGAAAGAGTGACTTTCAGACTGCCCAGGCCCAGGCAGAGATGGAGTGGGGGCAGCATCACTGACTGCCTGCCTCACATGAGTAGGGGGGACAAGGCTTGTATCCCAGCTCCTCGGCACCAGACCCTGTCCCTGCTCTTGCCTCAGCACATGGAACAGGACCCTCAGCCGGGAAGTGCTCTGCAGCTTATTGACGGAATGGAAGCATGGGGTGGGGGAGGAGTAGATAAACTGACGAATGGATTGTTGAGTAGGTATTTGGATGGATGGATGGATGGATGGATGGATAATTGAATGAATTGGTTAGTGGGTTGATGGATGATGGGTAAATAGATTGAATGCAGGGAATGTGCCAGAAATCAGAATATATTTTGATTCCAACAGGCTCTACTGTCACAGAAGTCAGAAAGAATCAGAAAAGGTCAAGTCTTTTGTAGCACTTGTACAAGAAAATTAAGATTGATCTAAATTAAGATTGACCTGTGATCCAAGGGAATATACCAAAAACCCAGGAGCCAGAAATTAGATGAGCCTTAAGGAGCAGGGTGCAGCAGGCCCCTGGCTGAAGGCTTCCCGCCCACCCCTCACCCTGGGTTCTGCAGGCCATGCCACCGTGGGCGTGAGAGCTGCCGGCTGAGGTTGAGGAGCAGCCCGAGCCCTCCAGGCCCCCAGATCCTCCTCCGGCTTTGGGGTCGTGCAGAGGCCAGAGGGCTCTCTCTTCCCTGGTGTCTGCCAGTGTCCCCCCACTCTCAGCCTGGGGTCCAGAACTTAGGAGGGCTTAAGAAGTGACGGATTCTTGGGACAGAGCCTCGGGCGGAACGTGTGTGTGTGTGTGTGCGCGCGCACGCGCGCGCACATGTACTCACACGGTGCATATGCCTGAGCCAGCAGACGCCCTCTGACCCATGGGCACTTCCTTGGGAGAGATTTGAAAGAAAGGGAATCCCACTCTCCTGTCTGCTCACGTTTGGAGATGGATGGAGAGAAACGCCAGCATGCCCACGTCCCCAGATCCACAGGCTCTCATGTGGACACACTCACACAAGCACAGAGAACAGACCCCCCCCACCCCGAAGCGTTTGGAGGGCAGCGCACAGCCACACAGACAAGCCAGTGCGGATGGACGAGACACTGGCAGGCCCACAGAGACCATCCACAGCACGAGCATGCCTCGGGCGGCCCCGCAGGCCAGTCCTGGGAAGAGACTGGATGCATCGGCTCTGATGCCGAGAAAAGGCTCAAAAGGAAGATAAATGAGGCCCTTCCAGGAGCCTTGGAGCCAGCCCAGCAGCCCAGCAGCCCATTCAGCTTCATGGCCTCAGACGTGCCTGGGAAGCATTTTCCTGGGTGCAAGGGAGGGCTGGTGAGAGATCAGTCACTCCCTCTGGCCAGGTCCACTCCCCCAGGGTAGCAGGGCCTCAGGGGAACCCTCAGTCGACGAGGGGGCACCCTGCAGCAGACAGGGCAAGGGACTGGGGTGGAGTCCTGGGCGGCTTCACCTGTGGCATCCCCGAGTGGGGCAGGGGCGTGGGGGACTTTCTGAGGAGCCATGCCTCAGGAGAAGTGGCCTTTGTGTCCTTGGTCACTGCCTCCAAGGCTCCTTTCCCCCCTCGGGTCTGAAGGTGGAGAAGCGGGCCGTGGAGCCTTCAGGGGACGGGGACTTCTGCCCGTCCTGGTGAGGGAGAAGCGTAGGCCTTGGGACCGCAGGCAGGGGCTGGGCGACGGGTAGGACGTATGTGTGCATGGGACGTGGGGTTCAGTGGGTTATAGGGGGAAGTGGCCGCCTCTCGGTTCATTCCCCATCTCACGGTCCTTCTTTCTTTGCCTTCCCTCCCTCCAGGTCAATTTTGTATTTCTTTTCAACATCGTCAGGATCCTCATGACAAAACTGCGAGCATCCACCACATCGGAGATGATCCAGTACAGGTGGATGATGGGTGCCTTAACCCCCAGACGACAGAAACGAGGAGGGCATCCGGGCAGGGCCCTCCAAATCCTCCTAGTCCTCAGCCAGCGAGCTTGCTCGGGGCCCCAGAAGAAATGGCCGCTGAGTGGGACCCTGCCTGCAGTGTGGACTCAGACCAGTCTTGTCACCCTCTCACTTCCCAGGAAGGCGGTAAAGGCCACCCTGGTCCTGCTGCCCCTCCTGGGCATCACCTACATGCTCTTCTTTGTCAACCCTGGGGAGGACGACCTGTCGCAGATTGTGTTCATCTATTTCAACTCCTTCCTGCAATCCTTCCAGGTGGGCTGTGGGACAAGATGGGGCACCAGTGTCCTCACAGAGACCTCACACGGGACATGGTTCACACTGAAACATAAGTGCATGCACACACTGAACCCCAGCCCCGGGCCCTGGCACCCCGACCCCAGGGGTCAGGCGGGCTCACCCCCTGACTGGCTCTTGATCACACTAGCCTGCACCTCCTGGTGGCCCAGCACCTGTTCTGAGGATTTCTGACAGCCTGTCGCTTCCCGTGGGCCCCAGTAGACCCGCACCATGAGGGGTGGGCTCCCCTCCAGCTCTGGGGTCCCGGGCCCAGGTGTTCCCAGCCATCCCTGCAGAGTGGCTCCCCAAGCAGGTCACTGACCCTTCCCTCCTTCCTTTCCAGGGTTTCTTTGTGTCTGTCTTCTACTGCTTCTTCAATGGAGAGGTATGAGACCAGGCTCCAGGGCCGTCCTCAGTTCCCAGCCCAGCGGAGGGTCCCTGGCTCTGCTCAGCTCTGCCCTGGACAGGGGAGGGGAAGGCCGGAGGAACCACACCCAGCTTTGGGAAACAGGAGTCCTGCCCGAGCGTCTCAAACCAGCTTAGAAGGTCACCTGTGCAGGCTGGAAACAATAGGCCGGCACTTCACAAAGGCACTTGGAGGGCTGGCTGGTCAGGGAGCCCAGGCTGCAGGGTCTCCTGGAAGGAGGAGCCAGGGCACAGCGGGTAACAGGCGAAGGCATTCCAGGAGCGGGCCAGGTGTGAGCTGAGCACCCAGGCCTTGATGGACGCAGGGAGCAGGAAAGACACCAGCACATTCCCCCACCACAGAGCAGACCACACGCCTTGGGGCCAATGCCAGGGAACGAGGCACCGGGGACAGTCTACTTAGCTCACAGAGCCCAGAATCTCCGCATAAGCAACTTGGGAGAGAGGCTCACACCGGCCTGTGGTGGGTGAGGACACACAGTGGGCTATGGGGCAAAGAGTAGACACAGCCCCAGGTCCCGAGAGCTTCCGAACACTCAAGAGGAACGCCAACGCCATCCTGAGGCCCTTCCCCTGCCTGTGCAGAGGGTGACAGTCGGGGGTGGGGGGCGGTCTCTGCACACCTAGGTCTCTGGCAATCAAAGCAGACCTCACATGGGCAAGTCTGACAGTGAAGACTGGCCGGGGCTGGAGGGCAGGGAGAGAAAGCTGCTAAAGCAAACACACAGTGCCTCTGGGGCATTTATTCTGGTCAGCCACATGCTAGCCTAGCATATGGGGAACACAAGCCGTTTTGCAGAAAACTTTAGTTGCAAAACGAATGAGAATAATACGGCACCGGCAACGATCAGGTTCTGAAATGACTAGAACTGTTAGTTTTCCATCTCAGCAGCACATGCTATGGCCAGTGAGGCAGGGTCCGTCAGCTGGTGGAGGGGGCTGGAGGGGGCTGGAGGAAGGGCTTTCAGGAGGGAGAGGGATGCCAAGTACGCGAGAAGAGCGCGCAGCTCAGCAGGTGCCCAGGAGAGCAAGAGGCAGATGTGTGAACCTGCTGCTTGGGTCCCACCGTAAAGAGGAGGTGGCAGAGGGATGGGGCAGGGAAGGCAGTGTGTCCCAAGGAAGGGTCAGCAGGGAGCTTCTCCAGGAGAGGAATGAGGACCGACGGCAGGAGCTTCTGGGGCTAACGGCTTCAGGGGAAGGACCTGCTTTTGGAACCAGCCAGTCGCTCCCTGGGTGTGAGTGTGGTGGTCGGGAGGGCACCCCAGCCTCCCTTCAAGGGCCCTGCAAGGGGCAGAGAGCAGAGGAGAAGCCTCCCAGTTCCCAGGACTGGCCCCCCGCAGGCCCCGCTGAGCCTCTGCCTCCCCCGCAGGTGCGCTCGGCCGTGAGGAAGAGGTGGCACCGTTGGCAGGACCATCACTCCCTCCGAGTGCCCGGGGCCCGGGCCATGTCCATCCCCACGTCGCCCACACGGATCAGCTTCCACAGCATCAAGCAGACGGCCGCCCTGTGACCCCTCCATCACCCCGCTTGCTCCTCACTCCACCAGCAGGACAGCTTCCCTATCCTCGTGGGGCGCCTATCTCTGGGTTCACTTTGCCACCTCGCCGCTCGGGCCCTGGTGGGGGCAGAAGGGAGGGGAGACGTCAGCTGGCCCGCCCTGCTGGCTGGAGAGAGGCGTGCGGCAGCAGGCTGTGCGAGAGGCTCTTAGGAGCCAGGCCCACTAGGCCCAAAGTCTCAGTGCAGAGGGATGGCACAGGGGCCACCCCCCAAGAAGAGCGGGTCACATGTCTTCAGGCATCTGCCCACACCAGCCTCTCTCCCTGCATCCTCACTGTAGCCCCATTCACAGGCGGGGAAACCGAGGCCCAGTGCCAGGAAGGGCCTGCCCGAGTCACACAGCTCGTTCGTGGCACAGTAGGGGCTCCCCTCTCTGTGAGGGCCGTCCCACCAACAGCAGGGTGACATTCGGCCTTGCTCCCTGCTCCCGGCCTTCTGCTTCCTTGCTCAGGGCTGCCCTCACAGCAACTGGAAGCAAAGAATTAGTTTGGCTTCCTCCCAGGGGCTCTCACGTAGACCCCAGCCCAGAGCAGGCCGTCTCTCCGCCCCTCCCCAGCCATCTCTGGGGTCCTAGGAAGGATGCTGCTTCCTGTCCCGGGACACCTCTTCTCGGCCTAGTCCACAGACTCAAGAGCCTTGGGGAGGGACACGTGGGGAAGGAAGACACAGTTAGGGCAACCAGACACATAGTGCAGATGAAACGAGGAGGAGAAGCATGGTGGCCGGGGACAAGGAGAAAGAAAGCAATTAGGTCTTTGGTGACTAGAACGAATCTCCCAGCTCCCACCACAGACCGGGCTTCATTTCAGCCTCCCCTTCAGAAACATCTCGGCTCTCTGTGAAATAAACCATGCCTCTGTGGAAACGGCTTCCCCTCAGGTCAAGTCAACCAGACATACGAAGGGGTGCCGTGGCCAAGGATGGGGGGCTGGATCCTCTCTCGTTTGCAGAGCCCATGGCCCCGGTGCAGGGCTGGTTCTCCTCTCTGACCTGTGTGTCTGCAGGTCTGTCCCTTACTCCCCCAAGACAGTCTCTAGCCCTCCTTTCCTACCGAGGGCAGTTCAATTCAGCACAGAGGAGAGGTGCAGCTCGCCCAGCACGCCACAGCCCATCCGAAAATGTTCTAAAATCCGGAGGCAAGTGTAGACAAGGCCCCACAGTATTTGTGAACAACACCATGAGGAAGTTCCAGGAGAGGGTGGGAGCGGAGGAGGGGAGGCTGGAGCCATCAGGTCGGGGTTCAAAAGGGCTTTTGCTCTAGGAATACCCACAACGTATTTTTTTTTTTATTATGTATCCCATCTTGCATATTTTTTAGTTGCCATCTAATATTTTTTTCACATTTTTTTAAATTGGTGAGAAAGGTGATTTCTGGCTTTTAGCAAATATTTACACTTTTAAAATAAAACTGCCGCAACACTTTAAAATATATCATTCAGAATCCAAACACAGCTGTGATTTAATAGCCAGCCTCTTTTGTTTGAAAAAAAAAAAGCTAACCAGCTCTTCCTGAGGAGCTGGAAATTTTACGTTGTTCCTTTTCTCTTTGAACTTGTGTCTTCATCCCATTTCCCCCATAGAATTTTATACTAATGTAGTATTTTTATGGTTGAAAGTCTTTCCTTGCTCACCTTATCATACTTCTCTGCCACAAAATATATTTAGAAATTGAAATAGAATTATTTAATTTTCTGTGACTAAAATTTGTAAAGAGTTTTTTTAAAAACATCTTCTGGATTGAGTTATCACAACTACTTTTGATATAAAATATAGGGTACAATTGATTAATATAACACAGACACTGAAAGTTTTTGTAAGGCAAATGTAAAGCCTTACAAAAGGAAAATTTATTGAAAACCCATCTTAATGGAATGGATAGGAATTTAATTGTTCATGAATCTGTGGGTGAATATTTATTGCTGGAATGAATCAGGACTTAGCATCTTTTCTTTCTTTTTCATTTTTATAGCTCCACATGCTAAGAATGAGGAGCTTTTTCACATAAATAAGTAGATGTCACTCGGGTCTCTGACCTCCTTCTGAGACGTATGCCAAAAACTGCATAGTGATCTATCAACCAAATAATGTGTCAGGCCACCACGTGATTAAGTCCTCTTTAAATTTGGCTGAAAGAAATGAATTGAAAACCACCTGACTTGCCAAAGGCTTGACTACCCCACGGGCAGCTGAGTGGGGAGAGGTTAATGACTAGGCGGTGCATCTGAGTGACAAGTGGCCGGGCCCTGGCTTTGCCTGTCGGCGGGAAGCCAGTGGGGCTCCCTGCCTTTGTGCTTTCTAGATACACAGAACGAACTCTTGTGTGTCTTGTAAAGCCTCCCTGTGTGCCCAGAGGTGGTGTACTGGCTGCTTCCATTAGCATCATGGGGGGTGCTTGTAGAGCAAGCAGCTTGGTGCTCATCAGAGGTCCCTCAGATGCGGCTCCTCGCCCCACAGCCCTGTTTCCCGGCCTGCAGAGCATCGGAGTCACGAACCTTTGCTCAGGAGGCAGTTTGGCCTGTTCCCTCTTCAGAGAAGGCCCGTCCTCGGTTCCTGCACTGACCGACCGTGCATTCCCTCAACTCTGGGGCCCTCAGTCATGCCCTCACCCCAGGCCCTGGCTATGAAATGCCACCAGAGGCATTAGACCCTCTGTGGGTCCCGCACTAGTTAAGCTCGTTAGGCACCTGCTCCTCGCAGCCAAGCCAGGCCTTGTGAGCATCTGCTTCAGCGTGGGCAGTCCGGCCTTGTTGGTGGACGCTCTTCCTCAGTAGGCAGGTTCTGGCACCCAGACCCCTCAGGGCCCTTTCACCCCCCGAATTTATAAAGCTGAGGAAGGCTTGAGACCGCAAGTGTATTCCTCAGCCCAGCCTTCTGGCCCCACTCCCAGTGAGAGACCACAGAGCCCTGACCCCAGCACGGCTCCAACGCCTGGCCTGTCAGCAAAGCGGGGCCCTTGAGGGGGTCTGAGCCTGCAGACGACAAGGACACCAGCAGACGCGGTAGGTGTGGAGCGTCTGTGCGGTGGGCAGTGGAAGGTGAGGATGACGTGTCCCTGCTGGAGCGGCTGTGGTGCAGGTTCCACCTGAGGGCTGAAGCTGCAAGCCCCCTGCTCTCCTGTGAAGGAGGCTGACCAGCAGCAGAAAGGAGGATGGACTTCGAGTGGAATTAAGAGGCTCGCGGAAACTGACCACCGACATGTGGACGTACATAGCGGGAGGCACACACAGAGGCTCACAGAGTGGAGGCGAACACTCCGGGGGCCGCAGAGGGAGGCCCAGATGGACGCTGAGAGACTCCCGGGGACACGCAGAGGGGCACCCAGGCACCAGATGCACACGTGTCCATCAGTCGGTCGTTCCCCATTTACTGAGCCCCCCTGTGTGCCATGTAGGGAAATAACAGCACGAATAACACAAGGTTCCTGTTCCAAGAAACCCAGAGTCTACTTGAAAAGAAATAGCTCCCCAAAGGCACCAGGTAAAAGCAGGAGAAAGGATGCGCTCTGTGTCCCTCCCTGACCGGACGTGCCAGTGTCCGTTTCCGTCTGCTGTGGTGAGGAGGAAAGGATCAGGCCTAAGGACGGCGAACAAGTCAGGTTCTGCGGCTGGCGCTTTCCTCCGCTCCCTGCATTTTCCACGTCTCTGAGACCATGCCTGTGGTGGCCTCAAGCCAGACAAGGTTTGGGGGACACAAGAACCTCAGCTGCCCTCCCCTATGCCCTGCCCATTTCCCATAGTCCGGGGCATCCCGGACTGCCAGAGAGACAGACAGAACTGGAAAAGGAGCCCAGTGTTTGCTGCTCTTCCTTCCTGAGCATCTTCTGAGCACCATGGGCAGATGGGGCACATGGGCAGGGAAGCAATGGGCTGGGAAGGGGGCTGTCACACAACAGGTCGCCCCCTTCACATGTCTGAGGCTGACACGGGGCGTGCCTGGGGGGAGTCCTTTCCTAGAGTGACACTTCAGCCAGGATGTGGGAGAGGTCTGTGGACAAGAGCTGTGTCTCCTGGCAGGGAGCCTGGCCGGGGGGCCCACTGCTCTGAGAACACACCTGGGTGGCTCATAAGAACCAACGGGGCTGCTCTTCGAGAGCAGACTTTGGGAACCTTTGTTTCCAGACTGGGTGGGATCTAGAAACCTGCACGTTCACAAGCCCCTCAGGTGTTTCTGTTGCTGTCTGGCGTGGGAGCCACTGAACTAACAAGGAAACATCTCGTCTCTCCTTTCCAAAACACACACACACACACACACACACACACACACACTACTATAGAAAGGGAAGATGAGTGACCTGACCTGCCTTTCTGGAAACCTCTAAGGGAAGGCAGCTATAGCAGGAGGAAAGAGGCAGGTACAAAACATGGAAGTGTATTCATCAATATGCTTATTATGGCTTCCAGCTCTGCCCTGGAGATGCCACTAATTCTCCTGAGGGAGCCGCCCCACTTAGAGATGTTAGTTAGCAGGAGTGGGCTGAGAGCGCGCTGAGATCACTGCCCTGTATTGACCGAGTCTCCCCCAGATAGTGTTGGTAGGGATTGCTTCGCTCAGAGCCTGAGGCCCTCCCAGAGAGCTGCGGCATGCTTCCCCCACCACAGAACCACCAAGTGGACTCCATCTAGCGAATCCTGTCCATTCTACAGGACCCAGCCCAAAGAGCCTCTCTTCTAGGAAGGCTTCCTACCAGCATCGGTCCGACAAGTCCCCCTGGGAAGCCCCTACGGCAATCCTTGCCAGGCTCCACTGCCAGGCTGGGAATTGCTCAAGGACTTACGTCCACAGCAAGAGCTCTGTTCCCAGTAGGAGCTCTAGAAACATTCACTAAATAAACTGGCCTTTCCTATTTGTTCCACAGAGCTGGTAACTCACAGCGGGAGTCCAGTGCTGGCAGGACAGACCAAGGGTACAAAGAATCCCAGAGACCTATTAGCTTTACATTGGGGGAAAATCCATTCTCCAGCTCCAGACACCCCCCCCCCAACCAGAGCCCCGGGGCCAGGCCCAGCCTGAGGGCATCCCCTCCCCATGTGCAGGCAGAAAATCGGAGGAGAGCCTCTCCATCCTTCCAAGACTTCCCTGCAGGTGTCCGCCCATTAATCTCACGCCGTGTGTGGGGCCCCATGCCTTGATGGGCCCTGACTTCCCGCTGGGTGGAGGTAGGGGACCAGACCTGTGCCCCCGCTGTCTAGGAACATGCCCACGGTCCTCTGCTGGGGAAGTGGAAGCACCTCTCCCAAAGACAGGTCCTGGCTTAGACAACTGACTTTATGATCACCCTACTTAAACCTCACATTTGTCTGAGGACACAGCAGGGGCCACAAAGGCTACTTGGAGAAATGAATGATGAAAGCCAGGGCCCCCAGAAACTTCAAAGTGTTAGCTACTGCACTTTGGAAAGAGAACCCAAGCAGAGGGACCTTTCGAGGCCAAGTCCTGCATCCAGTCTTGATAACTGCTGGTTGGACAAATGAGTGAGCAGGCAGGAGCATCAGCTCTGGAAGAAAACCATCCCTCTGCTTCTGCTGTGAAAACAAGAAAGTAATTAATTGTGGTTCATAATTAGTTCTACAGGGCACCAAGTGAAGCCTTCTCTGGCTCCCTCAGGCCCAACCGCAAGCAATGAACAATCCAGCATCATGGATCCCCATGGAGGCCCCTCTGCCCTAGAAGACAGAGAAATTCAGACTTGTCATTTCTTCCTGCTTCTCCCGGTTCCAGTCTCCGTGTCCTCTGGAGAAGGCAGGTGGTGGACCCATGAGGGATAGGGACCCTTTCCTTATTCCTCCAGCTTGGCCCAAATAGCGTGTCCTTCCGGGGCTTTCCAAAGCGTGCACTATGGAGTCTGTGCCTCTAGTCCCTAAGCTAATGAACTCCCCCAGCCCTGTGTCTTCATATCCATCTCAGTCCTCGGTTTGAAACAGATTCTGGGCTATCCCCCACCCCACACCCTCAACATTGCACACCTAAACGTTAAGGTCTTTATGATGCGGGATCCTCGAGCGTGAAGGTCAAGAAATAATTCTTGAGGCGTTTCACAGTGCAAAAATGTGCTTTTATTAAAGCACAGAGACAGGACCCGCGGGCAGACGGAGCTGCACTTGTGAGTGTAAAGAGTCATTGATTATATACTTTGTAGTTTAGTTAGTGGGGATTAGGGCTAAGTCTCTAAGGAATTTGTGTACGTTGAAAGTGAGGTTTACGGGATCTTGGAGGTCTGCCTATTGTTAAGATAAGGTTACCCTTTCTTGTCTAGTAAAACA
Source organism: Callorhinus ursinus (assembly GCF_003265705.2). NCBI lineage: Eukaryota > Metazoa > Chordata > Mammalia > Carnivora > Otariidae > Callorhinus > Callorhinus ursinus. The sequence goes on along the minus strand of NW_027397074.1, from coordinate 45,827,386 downwards.
TGAGTCATGAGACCCTTGAAGAATGTCATGTTCTACGTGTCTCAGACGTGCATCAGTGGGCCCCGTGTTGTATATGATTTATTCTTAGTCATATTCTTCCTGCCTTTGTTTCCCTCAACATTTTCATCGGAAGGAATGAGGAGAAAAAGTTCTTCCTTAGAAATGTGGATTCTTTTCCCTACCTAGAAAAATATAAATATATGAAATGTACAAATACTATGCATTAAATAGTGCAGAAAATTTCTAAAGAAATCCTCAAAAGAACCACAGACCCGGGGCGCCCGGGTGGCTCAGTCATTAAGCATCTGCCTTCGGCTCAGGTTGTGATCCCATCCGGGGATCGAGCCCTGCATCGGGCTCCCTGCTCTGCGGGAAGCCTGCTTCTCCCTCTCCCACTCCCCCTGCTTGTGTTCCCTCTCTCGCTGTGTGTGTCTCTCTCTCTCTCTCTCTCTCTGTCAAATAAATAAATAATCTTAAAAAAAAAAACAACTAAGGGGAAAATTAAAAAAAAAAAAAAGAACCACAGACCCAAGTTTAAAAGCCCATGACCTCAAGATAAAAGAAAAACGCTCTCATGTAGCTAATTAAAGAGTCTCCCACATTGGCGGTGCTCCAGCCTGCCTGTGAGAGGCAGCAGGGCACTCTGCATCACACAGGTTTGTGAGCCCACTCCAGACCTCCTGAAACACAATCCCAGGGGGCGTGAATCCACACTTTTACCAGGCCCCAGGAGTGCTTCTCACCCAGGAGGGCCCTGGGAGCCACCAGCACACAAGGCCTCTCCTCCCTCCCTCCCTCCTTCCTTCCCTGGCACACAAGGCCCTTGGCTCGCTGCATCTCCTGCTCTGTCCACCTCTCCCCTGCAGGGCACAGCTCTGCCTTTTCCCACACCAGCTACTGTATTTAGGTTGGGTCTCCAGCCGGAGCCTTATCGGCCCCAGTCCTGAATTGCCAGTACCCAGGAAATGTCGAGATTCCAAGAGAGATTTCATTTGAACCAAGGGTTCCAAAAGCATGAATCTGAAAACCACTGAATTCACACAATCTTAGTCCCTTGGGCTCTCTCCTCTTGGTGCTCAGGGTAGGAAGGAGCTTTCTAAGTGAGGCTGCTAGGGGAAGCTTCTACCGAAGCACAGTAGAACGAAACAAGACAGTACAGGAATTAGTGCGTGTAGTAGGGCCATGTCAGTGTGCTGAACTTGGAGGGAGAAAGGAAAGAAGTGAACACCACACAGGCCTCAGCATGGCAGACTGGACTAAATGTTTTCCCATGTACTTTGTCATTTAATCCTCTTTAAAATCCGGCAATATAGAAAAACTCAGCCTATAAAGAAAGAAAAAAAAAATGCTCGCTACCAGTTCCTCTCAGGAAGTCTAACCCAGACCCAGGAACTCCTGTCCCTCAAGGGCCTTAAAGTCTTAAGAGTTTCTCTGCTTTGAACTTCTTCTCAGTCTACTATTTCATACGAATTTTTTATTAGTTATAATCTTAAAAAGGTAGTGAAAGTCTTAAATTTTAATAATCATCTTAAAAAATATTTGACCTTAAAACACCCTTTTCATAGTGTCAACGGAAATATAGTTTAATCATACAAAACAGTAGCTACAGTTCCTCAAACTGGGGATTCCCTAAAGTATTCCACAGTTTTGAGATTTGGTGTCCTCTATCAAGGTCACTAGAATATACTGAATTTATGAACCTGCCTTGGCATGAATGACCCAGCGACTGCCGGGCTTTTCCCGAGGGACCTGCATTTTAAGCCAAGAGTTGAGTTACGTTATGTGCATTAGGGGGTAGACATTCTGAAGTGAGCCAGTTTTTACACCAAAATACTGAATGTGAGAACTGCCCTGGAGAATATGCATCCTTAAGTCAAATATTTATTGAGCACCTACTGAGTGCTCGCAGTCTTCTGGGCATAACAGGCATATAGCCATGAATAAAACAGGCCCAAATCCCAGACCTCATGGAACCTACATTCTAATGGGGAGAGTGAAAATTAAACAAGAAGGAAAATATGCTATATAGCATTAACTGATAAAGGGGACAAAATAAACGAGGAATGGGAGATAGAGTGTGCATGCGTGTGAATGTGAGGGGAGGAAGGTTTGGCTCGAGGTTGAAACTATAAGTGGAATCATTGGGGAGGCCTCACTGGGGGTGACTGCTGGATCAAGTCCTGAGAACAAAGGGAGTACTTGTGAGCATCTGATCCTGGCGGGAAGCGTTGCAGACAGATGGAAAAGTCAATGCCAAAGCCCAGTGTGCATGTGTACGTGCCTGTGTGTGTGTGTGTGTGTGTGTGTGTGTGTGTGTGTGTGTGTGTGTGTGTGGGCTGGTGGGGAGGGAGATGGGGGCGACCATGCAGGTATTATTCTTGAGTGAGAAGAAAAACCACTGAGTCTGAATTTGTAGGACCAATGGGATCACGTGGGCTGCTATTTTGAACACAGATTGTGAGACAGACTTCAGATAAGAGTCTTGCAATAAACCAGTGAGGAGATGGTGGTGGCCGGACCAGAGTTGTGGCCTGATTCTGAATATCCGGTGAGGATGGAGCCGATGGTCTGGATGAGGCATACAAGAGAAAAAGCAGTCAGGATGGGCACTGAGGAGCTGTTACAAACCGAGAGGTCAGGTTTGCAAGCTTGCTTCAGAATTCTTTAGAAAAAAACGGAAGGTCTGGTCTCAATTTTTAAAAGAATGTTAATAAGGATTTTTTTAAAGCTTGTGTTTTTTTTTTTTTTTTCCTTTCCCAGAGTCTCACTGTGCTTAATCTCACTATCAATTAACTGGCACTCAGATGCAGAACAGTGGGTTTTGATGAACTAAAAAAGGTTTTAATTAGGCTAAGTTGTTTTAGTTAGCACAACTGCTTTTGCATTAATTGTTGGCGATTGAGTTTTAAGATGTAACAAATGCAGACACTGTTTGGAAAAATTCTATGCAGGCTCACTTCTGTACCAAGTCCAGAACATTACAAGAGCAGGCAGAGAGCTTTGACTCCCAAAGAGAGAAGAGCTCTCTCTTCCCAGCCTTACACTCACAAAATTTTCATTAGGTTCAGGCTCAGGCTGTGGCTGGGGACAGAGGAATGAGGGTTACAGCAGGACCATCACAGCTAGATTCTGGAAGAGTCGGAACTAGAATGCACTTTATTTTATGTCCAGCACAGCCTCCCACCCCAAATCCTGTAAGCTCGTGGCTCCATGAGATCACCCAGGGAAACTAAAACCCCACTGCACATGTGCCCCTCCACACTGCCCCACTTAGCTAATCGTCTCACTGGATACAGGTTCTTATAAATTCACATTTTCAAGGGAAAGCCCTTTCGGGGGAGCAATGGGTCCAGCATTTCATATGGGAAGAAAGTTCCCAACCGTAGAAATAGTAGGGAAAACACCCAAAGGAACCACAATCCCCTCTGAGGGATCCTCCACAGCTCATCTTGACTACACTGTCCCTGCCCCAAACACACGCATTACAGAGTGGAGGCTTCCACAGAGTAGATGGACTTTGGTGTTGACAACTTGACCCCTATTGTCAGAAGAAATCATTCAGGAGACCTTTCCCCAATTTTGGGGGGCAGGGCGGGGCTCAGGCTCTTTATGGCTTGAGCTGTAACATCCGTTACAGCAGTGGTTCTCCTAGGTGCTTTCAAAATAATATTGATGCCCAGGCCCCACCTTGGAGAAACTCATTAAACTGGTTTGAAGGGGACACAGACATGGGTATTTTTTAAAGCTCAAGTGATTCTACTGTGCGGCCAGGGTTAACATCTTTTACTGCAGCAACAGGTTTAAAAAGATGTGCCCTTTAACATGCTAGGAAGATAACACCATCCAGCCAGGAGAACAGCATGTCACAAACACAAGAGGAGCTCCTGGGCGAGAGGACAGGGGCACGGGCTGCTTCTTTCCAGCAATTCCTGTCGAAGCTCCCAAATTATCTCCCAATTTCCAGAAGATTCCTTAATTCCATCCACATGATTTTAACACAATTACTGTTTAGAGGCAGCCTGATAACCAAGAAGTATTGAAAGGCAACAAGAGGTGAATTTTGAAGCACAGCAAACTTGTTCATCCATTCACCTACTGAATCAGCTAAATTTCTTCATGGTGTTAGCCAAATGCCAAATGAAAACCTGCCTTAAACTAAAGGCTATCAGCAAAGATGCTGGCACGAGTTTCTTTAATGTGAGCAATGCTATCAAAACCTCTTCATCCTAGCCTCAGTTAAGAGATACAGATTAATAGTTTTTCCTGGTGATAGAAGATTAAGTGCAACTATATTCAGAGATAATTTGGATTTATGTCCAGGGCACCCAGTTCTCTCATGAATAGATTCCACTGGCTAAAATAGACACTACCGTTACCCTAAGTTTATACTGGTTTAGGAAAAGTAAATAAAGGTCTAAAAGGAATCTATTTCATGAACAAAATAATTTTGCAAGTTGTCACAGAGCTCATTTGACATCTGACATCTCTAGTACCATCTCACACAATTAGTAAGATCATTTCTATATTTTTATGACTTGGCAATGAATTCTTTTTCTAGAACATCCAGCTATGTTCAGTATTTTACTATTATGAGCTCCTGCACAAGTCAGGCACAGATCACTTCTCTGAACATACCTCCTCATTGTATTCGAAAGCCCTGAATTCCAGCCTAGGTTTTAAAGGAACTACTGTGTTCTTACGCACATTCCATGGAAACCAGTTTGAATCTGACCCTTCCCCATCACTATTTTTGGAGAGAGTGATGAACAGGAGTAACTTCTCTGAGAGGCAGTGCTATTTATCCAGCTCTTGTTGAACTAGCCCACAGTCTGATACACACAAATACGCAAATAATTAAGAAAAAGGGCTCACAAGAGCAACAAGCCAGAAAGACTCTGGCTTTAAATACATACTGAGCTTGAACAGAAGAGAGGTGTGTGTGTGTGTGTGTGTGTGTGTGTGTGTGTGCGCATGCAAAATTCGTGTGTCAAGAGCCTCTTCATTCAGAAGGCAGTCCTTCATCTGCTTGTGCTCAGAATCGAGCACATATGGCACAAACAGAACCCATGAGCTATGCTACTGGCCCACATTCCCCACTCAGGTAATCAGTCACTTGAGATGCAGCGGGTGTTCTCTCAGGAGAAATCACACACTGGCCCTAGGGGAGAACAGAGAAGAGAAAGGGAGGACTCCCAGAAGTAATATCCAGCACTGAACTCATGACAGATGTATCTGCCAATGAAAAGTGAAGACAGTTTTAGTTCTAATCCCTTTATGATCCAAAGTAGGCAGATCCCACTATGCATAAAATATGTATCTTTACTATTAATGAGCTCATAAGAATGTCTGAGGCGGTGGTGACTGACTAACTATGGAGGTACTCACTGTAAAAGGAAGTAAATTAGAGTAAGCAAAGACAACGTCCAGCCCCAATGTGAGAATGCTAGAATATATGCTAAGTCAAGAGCTATAAGAAATCTGAGGTGAAAGGAATTCCCTACAAAATGAACACTCAGTTTATTCAAAATCTAGTTCCTTCTAATAATGAATGCTTTAAAAAGCACCAGGTAGAAGAGAAATAAGCTTCAGTAAAAGGCTTTCTTCCCCCCCAAGAAGTTCATTCAAAAATTCAAGACTCATCCCAAGTCTATTTGGTGAATACCTACTACGTACTGTGGTGGGCATCATCAGAGAGGAGATAAAAATGAAGGGAACCCCTGGGAGATCCACTACTTCAACTGTTCTTCATACCCAAGACAAAGGAAACATTCTGGAGACCACCGCACCCCTATCCCACATTGTCTGAGAGGAGGCTGAGACACTAGACAAAGTCCTAACTCTGGAAAGAGAGTTGTTCTAATTTGTACACCCTCGAATATTTTCCTAACAAATATATGTGTTCTAGTGTTCTGTACAAAAACATAATAGAAGTCCCTCAAAAGCTGAGCCAAAACTGCTGGGCTAGAATCACGACACCGTGATGGTTGAGAACTAAGTCAGATAAGACAGGTGGGGTTCCTCCAGCATCAGTTTAATGATCGCCAGGGCTACCTGCGAAGCCAAGTACAAGCATGCCTTAACATAGCAGGCTTCTGCCAATGCACCCCCTCCCAGAGACAGAAAAGCAAAGTCTTCCGTCCTCAGAACATCGCTGCTGGCAGCCCTAAGCCCCCACGGCAGCAAACTTCCTCCATTCCTCCTCCTCCGCTGCTCCTGCTGCCCATCCCCTGCCCCGCTTTTCCTAGAAGGGGTTCCAGCTGCTGATGGAATGCTGTCTCTTTAACGCATCACTTTCTCAAAAAAAAAAAAAAAAAAAGAGAATAGAAAAAGCATATCTAGACAGACAGAAAGTAGGTAAGTGGCTGCTTGGGGCTGGAGTTGGAATAGACAGTGGTGCTAAATGCACATGAAACCTCTTTCTGGAGTGATGGAAATGTTTAAAACTGGATTGCAGTGATGGTTGCACAAATCTATAAATACACTAAACATCACTGAGTTGGATACTTAAAACTGTTGAGTTTTATGGTATGTAAATTTTACCCTAATATGCCTGTTAATTGGGAAAAAAAATGTATTAACTGTGTTTAACATTAAGTCATGAGCATGTCTACCCAAGGTGAGGAAAAATACAGCTTTGCTGAAAATGCAGAAACAGGAGCAAATGGATTACAAGTTTGTTCAGAATTCCTTTAACTTTAATTGTGGGGGTCAGATCAGGCAGCCACTGAGGATAAAATGCAGTCCCCAGGAGTAGTTGCAATGCTGTTTGTAAAGTGGACATGATAAGAGCTATTTTTTTATTAGGGCAAGTGGTCAAAAGTCATTAAAACTGTCGTCATTCCTCGATTGTCTCTTTTTTACCAGTCTCTTGCCCTTCAAAGACAGGATACCTGGCCTCCACATCGGCCCACGTGATGCTGCCATTGGCCAGATCGCAGACTACACTGGGCAGTTCAGAGACCTGGGGTAATAAAGCAAAGAGAATTCCAAGAATCAACAAACTGGATTAGAACATCGAAAAGAAGATTCACCCTGAACTCAGGAGACCTTAGAGAAAGCCAAATCAGTGTCTAAAGAATCACAAGATCCCTCTGCAAACTGGTCTCCACAGAATGTTTCCCATCACTCTTACTGAAGCCTCCTTCCTTACTTAAACTCACCTTTGTCCCAGGCCTGGGTTCGTGCTTTTCTTCCAGCCCAGAATGTCTAACCCCTGGATCACTCAATTCGCCCACAAAGCCTTTCCTAATTATTCTAAATTGCTGTCACCTGAAGCTACTTCGTGTGCATTAACTTTAACTCTAAGAAGAGCTAGTCAAGTAACATGAGCGAGGGGAGACTAGCAAACTGGGGAGCCCCAACCAAGGGGGCCAGCTGTTCCTCAGTCACAACCAAACATCGGCTACCACTCAGCAGCAGTTCCTAAACTTGAGCGTGCATCGGAATCATCCAGGGGTCACATCATGCCCACCCTCTATCTGCCGCTAACCTCCCACCCCACCTGTTTCTGATTCAATAGGTCTGGGGTGAAGAGTCTGCTTATTTAACAAAATCCCAGGTGATGTGATGCTGCTGGTCCAGGGACCACACTCTGAGAATCACTATCAGACTGGGAATGTAGGTCCACAGTGGCCGGATCTGGCTTTGTAAAAAGACAAACCAGAAATCCTTGACTTCCAAATTAAGACTATAAACTCCTTTGGAAAAAAAAACAGTCTTTTACTTCTGTTTTCCTATTATTAACTCTCTGTAGCAAGCTGAGCACATAACAGGCATGCTAAATAGAACCTCTGCTCAAAATTAGTCAGGCAGTTGTCAGTTAAAGTGGGTGTTCTTTCCTTCCCCTTCTGTATTTTCCCATCTCCATTATCCCTTCCCATTAAGTAAAATTACTGAAACATTATTAGCTATTTTGAATGGATTAACAGGAAAAGTTTATACATACATATGTATCGATACATATGTACACATTTGTATAGAAATATACAAATGTCAAAGCCCCCAAAGTCTGCCAATAAAACTATGGCAGCAACCACTTGGGATCATATGTCTCTTGCCCAAGTAAACAATTACATAAAAGCAAACTGCTGGAGAATGAGCCCAGAGCGAGCCAAGTGGTTATAAAACATTAGATAACTGTTAACGGGTATTTTCATAATTAAGCCAAGGGGATTTGGGAATCTGTGCTCTGATATAAGCCTATGATTAAAATTCAAAAGAAAAAAAGGGGGGGGCAAAAACACAACAAAATCCAGGTCAAATCAGAAGGAACCAGTATACATTTCTAAGTTAAAAATGCCAAAGAGAATGCCAGCCACCTCTGCTCGAATCTGCCGCATGGAGTCTCGGTCCCGCAGAGTTGCCGTGTGAGGGGTCTTGTTCACTGTATCGAAGTCAATGGTGATGCCGAAAGCCACGCCAATCTCATCAGTCCTGGCGTAGCGTCTTCCAATAGACCCAGAGGAGTCGTCTACTTTGTGAGAGACGCCGTTCCTGGTCAGGGCTTCCGCTATCCAAAATAAATTAAGTAAATTAAAAATAAAAAACGGACAACGTTCCAATGTCATCTACATGTTGTCATACAAGCTCGGGAAACTTATAAAAGGGACTGAGACCAAGAGAGCAATTAAATTACAGCTGCAAAAGAAAGAAAAATCCCCAAAGTTTACCAAGTGCCTCACTGTAGCTCCTACCCACATCTCACCTGGCTACAGGGGAACAAGTAACACACTAAGAGCCAAGGCCAGGAGGCCCCATCCAGACTCCCCCACCTCTACTTGCACAACCCCAAGCAACTCAATGAACTCTTCCCATTTCCCAACTCTGAAATCGGTGTGCCCCACCACATGACCACTAGGAGCCCATTTAGTGCTGTGGGTCCGGTTTGTTAACACTCCACTAGGATTCCCCTGATGAAGGGAGCAGCGCCAAGGTCAAGAGGAGAAGCAAGGATATTTTGAATCTGACCCTTGGGTCCTACGCTGACTAATTCAAATACTAGGAGAAAACGTTCTGAACAAGCACACTCTCTTTTAGAAGTAAGGGCAGAGGCTAAAATCACTTAGATTTACTCTTTATTCAATATGTATTTTTACTGAAAAAAAGATACATCTAAAATTCAGTCTACTTGACAGTGTTCCCCTGGAGATTACCCAACTGGATTTGCTTACATAATTCCTTGACAAATGGCATGAACTCCTGGTTTTGGCTCAGTGGCAGGACCGAACATTTGAATGGAGCTACTACAGCAGGGAAACTGAAGAACTACATATTTTAAAAAAGAAAGAAATCCAAAGACATTAGTTTATAAACATCTAAACATTAATGTCCAAACTTCATTATCAAAATACCAGAAAACATAATTTGAAAAGCAGTGTGACAAAAGAGAAAAAGCAAGATGGATCTGGTTTTCAGCTCTAAATTCGAACCCCCTTAGATCTAAGTCTTATGATTTAGATCTTAGTCTCTCCATCTAAAAGCGGGTATCTCCCATCTGCTCTGCTTACTTCACACGTCTGTAAAAAGCTGAATGATGTGAAAGCATTCAGAAAGCTACCATATAAGATGGTCATTTTTTGGTACCACATAAAAACCTTACTTCTTTCCGTGGAAACCCATGAAGAACCTCCCGCCAAATCATCAAATAGTAAGTGGCAGTGCCAAAAACCAAAATCCCATTCTGTCCTTTAAGAAATTCAGCATGGCTGAAGGATCTGTGAGTCTTAGTGACAAGGTAAAACAGAAAAGTTTAATTAGTTTGCAAATGTATACTCAAAAGAAATAGGGTGAAACAAAAAGAGATGCTTTGTATACCTATACCGAAAAGTACAACCCTCCTAAACTGCTCCTAAAGTAGGTTTCAGAGTTACTGAGAAATAAAGAAAGCAAAGATATTCTGTGGAAGGCAAACCAGGCTACCGCTCTGAGTTGGAAATAAGAGCTGAAGCCAGTTTTTAAATAATATTTGTATAAAAGGTCCACAGGAAGGCAAGAATATGGAACTCAGAATTAATAGGTCCCATAAAAATCACTGACACGGGTTCCAGCTGAGTCCCTCAAAAGCCTCATTAGCCTTAAATGCCAAGCTGCAATGACAACCCCGGCTATAAGTCCTAGACTCCATAGCTGCCCGAATCACAGAACATTCAGAATTCCACTCCTCTCCTCTATCTGGTGAGAGAGAAGTAAGGACATGGCTTTATAGAAAAATAATTTTTTAAATCTCACTGGCAATGTTTTTATACCAAATTTATAGGAAAATGGATTAAGGGACAATGTGATAAAAATTTAGAAACAATTCTGGCTTCTCAGAGCCTAATCAAATTTCTCTTCATGAGAGTAATCTCTGTGCAATTCATAAAACACTGTCACTAATTTGTTCTTGCTTAGCCCTTATAAAATTTCTAAAGTTCTAGTTATATCAATATTGTTAGATTCAAAGAAACAGCTAAAAGATTTTTTAAAAACCTTTTTATTAGAAAATAAACAGAAAAGGCACAAAGCAAACTTAGTATCTAAAAAGAACACTTTCAATATGCCACCATTCCTCAAGAATAACCGTGCCTATATTTACACATCTGGTGTCTAAACAATTACTATCTGTTGAATGAATGAGAAGCTATTCCTTAAATGTCAAGAAATTAAGATGCAATTAGGGCAGAGAATAAAACAGTAAGTTTATTAGCTACATTATTACCAAGAGTATATCAGACTTTCTAAAATAACTGGCATCAAGAGCTCATCAGCCTATTCTTCAAGGTTAAATGTCCTAGAAAGAACTACATGTCTCACATCACGTACACTCAGCTGCAGAACAGTCATGCAGATAAGAATGTTTCATTCACTTAATTTGGCACATACCACCTTTCCACTCTAGCCAGTCTTCTAAATGATTTTCCTGGAAATCTGTGCCTATAAACGACAAGAGTGTAATTTCTGCAGGGATGGCAAGGTGAGAAAGGTAGAGTAAGGCAGAGTGAAGAGATAAAGTGGAAGGCATGGAGCAGCGATTCAGAAGCATCAGGGCCAAAAGACAGTGCGTGGGAGTTAATGAAGACTTCTTAGAAACATTTACCTTTAGCAGTGCATGAATACTAGGAAAGGCTCTACCCCAAATACCACTGCCCAATTTACTACCCTGTCAATTTCTCACACTGGAATCACTTGGGGGTTCTTATAAAAAAAAATACAGATCCCTAGGTCTCAGATCTGTGAATCAAAGGTTCTGGACCAGAACCTTTATTCCCAAAGTCCCCAGATTTTATGCAGTTTAAGAAAGTTTCCTTTAACGCTTCACCAGTGCTTGGCTACAGTTATCTGGTTGGTCCAAAATCTCTGAGCCATCCCCTTCTTCCCACTTTTCTGAAAACATGAGTATACCCAGAAAGTGCCAGTATCTTCCACTGATGCAATACAGATAGTTCCCCCACGGTAGTATGTTGTCTCAGAATAAAGAGCACCAGGCACTGCAACAACCCCATCTAGAATGACCTACATATTCCAAACCTCAAGTGAGCTAACATAAGAAAGTTCTTTGCTTTGTAAACAGTTAAGCAAAGATGAGTGTTAATGCCGCTAGCACATTCGATAACCAATCACTCCAGAGTCGTCTTAATAATGTACTTCAGTAAATTTCATTCCCTGACACTGTGAGAGAATAGCATACTATCCAAGATAACTTACCGTTCTCTGCTCATCTCCCTCACGTACATGGAATGTATGTTCAAATACCGTATACATGATCCTGCCCAGGCCAAAGGAGGGCTCAATTACATTCGGAACAACTTCTTCCACTGCAAAAGAGATAGAAATCCAATAACATTCTCTCAAACCCTACATAATGCATTGTGGGTCCTCTCTCAACAATTCTTATTAGCACTAAAAAGATCTCCATTCTAGATGGACTTGAGTGATCCTATACATCAGGACAAAGAAGTCAGAACATTCCTTAAAACTATTTGCTGGTAAGAAATATGATGCCTTGGGGCGCCTGGGTGGTTCAGTCGTTACGCATCTGCCTTCGGCTCAGGTCATGATCCCAGGGTCCTGGGATTGAGCCCCGCATCGGGCTCCCTGCTCAGCGGGAAGCCTGCTTCTCTCTCTCCCACTCCCTCTGCTTGTGTTCCCTCTCTCGCTGTGTCTCTGTCAAATAAATAAATAAAATCTTAAAAAAAAAAAAAGAAAAAGAAATATGATGCCTTTAAAGAGAAAGCAGGAGTGAAAAAATTTTTCACCAAATTTTTCTTTGTTTATACAGCGTAAAACTGAAACAAGGTACCAGGGTCCCTTCTGCAGTATGCCACAGCATACTATGTACACCAAGTATACCACAGTTGGTAAGCTATGAGCAACAGCAGCTACTCCATCATCTGCCTTGCCTTGCAGAAAGCATTAGAACTTTTGAGCTTTTTTTTAAAAGATTTTATTTATTTGACAGAGAGAGAGAGAGCAAGAGAGGGAACACAAACAGGGGGAGTGGGAGAGGGAGAAGCAGGCTTCCTGCAGAGCAGGGAGCCCCATGTGGGACTCAATCCCAGGACCCTGGGATCATGACCTGAGCCGAAGGCAGACGTGTAATGACTGAGCCACCCAGGCACCCCTCAAGCTTTTATAAGACTTCGCTAGAACCAAAAATCTACCAGCATAGCTGGCAAAATTAACAAAAACAATTCCTACACACAAGTATCACATGCTTTGTGTTTTACTTTTTATCTTGCTGTCTTGATGAGAACTCTTTAAGAAAGTCAGGTTACTGCCACTGTAATCCCAAGGTTCTGGGGTCAAGAGGCCCTCAGAGAAGAGTTTGCTGGGGGATCTGCACTCAATCAAAGACATTTTACCAGAGGCCTCACATGGGGGAGGCTACACCTGTGGTACAAACAGGAAATGGATTTTTTTATTTATTGTTATGTTAATCACCATACATTACATCATTAGTTTGTGATGTAGTGTTCCATGATTCATTGTTTGTGCATAACACCCAGTGCTCCAAGCAGAATGTGCCCTCTTTAATACCCATCACCAGGCTAACCCATCCCCCCACCCCCTCCCCTCTAGAACCCTCAGTTTGTTTTTCAGAGTCCATCGTCTCTCATGGTTCCTCTCCCCCTCCGACTTACTCCCCTTCATTCTTCCCCTCCTGCTATCTTCTTTTTCTTTTTTCTTAACGTATGTTGCATTATTTGTTTCAGAAGTACAGATCTGTGATTCAACAGTCTTGCACAATTCACAGCGCTCACCATAGCACATACCCTCCCCAATGTCTATCACCCAGCCACCCCATCCCTCCCACCCCCCACCACTCCAGCAACACTCAGTTTGTTAAATGGATTCATTATTACTTATTATTCAGAAAGGAAGGACTGCTAAGCACTGGGTCTAAGGTAACTGACCTTAACCTTGGATAGTTTGTTTCAAGGGAAATGAGATAAGTAGAACCAAAAATTCACATATGTGGAGGAAAAGAGAGGCTGTTTCTTTTGTCTTGTGATAAAGAGTAAGAATAACATTTTAGAAATATGAGCGAGGCATCTCTTGCCCATCCTTCTGGGTCACCTAAGCCATGGTGAAGTACAGTTCTGAACCAGCTGCCAGAATGGTGGCTAAAAAGCCCCAGAGCAAGAAGGATCCCCCGCTTACTCTGATCACTGCTCAGACGGTCTTTACAGCTCACTGAAGCTTGGCTAGAGGGCAAGCCAAAAACAAATGGAAAAGTAGGCATGCTCTCTCCAATAGCAGTAGCTTCTCAAATACCCACCTACTACTCTAAGTTTCCAGAAGCTTCCACTCAGCCACAGTTAACCATAAGCATCCTTTGTATATTTTCCAAAACACTCATATCCCAATGGGCGACTGCCTTCGGCTCAGGTCATGATCCTGGAGTCCCTGGATCGAGTCCCACATCGGGCTCCCTGCTTGGCGGGGAGTCTGCTTCTCCCTCTGACCCTCCCCATCTCATGTGCTTGCTCTCTCTCATTCTCTCTCTCTCATATAAATAAATAAAAATCTTAAAAAAAAAAAAAAGCATGAAAGATCACTAATCTAAATGACTTTTTAAAAGGTTAATTTGTCACAAAAGAATGAAGGGGTGAGTTCTCACCTTTACTTAAAAAAACAAAAGGACATTTCCTTAAAATGGGAAAAAACAAAAAGATGGTTTTAATCAAAGAGATATTCTTCACATGCACCTCAGTTCATAGGAAATACAAAGGAGGCATTATAAACTATTTTTCAGTATTAATGTAATTAATAGTTTTTTTTAAAAAAGGCAAAAGATAATGCCTTAAATATATTCATCAAATTTAGGGTTATGGCCTTAAGTATTTATTTTTCTTCTCCAAATTTTCTATAAAATGGTTATGTCATAAAACTTAAAAAACTTTAAGGAGTAATGATTTTTTGTGTTTGTTTCTTAATTATTTTTACAAACTTACCATGTAGTGTTTTCTGGAATCTCTTCACATTGACCATGTCTTTTGTTAACTGAAATGTTTTCCCCTCAGTTTCAATAGTGAATTCCCTACAAAGAAAACACACCACATATTAGTGCAAACATTCCTATCTCTTAATTTAAAGGTGTTTTACCAATTGCTGAACTCTTTTAAGTGTAATACAGGTTGGTCAATTCTCCAGATAAAACAGCTGAAGTCAAATTTAAATTATTTCATAAGGAACACCAAATTAAGTATTATTTTAATAATGGCACCAAAGAGTATTCTGGGATGCACCCAAAAACGTGGCTAGTCTTATAAAATTCCACAAGTGACTCAATTAATAATTCCTTTGGTTTTGAGACCAAAATAAAGCCAAAACCATTTCTAAAAAATTCAATAAATTTGTCAGAAATAGGCCTGCTGGCAAAAAGACCACTGTTCTCATTATTGTCCCCAGAAATGTAAAACTGACCAGCTTGTCATCTTATAGAAGGTAATTTTAAAACCCCCACACTAATTCCAAAATAAACTTTGACACTTATGTTGAAGATCAGCTTAAAGAAGTTTAATGATTCTGTTCAATATGTCAATATAAAACACTGTCCCTCCAAAAATCAGTGACTGCGTTAGGTTCATATCCTGAGATATGCCCATTCCACTACTGGTCATAAGAATTCGCCTTTATCAAGTAGGGGTTGTTTTGGCTCACAAGCAGCTCAGTGCCAGGAAGAGAGCCCTCGTGTGGTTGTCTTTAAGCTGTGTGGTTGGCACACTTGACACTGCATTTTGCTAGTTTCTAGCACTGATAATCTCATGCATCATGAGTGGTTTTCACTCCCTCCATTTTTACTATTCTGTCTGAAGTTTGTAAGTGCATTAAAATTCCATTACATAAGCATTATCATATATATTCTGTGAGTACAGTCTAAGTATAAAGTAGGTAACAGTCATAAAAAAAAAACTGAAATTAGCAAGAAGCCATTATTTGAGAATAATTAATAAAGGAAACTGTCATGTTTATGACAGATAATGGTATCTAACTAGTGCTCTAACTTGTCCATTTTAATGACATTTGATGTTGTTTTAACATAAATAGATGTTAATTCTGGGAGACCAGAATGCTTTAAAATTTTCCTACTGAAATGGACAATCATTACCTTCAACTTGTTACAAGGGTTCATCTCATAAAACTTCTCGACAATGTTCTCAGGCAACCATCACCCCAAGGCTCCATTTCAATCTCCTCCACTCCCAGTCAACTAATGATGTGCTTTCTACCACTATAAACTCGATTCATCTTTCCTAGTTTTACATATAATCTTTTGTGTCAGACTTCTTTCACTTTGCCTATTGTCTAGGGCCAGATATGAATTATTTCACGGTTTGCAGGCCATATGCAGTCTCTCGTATTTTCTGCTTTATTATTTTTTAGTCTCTTGTATTCTCTGCTTTATTGTTTTTTTACTTTTATTTTTTTAAAGATTTTATTTGAGAGAGAGAGGGGAGAGAGAGAGAGAGAGAGAGCATGAGCAGGGGTAAGTGGCAGAGGGAGAGGGAGAAGCAGACCCCCTGCTGAGCAGAGAGCCCAGCATGGACCCCAGGATCATGATCTGAGCCAAAAGCAGATGCTTAACTGACTGAGCCACCCAGGAGCCCCTTCTTTGCTTTTTTAAACAACACTTAGAAAATAATGCAAAACTCAGTTGGAGGGCTGCACAAAAAAAACAATATAAAAGATTTTACAAGTTCACTTAAAAAACTGTACTCTTCAGTTATTAGGTATTCTATAAATGGCAATTAAGTTGATTAATAATGTTTATATCTTCAAACTCCTGTTTTTGTTTTGTCTCCTCACTCTACCAATTACTGACAGAAGGGTGTAGAAATCTGACTGTAATTGTGGATTTGTCTATTTTTCCTTTCAGTTCCGTCAAGTTTGCTTTATATATTTTGAGGTTGTTTTCAGTTGCATACAGTTAGAATATGCCTTCTTGATGACCTGATTCCTTTAACATTATGAAATGTAACTCTGTCTCTGGCAATTTCCTGTGTTCTGAAGTTGACTTTATCTGATATTAATAGAGCCACTCCTAACTTAATGATTAATATTTGTATGGGAAACATTTTTTGATTCTATTATGTTTAAGCCTATTTGTGTATTACAATTACAGCAAGTTTCCTGTAAACAGCATTTAATTGGGTCTTGATTTTTTTAACTAGTCTGACAATCGATGGCTATTAATTCAAGTGTTTAGATAATTATATTTAATATAATTATTGATACTGCTGACTTTAAATCTAACACCTTAAGAGTTACTTTCTATTTGTCTCATCTTTTCTTTGTTCATTTTTCCCCTTCTCCTGCTTTCTTCTGGAGTATTTTTTATTATTCTATTTTTTTAATTTTTTTATTATGTTATGTTAATCACCATACATTACATCATTAGTTTTTGATGTAGTATTCCATGATTCACTGTTTGTGCATAACACCCAGTGCTCCATGCAGAACGTGCCCTCTTTAATACCCATCACCAGGCTAACCCATCCCCCACCCTCCTCCCCTCTAGAACCCTCAGTTTGTTTCTCAGAGTCCATCGTCTCTCATGGTTGGTCTCCCCCTCCGACTCACTCCCCTTCATTCTTCCCCTCCTGCTATTTATTATTCTATTTTATCTCCCTTACTGGTTTATTATTTAGTTTTTGTGTGTTTTTTCCAGGTAATTGCTCTAGAGTTAACTATATGTACTTTTTCAAACTTATCAGAGTCTACCCTCAAAGAGTATTATGCCATTTCACATGTAATGTGTGCACCTTACAACAGTATATTCCCAATTCTTTGCTCTCATCCTTTGAGTTGTAGATGGCATATATTTTACTTCTATGTTATAAATTCCACAATATATTGTTACTGTTTTTGCTTTATTAAGATTTTATTAATTTGAGAGAGAGTGAGCACAAGCGGGGGGAGGGACAGGAGAGGGAGAAGCAGGCTCCCCACGGAGCAGGGAGCCCGATGCGGGACTTGATCCCAGGACCCCGGGATCATGACCTGAGCCGAAGGCAGATGCCTAACCAACTGAGCCACCCAGGCGCCCCTGTCTTTGCTCCTTCTAACGTAATGAGTCTTTGTTCCCCTGGCTACTTTAAAGACTTTTCTCTTCATTTTTGGTTTTCAGCAATTTGATTCTAATGTACCTTCATGTGGTTTTCTTTGTATTTATTCTGCTTGAGGTTGAACTTCTTGAATCTGGGTTTACAGTTTGCATCAAACTTGGAAAATTTTGACCTATCCTATGTATCTTCAGGTATTTTCTCCGTACACCCTCTCTGTGACTCCTGATTACACATATGTTAGATTGCTTCATATTGATCCAAAGGACATTTTTTCCCCAGTCTCTTTTTTTCTATGCTTCCCTTTGGATAGTTTCTATTGCTATGTCTTTAAATTCAATGATCTTCCTTCTGCCATGTTTAATCTACTGTTAATCCCAGTTGGTGAATTCTCATTTGCAACACTGCCTCTAGATGTCTGCTGGTTCTTTTTTTAATATATATTTCCATTTCTCACCTCATATGTTCATGTTTTCCCTTATATCCTTGACCATATGAAGTACACTTATTACTGTTTTAACATCCTTATGTGTTTATTCCATCATGTTTGTCACTTCTAGGTGTTTCTTTTGACTGACCTCCTCAATATGGGTCACATTTTCATGCTTCTTCATATGTTTAGAACTTTTTTTTTTAAGCAGACTCCACGCCCAGCATGGAATCCAAAGTGGGGCTTGAACTCACAACTCTTGAGATCATGACCTGTGCTGAGATCAAGAGTCAGACACCTAACTGACTGAGCCACCCAGGCACTCCTATTTATGTTTTTTATTGTTTGTCAGACATAGTACATTTTACATTGTTTAGTACTGGATTTTGTCATATTTCTTTATAGATCTGTCTCTATTATCTTTATATTTATGCTTAAAACAATTACAGAGACCACTCCAAAGCTCAAAAAAAAAAAAAAATAGAAATGAATGAGAGAATGTCACTTCTAATTATTCCTCAGTCACTTCCTTAGACAAAACTCCTCCTCTAGGAAAGTTACTGGGGAAAAAAAAAGATCATTTCAAATCTATTTCTAGGCTATAATGCCAGAATCTCAGCAAACACAGTTCTTTAAACATAGAGATAATACTTACCTGCAAAAAATGTCTCAAGAAACTGATCTTACCCTTTCAGAATCTGCAGAGAGGACATATCTAAGTGGAGCCCATATAAAAGTACACATCTTAAATCTTACCCTTTTTCATTCAGTAGTTTCTCCATTTCTGTAATGTAACACTCATCACAAACAGCCAGGTACTCCAGCACCAGCTTTGCATCCTTCTTATATGCCTTACCAATTGCTCCCTTATTGGGTTCAAACTGAACAACACTGACTGTTTTGTATGAAGTAGTCAAGGAACCAAAAAACACAGAGAACTGCCATAGTATTTCAGAAAACGATCTTGAGATTCATCATCAAATTAAAACAATGACTAGTTCTCCACTGGCATCCTAGATCCTGTTTATACTGACTTCAAGTGTAAGATGAAATAACTACCCACAAAATCATTAGACAAACCTCACCGAAAATAAGTAAACACTGTCAACAGAGACTTCTACAAGGTTACAATGAGATAAAAGGGATATTATTCTAATCAGCAACATAACCTGATACACAGCATAATTACCTCTACTTACCATTTACTGATTTCTGAAATGTCCCAAACACAACAGGATCTACTTTCTGTCACTGGCCTAGCCCTAAGATGAGTTCACGACCTCACTGCCTGCTAAAGAATGGAAATTTCTTTGCTGATTTACAGATTAAGTGAGCTAAATTATTATTTCATCTACCATAAAATGGCATTCAACTTTTCATAGAGAAAGTATTCACCAGGTGCCCTTTATTTAAAGAGCACGTAGGTAGGTGCAGGTCTGGAGAAATGTATTGTGGAAATAGCTGAGAATAACTGGCCAACACTCGGAAAGACATTCAGAGCACTTTTCTGAATATGCTTCTTTTAAAGACCAAACAATGGGTGGGTATATCAGATTACAAAAAAAGAGACTAGGAAAGGAGCAATGAGATGGGTAGAATAATAGGTTTAAATAAGTGTTACCACAATATCCAAAACATCTCAGTTTATCCATAGAATGTGTAGACTTGGATTTATCCATTTTCAAGATGTTTACACTTTAGACCTGCGTTGCTGAAGTGACCAGAAAGGATATGGGCTCTTTCAGAAGTTTCTCAGCTACAAGTGGGACTTTGGTCGCTTGAGCATGACAAGAAAGGTCGTAACAGGAACGATCAGCACATCCGACAATCTCAATCCAGCCCTAAGAAGACATAATAGATAAAAACACTTATTGCACTGGGTTCATTCACAGATGCATGCAGATTGTTAAGTAATTTTCACATACCCAAAGATAATTTATTATAGCATCTCCACTCAACTTTTATAAATGTTTGAAATGGGAATAGTTCTATACATCAGGCAGATAACAAACCTATAAAATATAATTCACACATGTACACAAAGTTGTCTTATTTTCTGGGGAGATTTATTTTACCATATTGTGAATGTGGGGTAAACTAATATAGTATAGGATTTAATTATGGAAATAAAATGTGAACCTAGACAAAACCAGTAAATGTGTTTCAAATTTGAGGCCAGGATTCAAAATCAATCTAGCAGAAACCACTACTCTCTTTGGATGAAGTGTCTATTGATCTCACAAACTGGCATCAAATGGCTGTGCTAAACACACACCTCAGCTGACCACGAACGTGGGCATTTGTGTTCAGTTCAGTTTCCTACACAACAGAAGAGATCTCAATAAAGAGCAGGTAACATTTAAGTCACAGAATAAAACTTAAGAGCAACACCACCACATAGATGTTAAAGGCTTATTTTAGTAGATATCTAGTTAGTCCTCATGAATATTTATATTTTGCCTTTGATCTAAAGAGTATGAAAAATTGCAACTGTCACAACTACTAAGCTTTCCAAGCACATTACCACATGGGATGCATGAACTAAAGAGGGCAAATATAAACCTCACAAGCTCAGAAACCCCAACACATAACAACAAAACAGAAATTAAAAGAATGAAACCGAAAATCATGTCACTTGATCATCTGACATGCACTGAAGATGTCAACATATTTATGTACTAAAAGGTAAAATTACAAAACACGTCCAAGAACGGCAAGTAACAACCCTGGGATAGTGGTTAACTCTGAGGAAGAAAAGAAGGGTGAAGCATTAGCTGTCTCAGTGACTTTTTTCATTAAAAAAATAAAACATGAAGCACACAAAAAGGAAGTGTTCGTCTTCTCTTGAATGCAGGGACTGTCTAATTTCTATTTATCAGACTGCTCTACTGATGGAGTGCTTCAGATAGGGGAGGGAAGCTCTTTACCTGTTTTATTTCCCTGATTTAAGTGAGTAAGAAACAAGTCTCCTTTGTTCTCTTAGGCTGCAAAGGAACAACTTTGATAAGGTTTTGGCATTTCCTTTGCTTTATAAAACATGCTCAGCAAACGGAACCAGTTGTCTACAGTTTGGTAAACTGTTAACAATTACGACATTTTATAAAGCAACTAGTTTAACAAAATCACTACTGTGAGGACTTAAAACAATAAAAAGTCTTTAAAGGAGTTCTTCCCACTCCTTGAAAGTTCCTGTTACTTTCGAGCTTCTGGTTTTGTTTAGTTTCCCAATGACTTTATGTAAAATGTTGTAGCTTAATCTCAATGCTGGGCCCACAACTTCCTTTTTTCAATTTTATTCTTTAATTAAAAAAAAAATGTAGGTACAATTGATATGAAACATTATGTTAGTTTCAGGTATGCAATATAATGATTCAGTATTTGTAGATAATGCAAAATGAGCACCATATAAGTCCAGTTAACATCCAGCACCACACCTGGTTCCAGAACTTAAAGGACCTACTCTCTTAGCAGCTTTCAAATACACAATACAGCATTATTAACTATTGTCACCATGATGTTCATCACATCTGCAAGACTGAGGCCCACATTTTCTGATTCTCAGTACCTGATGATTTAGCCACAGCTCACAGTGGCACTCAGAAAAGCATGAGCAGGAATGCTGCGGGGTCTGATAAAGCAATGTAGCACAATGGTTAAGAGCACGGGCCTGGAGTGAGACAGCCCTGGTTCATTCCCCAGTTCTACCACTCACTGTGAGACTCAAGCAAATTGCTTAACTTCTCAGCACTTTGGTCTCCTCAGAAATAGGACCTATGATGAGGATTACACAAGATACTACATATGAAGCATTTAGAATGGAAAGCACAGTCCTTACCAAATATACATGTTGAATGAACAAACAAATGAAAGAAATAAAATGTAATCCAGGCCACACTCAGAATCTCAAGTGAGACAGCAAGAATCCGTGTCTGCTTTAACAAAATTAGTCAGAGCAAACTAAGAAAGGGAACTGGTATGGAACAAAGAGAAAAGAAATAATCTTTTCTCACACAACATAGAAAATATTTTATTGGTTTGATGTGCAAATACGAAGAAATTCCAGAAAACTTAAAACATGTAAAGAAATTAACATTCATCTATAATCCAAAAATAATGACTGCTATCATTTTGGCCTACATCAAGCAAGTCTGTGAGGAAAATAAAGTAACAAGAAAAACCTAACAGATTATAGAAATTCTTTCCCAAATCCACAGAAGAAAAAGAATATATTTAAAACAACATCAATAACAGCCACTACAGCTATCTGCATACCATTATGCATATATACATGCATATATGTTTGTAATGTATGTAAAGCCATCTAGAACAGTGGCTAAAAAAACCCATGGGGCTAAGAATGGTTTTTATATTTTTAAAGGGTTGTAAAAAAAGAAAGAAAGAAAGAAACAACAACAAAGAAGCAACAAAAATCTGCAAAGCCCAAAGTATTTTTACTACATTTACTATAGAAAACATGTGCTGATCCCTGATGCAGAAGAGATGTGAACAACTTTTGGGGAGATGTATACAAATGGAAGTTTCACTTTCTACATAATATTCTTCAGAATTACTTTTTGCTTTTCATTTTACAAAAATGAGTCATTTTCATTTCTCATTTTTAAAAATGAATCTATTAAAAGAAAGTCATTTTGGAAAAGTAAAGAGTGAAACTAAGGGCACATGGGAACGAAGGACTGTCAAAAGTCACCGAAGAGCCTCTCTAGCACCAAATAAGGGAAATGCCAGGAGGCTCTCAGGCCCCTTGTTCTGGATGCCACCTTGTTCCCACTGCTACCAGGGCAGAAAGCATCTTCTATATCCAAATGTCTTTTTTTAACTTTTTTTTAAAGGTCTGTTTATTTTTAGTAATCTCTACACCCACTATGGGGCTCAAACTCACAACCCTGAGATCAAGAGTCGCATGCTCTTCTGACTGAGCCAACCAGCCAGCCCTCCTATACCCAAATGTCTGTCAATCCTAAGCTCCAGTATGAATGTTCATGTTTGGGAGGTGGGGGTGGTAAGGTACAGTGAAATCGGTAGCCAAGAGGTCTTCCCTGAATTATCGTTAAAACACAGAATTTGAGAAAAGGTAGTTCCTAAACAAGAGATCACAACTACTAGTCTACCACCAAAACCTAACAAATAGCTCTCTAAACAAAGAGCACCATATCTTTCTTTACTCAGCCCTGCCACCATTTCCAACATTTGCTAGGGTCCTTGTCAGGAAGGAGGCCACCCCAACTTAGCTGCACCCACGGATATTAGCCATGACACTGCCCAGCCCAGGAATGTACACACCAGCACTGCCCCATCACTGACCTTCCCTCTCTGTCTCTCTTACTCTCGGTCTCTATAAAAGCCATCTAAGTCTACAAAGGGCTATTGAGACACAAGAGTAACCCGTAACCCCTTCCTTGTAAGAGGGCAGGGGACAACTGCTTTTTCCATTTTGCTTTGGAAAAGACCTCTTTTCTCTCTGTTGCTCTCTGACATACAGCACACAAAAAGCAATTCTGATATCCATGCTCCTAAGTTAACAGTGAAGATCACATGCTAACAAGCCTTCCAGTCTCCTTACATAGGATGTTTTAGATTCGGCATCCCAACAGTCACAGGCGTAGTGGGCCATCTCGTTCTCCATATGCTGGCGGAAGCGGAGTTTATCTGGAGATACTCCAACCTTCGTGAGATAGAGGTAGATGCGGCCAATGAAGTAGCCTAATACTGAGTTGTTAATCACACCCTAAAAATCAATGAGTAAACCAGTTAGTAAATAAGTAAGCAAGCAAATATGCAAACAAGCACAGAAGGAAAAAATACACATTCTTTCGAAGGCCAATGTACCATTTTTGATTTATTCACATTCTACTGAAAAATATTTGAAACACAAGGTAAGCTAATTTATCCAGCTTTCAGAACAATCTCAAATACCCAGAATGTGATTGTGGCTATTTTTAAATGGGTTAATATCAAGTTAACAAGCTCATAATAACAGTCATTGAAAATCTTTCTGCCATACTCACTGGGTCGGCAAAACTTCAGCCCAATACCTCATACCTTCTAAATCTACAGTACTAAAAATGCCATTCATAATAATGACCCTACAGAGGGGCAGATATATTTCTTCTGAATTAACAAAAGTAGTAAGACATGTGGAAGGGGATTTTAATGTATCCTTACCCACTGAAGTTTCTGTACCCCATATTGTGTATGTCATCTTCTGATTCCAGTACCAGAAGGATCTTAGAAATCATCTAGCCCCCAGTTGGTTAAACAGCTGCCTTCAGCTCAGGCCAAGATCCCAGGGTCCTGGGATCGAGCCCCACATCGGGCTCCCTGCTCATGCAGGAAGTCTGCTTCTCCCTCTGCCTGCCGCTCCCCCTGCTTGTGCTCTCTCCCTCTCTCCCTCTCTCTCTCGCTCTCTCTGTGTGTCAAATAAATAAATAAAATCTTTAAAAAAAAAAAAAAAGAAATCATCTAGCCCCATCTCCTACCCACTGTAGGACTCTTCTCTGCAAAATGGCTGGCAAATTACCACCCAGCCTCCACTGGAATATGTTCAGGGACAGGAAGTTCATTGTTCCCTGGGGCGATTCATTCCATTATCAGGCAGCAGCGACTATTAGAAAGTTTTCATGCACTTACTTCTCTAGACAAATGATTAGAGAAATACTATCCTATGCAAGACTTTATCCCAAC
This sequence comes from Callorhinus ursinus, assembly GCF_003265705.2. NCBI lineage: Eukaryota > Metazoa > Chordata > Mammalia > Carnivora > Otariidae > Callorhinus > Callorhinus ursinus. Next base: position 45,802,711 of record NW_027397074.1, on the reverse strand, counting down.
TGCTATGGGTAATACATAAAAGATTAAAATCCAGAGGACTCGCTTTTTGTGAGTCAAAATGTCTCCCCAAAAGGAGTACATATTGATAAGAGTTGGACTGATAGGCCACAGTTCAAAGATCTTTTTTCCAAGTGCTCTGCTAAATATCTTATTCATGTTGGCCTCCTGGCCTACAAATGGGCATGTTCACGTACTTTCCTCCCACTATAATAACAGTGTAGGATAAATACTATATAAAAACAAATACTATAGAAAAAAAATGACTGCTAAAACAAATATTTTGTTTTCTAGGACACAGAATTTGCTAAGTGCTGCAGACCCTAAATCGGAATAACCTAAATGAAATTACCTATGGCATCTCACCTGTTCAACAGCATCTCCTAGGCGCATTTTTCGAGCAGACTGTCCGCTGACCTGGGCTTTTGCTGAATACAAATAAAGGTGGAGGTCTGCCACATTCTGAAACTTGGGATGGTCCTTCTCACTGGGATCTACAAAGTGCTCAATTTCTGCCATTGTGAATTCTCTGGAAGCAAAAATATAAGGGATAAAAGTTGCATGCTTTACTATAAAAAATAAACAAGGCCCTTATTTTCAACTTTACAATGATATAGGCCCCCATACTACAGGAATCTCTTATCACTAAACCAGAAAATTGTTCCTAAGGGAATGGCAAAAAAAAAAAAAAGAAAGAAAAGGAAAAGAAAAAGAAAAAAAGTTGGATTAAATTTGTCTGGGTGGCTATTTTTTTTAAACATGTTAATGAAAACTTTACAACTCACTTGAATAGTATTTTAAATAAATAAAACAATCAAACTTTCCTCAAATATTAACTTTTTTTTTTAAGATTTTATTTATTTATTTGACAGAGAGAGAGACACAGCGAGAGCAGAGCACAAGCAGGGGGAGGTAGGAGAGGGAGAAGCAGGCTTCCCGCTGAGCAGGGAGTCCGATGTGGGGCTCGATCCCAGGGTCCTGGGATCATAACCTGAGCCAAAGGCAGACACTTAACGACTGAGCCCCCCCAGGTGCCCTCAAATATTAACTTCTGTCCGATGACAAAAATTCTTTGCTTGCCCAAATTTTAGTCAGTCCCCTGAAACTCCTCCTAGGCCCATCTGTATACTTCTTGGTAAAATCCAGTTTTAGCAAGAACCCTGATTAAGTCAGTTTAACCAGAATCACCCTACCCCACCTCTTGCCATGTGATCACCTCTGATATCTTTTTTGGGTTTGTCATCCTCCACCATCCCCCAGGTGGTATTTGATCACCCTGGCTTGTCTCCAGCAACATCCCCTCAGGTTAGTTTAGCCAAAATCCCCCTTGCCTTGCCCCGATGGTCCCTTTAAGTAGTTTTCTAGCCACTGACCCCGCTTCACCCCATGCCTTGGCTAAAAATCCTTTCCTGCCTGTGCTATATTCAAAATTGAGCCCGGTTCCATACTGAGATCTCTTTCCCCCCACTGCCTACTGCAATAGTCTTTTTTTTTTAAGATTTTTTTTTTTTTTTTTTTTTTTATTTGACAGAGAGAGACACAGCGAGAGAGGGAACACAAGCAGGGGGAGTGGGAGAGGGAGAAGCAGGCTTCCCGCCCAGCAGGAAGCCCAATGTGGGACTCAATCCCAGGACCCTGGGACCATGACCTGAGCCAAAGGCAGACGCTTAACAACTGAGCCACCCAGGCACCCTCCCCTACTGCAATAGTCTTGAATGAAATCTGTTTCTACCACCTTAACTACCATCCATCTGTTTTTCCTTCCATACTAGCCACAACAACAAAAGATTATTACTTTCAATGGAAAATAATTTTTAAAGAACAGATAGTTTTTAATATTAGGAAAACTTAAGCAAATGTCAGACACTAAAAAGAAATGAGATACTGAATAGTGACTTCCAAATAAAATGATTTTCCTTATAGCACTAGCAAGTCTTTATAAATATATACTAAATGAAGTTCCCGATATTTCCTTTTCCAAGAATGGGAAATTAAAAGTGAAGTGAAATTGTTCTTTAGCTTTTATAGTAGTTTGGTTTCTTCCTTTTTATTGCTCTGAACAAGTAAATGACTGATAATGGCACCATACAGCTGGCTTCTTTAGAGTAACAGCTTCTTTTTTTTTTTTAAGATTTTATTTATTTATTCATGAGAGACAGAGAGAGAGAGGCAGAGGCAGAGGGAGAAGAAGGCTCCCTGCGGAACAGGGAGCCCGATGCGGGACTCGATCCCAGAACCCTGGGATCATGACCCGAGCCGAAGGCAGACACTTAACCGACTGAGCCACCCAGGCGTCCCAGAGTAACAGCTTCTTGAATAAAGTGTTATTCATGGCAGAGGACGTAAGACATGAACTGAACAGGCTAGCATCAAGCTAACTGCGTAATAATGAAATAAATATGCATATAGTAATAGTTTCCCAAAGAGATTTCTCTGAATGGCAATTAAGTAGCTATTGGGGGAAAAGTGTTTTAAGTTAACTTTATGAGTCAAAATCAAATCTCTCTTCTTTAAACACACTCCCCCACATACATTTACTAGTGCACTTTCATGATTATCTCAGATTTTTTAAAAACAATGAAAAACTGTTTAAATGAGACCTAAAAATACATGAAATGCATGGCAAAAGAGCTCTAATTTTTAAACTTTATTTTTTAATAGTATTTCTTACTTGGTCCTATAGCACCTATATCTTGTCTTTCAACCACTATCAAATGTCTTCTGTGTGCACAGAAATAGGACAGAGACAAAGAAGCACAATGTCTGTCCTCGCATATCTTATGGTGTGGTGGATAGCAAGAGAACATCTAAAATGCAAAGCATATCAAAATAAGGGCCCTGCCTAGAATCCCAAAATAATCTGCTGCCAAAGCCTTTCCATCTGTTCTGTCAAATAATCCCAGCTCACAGACAGGAGATGGAAATCAACTCTTAACAGTGATTCTACCAGTGGTCTCTTGTCTTTGAGTTCAGACACTGTACCTGAACCATGGAGAACTACAATACATGTAGTCTAGAAGACAGAACCAGCCAATCAAAATAAAAACAAACTTTTAAAAATTACATATGAACAGTCTAATACTCCCAACCTAAATAAAATAAATCACAGCCATGCAAAGACTAATCACCTGATAACTCTATAAATCACAACACTAAACAAATCCTAGCCCTATCCATGCAACAAAAACCATGGGGATACTGGCTCATGGAAGAATGAATGGACTTCTAGTCAGGATCTTAGAGATGCATATAACAAAAACCAGCCAGAATCCAGACAGGATGCTTTAAAGTGGAAAATGACCAAAATAAAAAATGTCCAGGGAAGCCCCACGGACCTTTTACCAGTTAACTCGTAGGATCACTCCTTAGTTCTGAGTTGCTTTTTTGACTTACCACTTTCTATTCCACAAACCCCAGGTTTTGCCTTACTTCGTGGTCCTTTTATAACTTCTAAGAGCTACTCTATGTTATATAAATCCTCTCCAAAACACTGGCTTTAGACAAAGTCAGTCTTACCAGGCTTTCTCAGTATTTTGAAAGCATGCTTGAAGACACTACTGGAACAGATGGAAAGCCAAAAAACAAAAGGAAAGAGACAGAAAAACCCAGACACCAGGAAGTAAAACAGACTCAAGCCTGACAAGTTTTTCCATTGTTATTATAGCTGGTTAAAGTTCTGACCACCTCTTCTTTCCACACAGAGGCCCAAGGGAATCCCTGCCACCCCATTTCTCTAAGTTCTGCAAGCCCCTTCCTCTGTGTAGTTCCCCCTTTCTTGACCAGAAGGCTGAACCAATCACAGGCCTGAAGGAACAGTTTGGTCAATACATAGGGGCATTTCCTCAGTGGGTGTCATGGAGACTAACAAGATTAGGCAGGTGCTTTGGGTACTTTGATGTGGAGTCAGTGGCTGGGATATGCTATGACTGAAGTCTGTAATTATAGTGAGTAAGAAAAGAGAGATGGGTGGGGTGGTGGGGCTGTGGAAATCCTTCTGGAGTCTAAGATAGTTAAGTTTACCTACATATCTTATTTTTTATGTGGAATTTATTTCACCAAGAGATGATATCAGTAAGAAAATACAGAGAAATCACAAAAAGCTCAAGTCAAAAGCAGCTAAATCACAGGAAGTTTCTAAAGAAAACTGTAACTAAGTGCTAATAGGACCTCCCACACATTCCTGGATATATCTGGCAAAGGGAGGTTATTAGAATAGAGACAAGTGAGCAGACTAAAGTAGACAGAAGCAAGCCTGCTAGCTGGCCTGTCATATAGACGCCTCAAATGTCTGGAGGAATGTCAACTAGTTACGGAAACACCCCATCCCAACTCCAGCACTGCTGTTTGCCCTGGACACCCAGCATGACGCTCCCCTACTAACTGTCACCCTGGCCCACCTCACCCTACACTTACACATATCACCACTGCCAGAAAATGCCTTGGTTTAGACAATCAAGATCCTACCATCCTCTAAACATATGACAAATAAGGGGGAAAGATCATTTTGGAGCAGGTGAGAAATGTGATCTATTCTTCACCTTCCTTCCTTCCTTTCCCTTCAAGTTCTCATTAGTTACAACTACCTGATGTCCCAGAGATTACAAACATAAAGCATCATCTTTTGGAGGACAAAAATAAAGACATGGTCATGTAAGAATGAAGCAGAATTGTCTCAACATAGCAAGGTTCCCTTTCCCATTCAAAGCCGAGTTCACAAATTTTACTGGAAGAATAATATGGGCAGTACCTGACTCTGATCAGTCCAGATCGAGGGGAGATCTCATTTCTAAAAGAATTTCCGATCTGGGCAGCAGCAAAAGGCAACTTTCCTTGGTTGAATTCCAAAAGTCTCTTGAAATTCAGGAAAATCCCCTGTGCGGTTTCTGGTCTCAAGTACCTATAAATTTAAATAAATCAGTCTGTTAGGAGGAAAGAAATTAAGTTTTCCAAAAATGTGAAACCCTTAGATATAAATCCTAAAAGTCTGAAATATACTATTTTCACACAAAGCAGTACATACATGCTCTAAAGCAAAGGAGTAGGAGGAGTAGACATTTTCCTTGGTACCAAACATTCTCAAGCAAGTGCTAGAGAACATATCAAGCAACTGGTATGGCAACACTACTATTAGAAATGTCATTTTATTTCATCAGTCCAGTGAGTCAAACACCACCTCTCTCTTAATGTCCCTAAAACCTGATTAATCATTTAGCAAGGAGGCAGACAATTCAGATCCATCTGGAAATAAGACCCTTCCTAATTATATGTCTATTAACCCACATATTAGAGTGTAATTGTGTGGCTACAAAGAAGCCAGTATGGGCTCACACTCAGCATTAGAGCTCACTCATCACAATCATCACACTAGGCTAGGCAAATTTCAAGGTTTTTCCTATCATTTTCTCCTTTGTGGTATTCTACATTTCCAGCCAGAGGCTTCTTCTCTTTTTCTCCATATTTTAAAGATACGGCCAAGCAAATACACCATGATAGCCACTGTCCTCTTCTCAGTTTTACAGAAAATATTCTTTGCAAAAACAACAACTAAGAAAGCTTTCCCAGCAGCTTACTTCAAAATAGTTTATAATTAAAACAATGAAAAAATAAAATACAATTGTACCCTCTTTTCACTCTAATACACCAACTCCTCATTCTGGTGGTCCTTTCCAGATTTCATCCAAAAGAAGTGTAACTACAGTTTCACACGCATTTTTTTAAAAAGCTGTAAGACTTTTAAATTTCATTTATTTATTTATTTTTAAATACACCCAACGTGGGGCTTAAACTCATGACCCCAAGATCAAGAGTCACGTGCTCCACTGACTGAGCCAGCGAGGCGCTCCTATGTGCATGATTTATAAGTAGAATATGTAAAATTATGTATTCTTTATTTTTCCATTTTCTAAATAATCATAATAATTTCTCATATTTGACAGTTGCAGAGTATTCTAAAACAATCTATTATAATTTACTCATCTCAAATTTTTGGATAAATAGGTTATTTCCACTTTAAATTTATATGCTCTTGATAAATATAGCTTCCTCTCCTTTTGAATTATTCCCTCAGATAAATTCCCAGGAGTGGGATGACAGGTCAGAGGGTCTGGCCCATTTAATGACTCTCTGTATGTACTGCCAAAATGAAAGGCTTACCTTTGGCCTCTTTCCATAAAATATCCCAAGTCAACACAGTGTGTGACTAAAATAATTCTAGTCATACATTCTGTCACAATTCATTTTTACTATTCTTTAGTTTCTACTCAAGGAAACATGATCTATCTAGCTTCATCTTACAAAAGCCTACCCTCAATTACCCTACAATGAGACCATAAGAAAAATATCTGAAGTTATGAAGTAGAATACTTTGGCTAAGTTTGTTAACATTGAGAAGGAATCTGTAAATACAAATTCTAGTTCTGGATCATATTGTAAACTGTTCAGCTTTCTTTACTATGAAAACCACATCTTTTAAATAACAAGCTAAACCTATGTTGTTCAGTATGGTAGGTCAGTAGTCAAATGCCTAAATTTAAATTAATTAAAATTAAATACATTTTAAAGTTCAGAAGCACTAACGCCATTTCAAGTGCTCAGCAGCCACATGTGGTTAGTGGCTACCATACTGGACAGCACAGACTACAGAACATTTATACCACTGCAGAAAGTTCTACTGGACAGTGTTGATCTAGACTGAATGGTTTCTAAGTCTCCTTCAGCAATAAGTTCAATGACTTTCAAAATCATTCTTCAACTATCTCTCCTGCCCTATACAGCTATCACAAGGTATGACAATCAGACTTCTGTTTATCTTGTGGCAAATAAAAAATGGTAACATACACTAAAAAAAAAAATACATTCAGAAAGAATTAGAAGGAATAAATTTAAGAATATGTCTGTTATTATTTCTCCTTTAAATATTTATCTGTACTTTCTAGGTATCATTTTTCAAAAATTTTCCTTTATGCCTGATTTGATGTTTACTTTTTATTACAACAATTTCAGTAACTTCATTACATAAAGAATACGTGATACATACCCAGGCATGTTTCCTCCAGGCCCAATGAAGGTCTTGAACATTAAGTTAAAAGATACTGGAGGGGAGAGATCATTTCCAGTAATGGGGGATTTTACATTATAGTTCACAAAAAGATCTCCAAGTTCCTGCTGTCCATAGTTATCAAGCTAAAGGATAAGTAAAGAAAATAATTAACATAAAAGACTGAGAAAAAAACAGGGCATAAAAGTATTATATATAAAAAACCCATCCATCATTAAAAGTCACCCAAAATAAGAACATCAAAGTTACTCTAACCTTCAAAAACCCTAACTAAAATCATAACCAGTTCACTTTCTGTTTATCAATTTACCATTTACCATTCCAGAAAAATGGAGTATCTTTCTGGGACTGAGCTAAAACTCATACATTCACCATTTCACAAGGAAACATAAAGAAAAATATCTCTGGTTCAACTATAATAGTTACTGATTGGCAAGAATCTGAAATCATATAAATAAGTTTTATTTTTTTAAGATTTTATTTGTCAGAGAGAGATACAGAGCACAAGCGAGGTGGGGGGAGCGCAGAAGGATAAGCAGATTCCCCGATGAACAGGGAGCCCGATGCGGAACTTGATCCCAGGACCCTGAGATCATGACCTGAGCCAAAGACAGACACTCAACCAACTGAGCCACCCAGGCATCCCATAAATAAGTTTCCAAAGTTGCATTTTACCACTCTGCATATTTAAGAGTCAGGTACACTTCCCTGTCTATTAATTAAATGTGCATAAAACTTTTCTTTCCACTAGATATTAAGGTCTTGAAGGTAGAAACTGTTTCTTATTCATGTCTGCGTGTTCCAGTGTATTGCACATTTTATACATTGATAACCAACATGAAACCCTCTAAAATGATGTAAGACCTCCAACTTGAAAATTTCAAATGACTATGACAAACCGTCTAATACGGAAGAATATTCAAAACTTAAAAAAAAAAAAAAAACTCCTAATAGAAGCAAAATAATTACATACGTCAACTCATGACCATAAGAACTGAGGCTCTGGAGTCAGCAAAACCTGGCTAAACCGCCCAATTCTACCACTTATAGCTTGTGTGACTCAAGAGTTAAGTTCTTACCTAACCTGAGCCTCAATTTGCTTGTCTGTGAAATAAGGAAGCAGCATCTACTTCACTCTGAAGGTTAACTATGTAAAGTACTTAGCACAGGGCTTGGTACACAGCACACACTACACCACTTACTAAGTGTCTTGCCAAAATATCTGATTGGCCCTCTAGGTCGGATTACCAAATTATCATACTGAAACAGAGGAACATGTGAAATATCACCAAAATAATGCAATCAGCCAAATCCAGATAGTAGAAAGCACTAAGAAACCAATGTCTCAACTTTAATGAAAATACAAGGAAAATTAGAGATAAAGACCCTAAAGATTGAGACTTAAGAAATATATCAACCATTCACAAAGTATGGACTTTATCTGGATCCCAATTCAAACAAAAAAAACTTGTTAGCATTTAAGGCAATGTAATAAAATGATTTTTTAGATGTACTTCAAAATAATTCTGGAGAAGGCAGGAAAGGAGAGAATGGATTCAACAAAATGTGATAACATTGTAGCAGGTTCATGGGTATATAAGTATTTATTATACTATTTTCTATTTGCGTATGTTTTGAATTCTTCATAACAAAAAATTAAAAAATGACTTAAAAACTGGTACATGCAGAGGTGGGTCAGCAAAAATGGACAAAGAAAAACAGTTCTGAGCTGCTGAATCCACATAACAGGAATAAAGCTCTGCCTACCACAGAGGGTGAATCAGTGCCTTTTAAAGAAACTACCATGCTAAAATAAAGCTGAAAAGGAGTCACAGGCACGATCAGGTAGAGAAAATGCTATTATTTGCTCAAGCAAACAGATGGGCCTTTGGCCATGAATCCACCAGGGCCATTTCTGAGTATTAGACCACAGTCCCCAACTTTTCACTGAAAGTTATATTGACAGCTTGTATGTATATCTGATATGGCAAATCAAAAAAACAGGCTGCTTTCTGGGGTGCCTGGGTGATTCAGTTGGTTAAGCATCCAACTCTTGATTTCGGCTCAGGTCATGATCTTAGGGTCAAAAGACAGAACTTTGTTTTGGGCTCCTGCATTGGGCTCCACGCTGGGAATGGAGCCTGCTTAAGATCCTCTTTCTCCCTCTCCCTCTTCCTCTGCCCCTCCCCTCACCAGCACGTGCATACATTTTCTCTAAAAAAAACCCAAAAAACAAAAAACAGACTGCTCTTCTAAGACCGTGGATATGAGACAGAAAGTCAGGGTTCAAACTATAAATGACTTAATGAATCAACTAATTACTTCCTGCTCTGACAATTGACTCGGAAATGAATGAAACTGTTAAGATCAAACACACATACTTACAAAAGCTTAGTAAGTCTAACATTCTAAATGGGAAACAGTAACTAAAGGGTAATTAGAAGTGCTTTTCATTTCTTCTTTCTAATAAAGGTCATGCCTTTGGCAAAGAAAGGAAATGAGATATGAATTTTTGGCTATAACAATGTCAAAATCCAATAATTGATTTATTAAATCATGAGCAACAATACTAAAGCAAAGAGCTTCAAGCAAAGGATAAAATACACCTCACAAGGACTAAAATAAATTCACAGATGAGTCAACAGCCAAATTAAGATTTTCTTTCAATTTAAATGAGGAAGGAGAAAATTTTTCAGCTACCTTAGAAAGCAAGATACCACAGGGAAAAATCAGCATTATTTTTAGAAAACAAGGCAGCAGTGGAAAAGTATCCAGTAAATTCTCATGAGAAAACGCAAAGAGGTAGGGATTCCTACATTGAGCCTCACATATTTATATGCCAATATAAAGAAAATATGTATAAATACAGCACTGGTTTCTGTGTGTGTATGTACATTTTTGCCCAAGGAAGTAAATAAAATTTAAGAGGTGAGCCTTGGTGGACCTCATGATCAAATATGGTGTTGGAGAAATGTATTTTGTTTAAATGGATACATAAGGTGAGAAATCAGCAACATACATACATGGACATGTGCATATTCCTGGGGTAAAGAGGTACAGTTTTCGTAATATTTTTAAAGTGATCTGTGACCCAAAAAAGGGGTAAGAACTACTTCTGATATAGAAGGTATTCCTGCACTTGGTAAAAGTCAGAACAGATTCTCTCTATGGTCTCTTTTAAGTCTTCCTTAAACTCTGCCAACTTAAATAGAAATTGTAAAACTTTTAGTCTATAAGAAAAGCAGGGGCCTGTTCATGAGGTTCTAAGAGTAATAGCAAATAGTCAGGGATAGTGCAACCAGAAGTAGATCAAGTGGCTGATGAGACAGTGTTCATAAGGATATCTGCCCCAAAATCTCCACATCAAGACCGAACACTATTCATCATTAGTCACTCCTCTGGTTTTTGTTATTAAACCCAGAAAACTGGTTTCCAAAGAGAACAAATTTCATGCCTCTTTACACTGAATTGCTAGTTTGGGTTAAAATAAAGCCACAAAAGGTAGAGAGAGAAGAAAATAAAAATTCAAAGACAGACAGAAGGTAAACTCCACTTCCTTACAATCGTGGCCTGGGTCAGCACAATGTGGAATTCAACAGTCACCAAACACTGTAAGAAAGACAGCACCTACCTGAGTTGCTGTGATAACATCTCTACTTACCTGAGCCAAGACACTTTCCATCTCTGATTTCTTCTCAGCAGAACACTTCTTATCAGACATCAATTTCTGTAAATGAGCTACAAGAACAGTGTTGGTACATGTCAATTTCAATCAAGGGGTAAAAGGACAATACACTTTGAGTTTCAGTGCTGGAGAGGTAAAAAAAAAATGAATCCAAGGATAATGTTTTCACTTTATATAAATCCCACGGTTGATTTTACAGGGAGAATCACGATACTGTCTTGATTCCTTTGCTGACTCAGAACTTCTAATTATCATATATAACTTCTTTTTGTTAAATAAGGGACTCAAGTTGTATAGGCATACCTTGGAGATATTGTAGGTTTGGTTCCAAACCACCACAATATAGCAAATATTGCAATAAAGTGAGTCAAATAAATGTTCTGGTTTCCCAGTGCATATAAAAATTGTTTGCCCCATATTGTACTCTGTTAAATATGCAATAGCATTGTATCTAAAAAAAGTACACCTTAATTAAAATATATTTTATTGCTGAAAAATGCTAACCATCACCTGAGCTCTCAGGGAATCCTAATTACTGATCACTATAACAAATAATAATGAAAAAGTCTGAAATATTGCGAGAATTACCAAAATGTGAGAGAGACAAAGTGAGCAAAAGCTGTTGGCAAAACAGCACTGATAGACTTGCTTGGCCCCGGGTTGCCAGTATCTGCACAGCATGGTAAGGTAGAGTGTAATTAATGAGGTCAGCCTATATGGTTAAGATCTGTGCTCTTTACTCTTTGTATGTTAGGCCCCCAAAAAATTTTAATAGAAAAAATATGAGAAAAGCTTAATCTAAACCCTCTGTTTTGATCAATTTTACTTGGAAGAATATTTATCCGAGATGAAAAACCATACCTTTTAATAGATGGTCAGCACGAAAACACTCTCCATTTTTTACATCTTTCACCATGAAGTCAGCAAATTTGTCTACGTGGCCAGAGGTCCTAAGTTAACAAATGCCAAGCCAATTTGTCATTTTCATACAAATTAATACATAAACTTTACGTTCTAAGATAATCCCCCTTCTATATGTAGTATATCAAGCTTATATCTGTGTATCTGAAAGATGGAAGCTCCAATATATATAATGACATATCCATGGTAGATAATGTAGGCCAGAGAAAATTCTTCCTCAAATCTATCTCCACCCTTTCCTCCGAGCTCTTCCTTCCCAAAGGAAAGAGACAGCAACTGGATTATACTCTTTTACAAGTTGTCATAAAGTATGTGCTACCTGCAGAATCAATTAATCCATGCCTATCTCATTATTAATGATTTACGCAAAGGCCAAAACCAGGGGGACTTTGACTAGGCAAGAATTCATAACTCAGTATAGATCCTCAATCTTAAGAAAAAGAGTTTTCTGCCACCAAAAACTGTATGGACACTGGTATTATCTCTTACACAGTTCCTATTAGTAAAGCAAGTAGCTAAAGAATAGGTTGTCTTGATCTTTTAGATCCATCATCAGGAATTCATCTTGTTTTTATTGGCTGAAATTATTGAGAGAGCCCAAAGGATGCAAACAGTGAAAATGAGCTCTTTACCAGGCAACATTAAATGAAGTGATGAGATACAAAATGTAAGGATTCTTCTTTCTATATTCTAGCAATCCTGCCCTGCTTTCAACAATCTTAGTAGGAATAAAATAAATTTCTGCACTAACACTTCAACACAAATAGTAGTTATTTGATTTTAAATGTATACACACCTTTGCCCAGAACTTCTAAAAACTTAGAATAAGGAAATAATCATATATATACAAAATCCATCTATCAGGATGTTCAGTGGACTCAAAAATCAGGAGCAATTTATTTTTTTTAAAGATTTACTTATTAGAGAGAGAGTGTGCATGCATGGGGGCGGGGGGGGGGGTAGTGAATCCTCACGCAGACTCCCGGCTGAGCAGAGAGCCTGACTCAGGGCTCGATCCCAGGACCCTGAGATCAAGACCTGAGCCGAAACCAAGAGTCAGCTGCTTAACCAACTAGGCCACCCAGGCGCCCCAGGAACAATTTAAATGCCTATGATATGGCACTAGCTAAATAAATTATGGTATATCCACAAGAGAGTACTATGCTGTCATTAAAAATGCTTTAGACGAATATTTAATGACATAAGTAAACGTTCACCTACATTACATGAAAAAAAGCAGTGTGCTGCTAACATTGATGTATGCACAAGGACTTACAGAGAAAGAAGACAGGATAAACACAACAATTTTGACATGGCTGTCTATGGACATTAGGTGTATATTTTGTCTTTCCTTATTTTCCACATTTTTACAATGAATATGGGTAGTTTTTATAATCAGGAGAAGTTACTTAAATATGCATATTAATGAATTTCAGCCCCCAAAGTAGAAATCTTACTTTAAAACTGGCTCAGGGGTGAGCATGGTACAATCAATCTCCAGGATCTGTTCCTCTTGGATAAAGTGCTGCCTCCAGGTCTGAATAATATTATTCTTCAAAGCACATCCAACTGGCCCAAAATCATACAGACCACTAACACCTATAAAATATTAACAAGGAAAATCTGTACTTTACCTTGTCACTCTGAGCAAATTAAAGCAAGAAGATGTATGAAACTGTAAGGCTTCACATATTCCCTAAAGAGGTATTAAAGTCAACAATTCAAACCCCTCAATACTGAAGGGGTTATTTCCAGCTAGCTAACAGAAGTAAAATTAAAAAGCTCTTACTCCATTTACTACTTCTATATTAAGAATTCCAAGTAGGATTAGCAAAAAACTAAAAGCAAAAGATGTTCCTCCACATATGAGAAACAATGAAAAACAGATTACACTTTTCTGCCATAGATCTAACTTGTTGCATCAGCTGACAACAATGATGAATTTTAGCACCCAATTCTCTAATTTATTCTTGGATATATAAACCACTATATTTAATCTTAAGTATATGACACACTATATTTAAACCTCAAGTGAAACATTTAGAGATCTGCTTAGCCAAACTCAAATCAAGTTTCAGGGACAAAGTACTAAAAGTCTAATACTGTTGGAATGATCTCCACCAACTATGAAAAATACCATTGTACACTTAATCAGTGAAGTATATTTGCCTACATACCTTCACAAAGCATTTAGAAAGATGTAGAGATTTACCTACATACCTATGAAGAATGTTTTCTCCTGGCAGTTGCTATAAAGAAGAACCTAGGGACCCTGGCTTGTCACTGCCCTTGTGTGAAGGTGCACGATACAGTTGGCCAGTGTTACAATGGCCCTCAACTGCTCCAAAGAAGAGTGTGATAGGTACCTGGACATATTAAGTGCTTCATACCTGGGCCCCTAACAATTCCCTACTTCCAAATGGAAAAAAAGCAGTCTTCGAAAATAAGTAGGATGGAAAGGAATAAACAGATTTTACACCAAATGGCCAATTTTAAACAAACAAGAGCAAAATGTTCTCTGTTTTATGTGACCTGATACAGTTATCGATTGAAAAGCCATGTTTTTGATTTAAGAACAATAACAAAGCCACCAACATAATTGCGCTATCATTAATCCCCTACCTCCATAAATAGCAAAAGCTTGATCGTAGAAAAACCTCCTCTTCAGGGTATCTTCCATTTTTGCTCTGTCTACAACGTCGTCTTTGGGTTGTAATGCTAGCTCCTATAACGGATTTTCAAATAGAAAACGTGTGATTAGGGGTGAGAGGAAATATGAATTTATATATGTGAGTTTGGTTTATTCCTCAGCAAAATTCAATACAAAATTTATCAGACAAGATTTTGATGCCTTTAAAAAAACAGAAACCTTAGGGTTTTTTCTCCCCTTTCAGTTACAAAAAAGATCCCTTTATTATTTAGGAAGACTAAGGTTACTTAGATGCAGATACTGATAAGCAATATCTGAATTTTTAGTGGATCACTGTAGTGAGACAGTGACTTAGAACTCCAAACTATTTCAGTTTAGTGATGAGAGATTTACTGTTTGAAAGATCTGGGAGCAGGTATCAGATGGATACAAAAAGAAAAAAAAGTTTGACACAAAACCATTATTTCCAGGGATAGAAGAATTTATAAAGAAGAGCAAGCACACACACACAAAAAAGCACAATGCCTTCCAGGGAAATTCACGGAGTGTATTAAATCTAGGATTTAGGGGAGGGGTGGGTCAGAAGTCAGGGAGACTTCACAGACAAGGTGACATTTTGAGATGGAGTGTGAAAGCATGAGAAGTCGGCCAGGTAGCACATAAGAAGGCATGCTGGATAAATAGAGATAAGGCAAATGATACTGTTCAGAAACTTTTCTAGGTCTTTCCCACCCAAAGAGATTAAATAAAGATGACGTTCCTCTTTTAGGATTCCCAAGACTCACCTTTGCTTCCAGAACTCTCTTCCGGGCTTTGAGCTCAGCTACAGCTTTGTCTACATCTACTTGGGGTGCTTTATCTTCTTTCAGTTTTCGAACAAGATCTCCCTAGCCAACAAAGAGAGTTTATATTCAGGATTGGTTTCAGAAGTCAAGAAAAGTTATGAATGTGTTTTTAAGCATACCTTTAAAAAGTATCTGTGTAAGAATGAGGCCATTCAAATGTTTATTATGAGATGTCAGTATAAATAACTGAAGGTCTTTGCCCTCAGTATTTATAATCCAGCAAAATACACAAACAAGTATACAAATAACTACGTTCCAAGGGTCATTAGTACTACTGTGCTTTTTTTTTCCTTTTGGGAGAGGAGACAGGTGGAAAAGGAGAGGAAAGCATTGATAAAAACTGTGACAAAACTTGGAAGGAATCAAGATGTCCTTCAGTAGGTGAATGGATAGATAAACTGTGGTACATCTAGATGATGGAATATTATTCAGGACTGAAAAAGAAATGAGCTATCAAACCATGAAAAGACATGGAGGAATCTTAAATGCATATTGCTAAGTGAAAGAAGCCAATCTGAAAAGGCTAATTCTAAGCTATATGATACTCTGTAAAAGGAAAAGCTATCATATTATGTAAAAGGCAAAGAGTAAAAGGATTAGTGGTCTGCAAGAGTTAGAGGTGAGGGAAACATGACTAGGCAGGCACAGAGGATTTTTAGGGCAAACTATTTTTAGTAACAAACTATTCTGTATGATACTATATTTGGTGGTTACACACCATTATATTTTTGTCAAAACTCAGAGAATGTAAAACACCAAGAGTGAATCCTAATGTATGTAAACTATGGACTTGGAGTGAAATAACATATCAATGTAGGTTCATCAATTGTAACAAATTGTAACAATTTGTAACAAATTCTGGGGCAAGAAGCTGATAGTGTGGGAGGCAGTATATATGTGGGATCAGGGAGTATATGGGAAATCTCTGTATTCAATTTTGTTGTGAACCTAAATTTGCTCTAAAACATAAAAGTCTGTATACATAAAAAAAGCAACATGAGGAATCTGGGGATTGAACTGTTGTTATTTTGATTATATCAATGTCAATATTGTGGCTGTGATATTGTACTGTTTTGTAAGATGTTACCACTGGGGGAAAGTGGGTTAGGGACACAAGTGATTTCTCTGTATTAGTTATTACTACAAGCCAATCTACAATTATCTCAAAATAAAAAGTTTAATTTTAAAAAGTAAAAAACAAAAAACAATAAACTGTGAAAGAACAAGGTTAGTACTGAGAACACAAAGAGCCAACGAATAAACCACCCTCCCCTTGAATCTCTCTCCTACTTAAAAAACAACCGTCCTGGTTTTCCACCTACTTTGACCATTTCTTCTTAGTCACAACTAACTCATATTCCTCTGCCCTTTTCTTAATCGTTACAATTTTTCCTTGATAATTTCTCTAGAATACCTTATTTACTTCTAACAACCTACCACCTGTACACTGATTCCCACACTTACAGTAATGTGGTGGAGTAAGTAATCTGAAAAAGCAAACAAAACATTACCTATATGGTCTAAGAAACTTCAAGCTGAGAAATTAAAGTTGTCAAATTGATAGAGCCTTTGGGTTCCCAACAGAAGTAACTGCTCTCTAGAGGAGCAGACCTTCCACATGGGCCTTTTAGGATTTTCACAGATCGAGGTCACCAAAATAATAAGCATTCAACTCAAAATTTAAAAACCCATTGAGGAAACAACCACCATAGGTGAGACTCAGTGGAAATGACAAATAACAGAATTAGAGCCTCCAAAGTATTAGAACAATCAAATATACTTTTTTAAATGCTTAAGACGTTAAAAAGGAAAGGAAAAGAAAAGAAGTCAAAAACATGAGCAAAGAACTAGAGACTATCAAAAACAATCAAGAAACCTGACAACCACACAGGTTCTGGTCCAAGAAGATGACAGAGGAGTGGGGGAGGGGCAAAATGGGTGAGGAGGAATGGGAGATAAAGGCTTCTAGTTATGGAATGAAGTCATAGGAATAAAAGATACAGCACAGGGAATATAGTCAAGAGTATTATAATAGTATTGTATGGTGACAAACGGGAGCTACACTTGTGGTGAGCAGAGCATAACGTATAAACCGATCAAATCACTATGTTGTACACCTATGTAACAGCGTGTGTCAGCTACGCTTCAATATATGTAAATAAATAAATAGGGGGAGAAAGAACCACATAGATCATCTAGAAATGCATTACTGAAATTAAAAACCCACTGGACAGGTTAAACAGCAGACCAGAGTTGAAGAGAGAATTAGTGACTTAGAGCACAGACCTGAAGAAGTTATCCACGCATAATCCATGGAATGGAGCAGAGAGACAAAGATGTAAAAACATAAACAGGGTAATAAGACACAGAAAAAAGATAGCCTGACATTCATCCAACCAGAATTCTCAAAGAAAATAAAGAAAATCCATAAGAGGTTCTATTTGAAAAGGTAATGACTATGAATTTCTCTATAATTGCTCAAAGACATGAGTTCTCAGATTTAGGAAGCACCATGAAATCCAAACAACATACAAAACGAAAATCTACATCTAGAAAAGTCTATAAACTTATGAGAGATTAGAGACTGGGTTTTAATTCCTGATCAGCTAATTGTAAAACCTTGAACAAGCTGACACCTCTTTAAGCTTATTTCCTCAACTGTACTATCAGGATGACAATACCTCACTATGAGGGACGCCTGGGTGGCTCAGTTGTTAGGCGTCTGCCTTCGGCTCAAGTCATGATCCCAGGGTCCTGGGATCAAGCCCCGCATCAGGCTCCCTACTCGGTGGGAAACCTGCTTCTCCCTCTCCCGCTCCCCCTGCTTGTGTTCCCTCTCTCGCTATGTCTCTGTCAAATAAATAAATAAAATCTTAAAAAAAAAAAAGAGTAAATGAAAGAATTTAAGTAAAATATTTTCAATAGTACCTAACACACAGTAGACACACAAAAAATTATAGTTACCATGCTATAAAACACCCCAACTTGGTTGTGGCTGAGTTATTTTTCAAATACTTCAAACCCAACTTGTTTATAACAGAATTATTTTTCTCTGCCCTAAACTTGTTCCTTCTCCTATGTATTGCTTTCTATTTGTTAACAACAAAAAAATCTACCATTTCCCAAATAAGAAACATCGAGTTATCCTTCTTTACCACCAAAATCTGGTCAATTTCAAATTTCAATCTACTCTCTCCCTTTCACACCCCGTAGACTAGATTGCTAAAGCAGATTACCAATTTGGTTCTCATCCAAAGTGTGTACACTAAGATACACTCACCCCAAACTATCCTAATGCGTGTCATTTCTCTTCAACCTTCATAAATCTTTTCACAAGCACATAGCATTCCTAATTTGGTGACTGTTCCTACCCCCATGCTTTCAATAATGTTTATCCTCAGGGCGCCTGGGTGGCTCAGTCAGTTAAGCATCTGACTGTTGCTTTCAGCTCAGGTCATGATCTCAGGCTCATGAGATAGAGCCCCAGGTGAGGCTGCCCGCAGAGCGGGGAGCCTGCTTAAGATTCTCTCTCCCCCTCTGCCTCCACCCCTCCCCAACTGCACATGTGTGCATGCTCTTTCTCGCTCTCTAAAAAAAATTAATAATAATAATAATAATAATAATGTTTATCCTCTTATCCAAAAGCACTTCCCTTCACTTAATGAAATTCACTTCATGAATATCCCAACCTTACAATAGCTTCCCTTAACAATGTTTCAACTGAAGGCTGAGTTTTCTCCCATATCCCTTGATCCTCAGGGGCTGGAAATGGAATAGATGTCCTCCTTATTCCCCAATGCACTTTCAAACTGATTCTTCTTTGCTACTTCTAAAACCCAAGTTCCTTTGAAGGACCTGTCATTACCCTTTCCCCTTGTTGCTGACATTTTCTTAAGCTTCCACTTACTTCCCCTCACTTGGTAACAGTTTTCCTTTCTGCGATTCACTCTACTTTAGAATGTCCTGGTCAGGAGGTGACAAAGATGTTTATAATTATCTAACCTGGAACCTAACTCTGCTTACGTGTAATGAGAAGTATTCTCCCAGTTTTAACATACACTGAGTTTTCCAGGAATGCACCCAGGAAAATGTAATTTAAAGGAAGACTATATACTGTTTTTGTTCACAATTTTACAGAGAGTTGGTATTATTTGAAACAAACAAAAAATAACATGTGACCAATAGCAATGTTGTCTGGTATCTGAGCAACCAAAAGGATATACCTTTATCAATGTGTATCCATTGCAACTACACTCAGTGTAAATCTATGTATAGGTAGGAGCATCTGCTTACTTCCATATAACTTCCAGTAGATTCATACCCAACAATTTACATATTGAAATGCACATTATTTTATCATAAATTACTTTATTTCTTTGTATTACATTTAAAACATTATGTGTACATATATTTTTCTTTAATTAGATCTTGTAGATATTTTGTATGAATTTCATTAGTGGATTCCAAAATATCTGGTGTAAAAGGGGACACTAGGTCTGAAAGTTCAGAGCCACTGAATTAGTTATTCCTCTTATTCTTTATCATATGCAAATAAGTCTGGTCTGTTATTACACTAGCAGTTTTTATTCTATTATCCTGACCTCTCTAGCGAAAGAAACATCTTCAGTCGTCTTCTAACTTTATTTTGGCTTCTTCATTACACTTACAATAACTGAAGTCACCCAGTCACTGCAGTGGCTTATTTATTTACGTGCATTTTATTTGTCCCTGTCAGAATAAAGTAGGCTCTTTAAAGATGGGAATTCTGGCATGTCAATTCTGGCGCTCAAATACTTATTGACTGATACCACAACCTAAATCTAGCAAAGTACAAAGCACTTAGTATTCAGTAAATATCTACTGACTTACTCTTTACTCACTCAGTGCTTCTTTTCCTTTTCTCTACCTATCAGAACACCTATCTCATAAATGTTCACTAACAGGGCTTTTTCATGAGGATAAGAATTCTGTGAAAGCCTTTGTTTTGAAAAGAGGTTGGCAAATGGTAGTTCTTTTTGAATGTCTGAAAGAAGTAAGCAAGTAGTTCTTTCGAATATCTAACCACTCTGTGTCAAGGGTTAACACTCCCACATACTTCATCTACCTTTTCTTTTGAAGCTTCTCAGAGAATACTAGCAAGCAAGGCCACAAGTAAAGGCAGGAAGAATTTAAAAATAAATTCCCCTGAAACACTTTTTTTTTCATTTTTTAAGATTCAGGTACAGAACACATACATCAAGGTACAGAACACATACATCAAATGCAGCTATTAAAAAGAAGCAGTGTGGGGCACCTGGGTGTCTCAGTCAATTAAGCATCTGCCTTTGGCTCAGGTCATGGTCCCGGGGTCCTGGGATCGAGCCCTAGCTCGGGCTCCTTGCTCAGCGGGGCCTGCTTCTCCCTCTCCCTCTGCCGGCTGCTCCCCCAGCTTGTGCTCTCTCTCTCTGACAAATAAATAAAGAAAATCTTTAAAAATAAATAGATAGAAACAGTGTGAGAGTAAGGATTCCTACACTGAGTTAATCATCTGTAAAATGCAGTGAAGAAAGGAAATAATCATGTTTATTTTGAATAATAGAATAATTAAACCATGATTTATAATGATCCAATCCTGAAAACAAAAGAATTGGGGGTAATCTAAACATGGAATGAAGGTACTTAAACAGTCCTAGTATCTAATTATTTTTCTTCCTTCTTTGTTCACTGTTCAACTATATTTTGGGTTGCGCTTGCATGTATGTGTATATGTGCCAAATAAAACTGACATGAAATATCATCAATATCTCTAAATTATCCTTAAGAAGCTTAGTCCCTGGGGCACCTGGTGGCTCAGTTGTTGAGCGTCTGCCTTCGGCTCAGGTCATGGTCCCAGGGTCCTGAGATCAAGCCCCACCTCGGGCTCCCTGCTCAGCAGAAAGCCTGTTCTCCCTCTCCCACTCCCCCTGCTTGTGTTCCCTATCTCGCTGTGTCTCTCTCTGTCAAATAAATAAATAAAATCTTAAAAAAAAAAAAAAAGCAGCAGCTTAGCCCCTGGATAAATTCCTACCATAAAGACATATATTAGAACTAAGAGCCTGTGATTATAAAGCAGAGTAGCTATTAGATGAGAAATCATTCCAAGGGATCTTCTTCATGGATCCTTCATATATATCATGGTGCATATTCAGCCGGCCAAGAAAAACCAACAAGAAAACATTTCCTCACCTAGCTTTACACACATGTAGGTAGAAGAATCCTGTTATGATTGAGTTCATCTCAGATTCCCAAATGTTTTATAATTATTGACAAAAACTTCATAAACTTTTCATTTGCCCTTTGTGGATTAAGCAAGAGCTTTAATGGGTACTCTTAGTCCAGAAAATCAGAGAAAAATCCAAGGCTCTTCACCCTAAGTCTTCTTACTACTACTAAGATGTGAGTTTCATCTGTGTCTTCCCAATCACAGCAAAAGAAAATTTGAAATACTGAAACACAAGTAATATTATTCACACATCTATTCCTACCATTAGCATTTCAGATGGTAAGTCATTACAAAAGACCTCCCAAGAAACCACTAAAAAGGCTTTTCTAGCACCCCATCTCACCAAATTCAGAAGACATCAATCCTCTCCTAAAGTGCAAAATGTTTTCAAACTGGCAATCACAAGAAAATGTGAGCTCCATGCCAGCAATGGTTTGGTAAAACTAGTACCCCCAGTAAGCCACAATCATCTCAGAACAATATCTAACATTTTAGCAAGACCTTACTATATGCACGGTGGGCAGCATTCTCAGCACTTAACATGAACTATCTCATTTTAATGTTTATAACTCCATTCCCATATTACAGATGAAGAAGTTTGGCTACAGAAAGGTTAAATAATTTGCTGAACATCACCAGCTAGTAGACAGTGGGGTCAGATCCAAACCCTGGAAATATAACTTCAGAGCCTACACTTTTTTTTTTAAAGACTTATTTATTTAATTGAGAGAGAGAGAGAGCTGGGGGGAGGGGAGGGGCAGACAGAGAGGGAGGAAGAGAATCTCAAGCAGACTCCCCACTGAGCGCAGAGCCTGACACAGGGCTGGATCCCAGGACCCTGAGATCATGACCTGAAGCAAAATCAAGCGTTGGACGCTTAACCGACTGAGCCACCCAGGCACCCTATAGCCTACATTTTTATTACTAGATGCATCAACACAAAAATATGCAAGGGTATAAAGAAAGTCCACTTAGCAATTCTGCAAAACCTCTCCAGTTTTGACAATTATTAAATTTTACTACAGGTTTAAAAAAAAAAAAGTCTTTCTTGGTTATTTTTCTCAATACTAATTACTTCGTTAGAGCGTCAAGTTACATCCACCTAAATCATTTCAGTGACCTCTTAATTCCAAGCAATGATACTGAAAATACATAACCAAATCTCTATACCACTTCCTCCCTAAACCTCCAGCTCAAGTGAAAGTCATCTCAACAGATCCTGTTTGCACTGAGACCTTGAGATATATATTTCTTCAGCTACAGAATCTCACCTCATGTTTAGACAAAGCTGGGGCTGGCGGGGGGCATTCTTGACAGGAGAGTATGATCAACACAATTAAATGCTGAAGATAGGTAAAATGATGATTACTGAAAAGTACCCTTTAGGGTACCAGGAAAGGGCAGTAGTAGAGGCCAAGGGCAGAGAGCAGTGGATAAAGGAATGAAATGAGAAATAAGAAAGTGGAGACAATGAGAGGATAAGAGAGAACACTGAGCTGTAAAGGGTAAAACAGGCCTGGGAAATGGGAGCTTCTGGGGGCTACATTCCAAACAAGAGCCCAAATCTGTCTTCATATAAATCAGACACTTCCATTCCCCTAAAACATCAGTTCTACAACTTCTTGGCCTTAGAACCTCTTTATACTGTTAAAAATTACCGAGAACCCCAAAAAGTTTTTGTTATTGTGGGTTATTTCTACCAATTTTTACTATATTAGAAATTAAAATGCAAATTTTAAAATATTAATTCATTTAAATAATAAAAGCCCAATATGTGCCAATGTGCATAAAAATAACATTTCTGTGAAAATGTATTTTCCAAAACAAAACAAAAAGTAGTGAGAAGAGGTTTTATAATTTTGCAAATCCCTTAATTTCTAGCTTAATAGAAGACAGCTAGATTTGCATATCTGCCTCTCTTGCAATATAGCATTTTAATGGTGAAGTATACAAAGAATATCACAAGTTAGAAAGGGGAGAATTTTAAAAGCTTTTTCAAATAATTGTGGATATTCTTCTTTTAGACTATACCCAAATTCTGACAAGTGGTAGTTTCTTAAAGGTTATTTCATAAAAGTTAATAGCAATGTGGAATTGGAAACTATACCAATGAACTTTTTATACCCTGTTACATTAAATCTATTAATGTATCTTAGACTCTGAATAAATCTTTTACCAATATTTGATTCCATAACATCATGCATTGTCATATGGAAAATACTGAGTTATGCAAATCTTCTAGATACTGACCCACTTATTACACTATATCAAAAAAAGTACATTTGTTAATATCATTACTCATCCCATCAGAAAAGTCTGTAAATACTGTGAAGCTGTCTAGTTCATGCAGCAGATAATGTTTCCAAAACTCTAAAATTAACCAAAAACGTGATTTTATTATTAGCTATAAATATATCAGTTGTTTTCTTGAAATGACAGGTGCACTTCACTCATATTTCAGAAAATGAATGCCCAGTAGCCAAAATTGAATTTTACAAATACTGTTCCATGAAAATAAGCAGATAGTTCAGCTTGCAACTCAATCATACAAATGTTTTTCCTGAGACCATCATGTTTCCATATGCTTTATACGTATTTCCCATTTTGTCACACAGAACACTAAAAAGGTGTACAAAGGTCTGGATTTAATAAAATTAATAATTTTTGCTGCTCCATCAAGGACACTCTAAAGCAAAACTTTTTTTTTTTTTAACTGTTAGGATATGACAGAGTATGACGTGGTGTCCTCATGTGTTTAGTTCTAAGGGCAGGCAGTTTTATCCACCATGACTTTTATATCTTCTATGCAAATAACAGAGTAAAAAGTGAAAATAACATCTCAATTTCATTATGAAAATGGCTTTGACTTTGAAGACCTCCAAGGGTTTGAAGACCAGAGAACCACTGCCCTACAGCAACTGTTTCCAAACAAGACACTCCAAGACAGAGGTTTTTCCAACACAGGGTAAAAGGAAAAAAAAGACACTGTATTAGATCTTTTTTCCAAACCTAAACCTATTAAATATAAAAAAGCTGAATAAAAATTAAATTTTTATTTTTTTTAAGGATTTTATTTATTTATTTGAGAGAGAGAATGAGAGAGAGAGAGAGCACAAGAGGGGGGAAGATCAGAGGGAGAAGCAGACTCCCCGCTGAGCAGGGAGCCCGATGTGGGACTTGATCCCAGGACTCCAGGATCATGACCCGAGCCAAAGGCAGTCACTTAACCAACTGAGCCACCCAGGCACCCTAAAAATTAATTTTTTAAAAAATTAAAAATAAAATAATGAAAGCTAAATATAAAAGATGGCTTTTTAAAAAAATTGGAGCACCTGGCTGGCTCAGGCAGTGGAGCATGCAACTCTTAATCTAAGAGTTGTACGTTCAAGCCCCCACCTTGGGTGTAGAGATTACTTAAAAATAAAATCTTGGGGCACCTGGGTGGCTCAGTCAGTTAAGTGTCTGCCTTTGGTTGAGGTCATGATCCCAGGGTCCTGGGAATCTTTGCTCAGCAGGGAGCCTGCTTCTCCCTCTCTGCCTGCAGCTCCCTCTGCTTGGGCTCTCTCTGTCAAATAGATAAATAAAATCTTTAAAATAAATAAATCTTAAAAAAAAGACTGCTTTTTCAAATTATCTGATTTTTTGTATTAAAATATACTTTCTTTTATAAAATAAAAGAGGAAAGTAGATGGTAGTGTGAGAATTATACTAGTTTTTGACTTACTCTTATTTGGCAAAATGAAGGCTGGCCACACTGTGCTCATTCCCAACTTTTTTTTTTTTAAATAACATTTTATTTTATTTTTTAAAGATTTATTTATTTATTTATTTATTTTAGAGGGAGAGTGAAAGCACAAGCAGGGGAGGGGCAGAGGGACAGGAAGAGAATCTTAAGCAGACTCCCCAGTGAGCATGGAGCTTGACACAGGGCTTGATTCCACGATCCTGAGATCATGACCCTGAGCAGAAACCAAGTCGGATGCTTAACCGACTGAGCCACCCAGATGCCCCAATTCCCAACTTTTTAAAAAAACTCAGTTGTCCTCAGGTGCAATTGAGGGTCCTGAGTTTGAGCCCTAAGCTGGGGGTGGAGATTACTTAAAAATAAATAAATTAAATAAATAAATAAATAAATACCTCAAGTGCCCCAGTGTGCCCTTGATCAAACAACTAATGTGTTTTCTAGATGCTCTGAAGCCCTCCTACAAGTTCCATAACTAGTTCTCCAGGAAATAACTAAGAATATGCCACGGGGAAAATTCATTTCAGTCCATCAATAAGCCAAACCTTTAAAAGCAACAGCATCCACGTAGTCAAGCAGATTAGCCTATTTATATAAAACACATGCCACTAACAAGACCAGTTGTTAAGCGCCTTAAAAATCCCACTCCAAGAATGTCTTCAATTGCACAAACTTCACAATGGAAATATGTCAAATGGATAGATGTGACAATGTGTCTCATTTCCTCATAAGCAAAAAAAGAGCTTTAACTAGATGACCTTTAAATTCCCTTCCAGCTGACACTGGAATCTGTGTGATTCAAGGTTCCAGGTAGCTAACTGATAAATGTGTGGTCCCAGAGAAAGAGAAAAAGAACTAGAACTTATATCTTCAGAAAAAAAATCTCAAAAGTACCAAAAACCAAACAAAACAAAAAACCCAAGCCAACATAAACAATACACTAAATAGTAATCACATCAGAAGGCTGTTCCAGGATCAAAGTTTACTTCAGTTAACTAGTTCCACAGTCTTACTACACATGGGTAATTTGCACTGCAGTTTCAGGCTAACGTGGCAGAGGGAGGGGTTTGGGTGTGTGTTTTTCCAAATTAGATGTATTCTCCCTCCTCAAGTAAAGGATATGGGAAAAAAAATTGAGAGTTACAGAAAGGACAAGGAACCACACCTAATTTTATTTGGGTAGGGTGGGTGGAGGGAGACAGAATAATACCAATAAATACCAAAAATAAATAAAAAATTAAGCCTATAGTGAAATTTCAAAACGAAACACTACTGAATCAGGCTCAAACTGGAGAGAAGCAGACATTACAAAGTGGCAGAATTTGCTTAATTTTTGGCAACTATGCCCCAATGAATTATTTCCGAGGCAGGGTTCCACCCTCCGTAGCTAAGACAAGTTATTGCATCAGGCACCGGTGCGGAAGAAGCCCATTTGGTGTTTACTACTAGGTCACAGACACCCGGGTCCTATTCCAAGCTTTTGGCTTTGCCTGACTGGATGTGAGAATCCACTTGAGCTAATCATTTTCCTTGTCCTCTCTAAATTCTAATATTCATGCAGTGCCCTAGGTAAAGGAGGCCTGTATTAAATCACCAAGCTCTCTAGCCCATGAAACTTCCCTCCCTACCCCAAAATCAAATTTCAAAATGTTCCATACAGAGGATGGCTGACTTCACCCAGTAACTCAGGAACATTTCCAGTTTCCCAGGTTTACGATCTGAAAGCTCACTCACTCCAAATAGTCTTTTGGGAACCCAAAGAAGATGACAGGAGTGAGCGAAGGACGATGAGCGAAGGACAATGAACTCACATCATGATTAGAAAAAGAAGTTTAACACCTTTTCACATCCACGTTTCAACTTTTTATTTTCTCAGCCGATCATGTGGCTAACTAAGCACTGAATGAAGAAAGGTGTCAAGGAGGAAACACTATGTAAAGCATTCTGAAGATTTAAAAAAAGAGTCCTGCCGTAGTAAGACAGAACCGACAGCCTCGCCCCTGACCGGGGAAGAATTAGGAACCTCGCCACCCGGGTGGCACAAAGAACACCGCAGAGACTGGAAAACTGGAAGTTGAGGATACTGAGCTAGGCCAGGAGTAACCAAAGGACACAGATCCCAGCCCCGACGGAGAAAGGAGAGGCGCAGACATTAACAAGGACTGGGAAAGGAGAGCAGATCGCGAGGGGAGGGACGCAGGATGTCGGATGGGATCCGAGGGAGTCACCCAAGGAGAAGCTAGGACGCGGGTCCACGGCAAGGAAGGTGGCCGGCGCACGCGGGGACTGGAGTCCACAAAGTGGGGGAGGCGAGGAAGATACCAAGAAACCAAGGGCTTCCAGCGGATGAAGGAGAGGGGCAACCGGCGCGGTGGACGGGTGCCAGAGGAGGAGAGAGGATGACGGAGAGCAGACCAGGGGGAGGAGAGACCGGGGCCCCGGGGAGGCGCAGAATGCCAGTACCTGCTGGCGCACGGCAAGCCTGAGAGGGGCTAGCACCTCCTCAGCCCCGGAGCCGTCCATGCTGCTCCGGGAGGCGGCGGCGGGGAATGAGGTCTGGGCGCGGGCGCGCGCGCTGAGGGGCCGGCAGGGCGGGAGCGGAGGCCGGGCCGGGAGCCGGGAGGGCAGCGACAGCAGCAGCGCGGCGCGGGCGGTTCTAAGCAGCGCCGAGCGCAGAGAGTGCATGAGCCCGCGGGCCTGGGCGGTCCGGAGCGGGCGGCGGCGGAAGCGGCGCGCGCGGCCTGGCCGGGAGCATGATGAAATCGCCGCGTAAACGCCGCGGCGCGCGCGCAGCCGCACATTCCCCACCCCGCGACGCGGCGACCGGCAGATTCGACACAGAACCCGCAGTCCTTCGGAGAATCCAGACGGCTCGCTCCACCTAGGGCGCTTGGGAGGGCTGTGGGATCGCAGGTAACACCCCGCCAACAGACTTGCACAAAGATGAGCCGGGCCACCCCAGGGTGGACATTCCCGGACGCAGCCCCATCCGAGACCTGCAGACTGAGACGCACAAGGACCGTCAAAGCGTAGGCTTTGGGCACTGACACTCGGGCTCACCCACGGAAATACACACTTCTGTTTGTGTTCGTGCGCCCCGGGGCCTTAAAGGCTCATATCCCATCAACTCAGGGACGTAGCCTCAGTGTTGCTCAAGCTCTCATGCTCCTCGTATGAAGACACAAAAGAGGTTAATGATTTGCCCATCTTAACACACCCATGCCTTACGGACTTCAAGAAAATAGCTGGGGAAAGGCGGAGGAGAGGTGAGGGTGTTTTTTGAAAAGGTGAGTTCTGAGCAACCTTTGAGGGCGGGCAGGATTTGCACCAGCGGACATGAGGAAAGGCAAGAGGCAAAGAGAGGAGAAAAGACTAGGAAAAAAGATAATGCAGGGGAGTGGAGCTGAGACTCCAGGTGCCCGCGATTCCCTCCTGTGTGGCCTTGCCCCAGAGGACCTGCCCTCTTGTGCTTGGGGCCCCGCTGACTACCCTCCAGAGATGACTTCCTCCCTCCTTTCTGCCCCAAAGGTGGGTTGGCAGGCAAAGCTGGATTCCCTTTCCAGAGAGAGAATAGAAAAATAAAGTGTTGGTTATAGAAATAGCATTGCGCACACCCACCAGAATGTCTAAAATTAAAATGATGGAAAATGGCAAGTGAGACTCTGGGACTGTCTGTCCCACACAGCTGCATTAAAGAACTGTTTGATGGCATCTATTAGAGCCAACCATACACACCTTCCCTGTGATCACCCCAGGAGCTTGGGAGAGTAGACAGGCTCACCAGAATGAAGTTGCCTTTCCCAGTACTACGGAAGTCCATATTCTCTTCCTGTTCCAATTTGTGGTTCTGGAGAAGTACTGACAGTTGAGCATAAGCAGGGCAGGTGCAGAAGAACTGTCTGCAGTATTAAACCGTTTGTGTTTTTAAAACTTTTATTTCAAGATTTGACATTAATCGCCATCTTTATTTGGCTTCATTTTAATAGGTACTTTTGAATTTAATATTTTTAAAGATAAAAACAGTTTTAATGTTCACATATACTCTTGTTTACATTATTATTAAAACATATTCAAATTCTGTATATTTTGAATATACTTCTATATGTATTTTCAATTCTTTAAATCAATAATGTCTCATCGATATTCCCATGAGGACAGTCCCAGCTCTAGTCTCCAAATCTGTTTTCCCCCCTCCAGTTCATCCTCCCTACTGCTACCTCAGTGATTATTTCTAAAAGGCAAAGCTGTGCATTTTGCTTCTCTGCTCAGGACACTTCAATAGGTCCACATGGCCCTTAGCAGAATTTCCTAAGTGGTTTCCCTTGGGAAACTACATCTACAAGACAATAATAATAGATTATATTCATTGAGGGCATACTATGTACAAGTTAGCATTCCAATTTATCTCCTGTAAATTTATTCACAATCCAATAAGATAGACTCTTCAATAATTCCCATTTTATAGGTTCAAGATTCAGAGCGCTGAGATCTAAATAACTTGGCCATGGTCACACAGCTACAGAATAGAGGACCAGAATGTGAGCTGGGGGCAGAGGCAGGTTTAACGTATAACTTAATGAAGCTCAGTTTCTCTCTCTTTTTTTTTTTCTTTAGCTCATTTGTTTTGTTTCTTAAATTCCAAATATGAGTGAGATCATGTGGTATTTGTCTTTCTCTGACAGATTTATTTTACTTACCATTATGCTCTCTAGCTCCATCCATGTTGTTGTAAATGGGAAGATTTCATTCTTTTTTTTATAGCTGAATACTATTCCATTGTAGATATATCCTTCACATCTTTATCCATTCATCTATCGATGGATACTTGGGCTGCTTGCATAATTTGGCTATTGTAAATAATGCTGCAATAAACATAGGAGTGGGGCACCTGGGTGGCTTAGTCGGTTAAGCATCTGCCTTCGACTCAGCTCATGATCCCAGGGTCCTGGGATCGTGTCCCACATTAGGCTACCTGCTCAGCGGGGAGTCTGCTTCTCCCTCTCCCCATGCCCCTCCCCGCCCCCGGCTCATGCTCTCTCTCTGTCTCAAATAAATAAATAAATCTTTTAAAAAAAATAAACATAGGGGTGCATGTATCCCTTTGTATCAGTGTTTTTGTATTTTGGGGGTAAATACCCAATAGTGTGATTACTGGCTGGTAAGGTAGTTCCATTTTTAATTTTTTGAGGAAGCTCCATCCTGTTTTCCACAGTGGCTACACTGGTTTGCATTCCCACCAACAGTACAAGAGGGTTCCTTTTTCTCCACATCCTCATCAACACTTGTTTTTTTCTTGTATTTTTTATTTTAGCCGTTCTAACAGGTGTGAGATGATAGCGCACTGTGGTTTTGATTTGTATTTCCCTGATGTTGAGTGATGTTGAGCATCTTTCCTTGTGTCTGTTGGCCATGTGTATGTCTTCTGCCGATTTTTTAATTGAATTATTTGGTTTTTAGGTATTGAGTTGTATCAGTTCTTTATATGTTTTGAATACTAACCCTCTATCAGATATGTCATTTGCGAATATCTTCTCCCATTCAGTAGGTTGCCTTTTAGTTTTGTTGATTGTTTCCTTTGCTGTGCAGAAACTTTTTATTTTGATGTAGTCTCAATAGTTTATTTTTGCATTTATTTCCTTTGCCTCAGGACACATATCTAGAAAAATGTTGCTACAGACAATTTCAGAGAGATTACTACCTGTGCTCTTCTAGGATTTTTATGGTTTTAGGTCTCACATTTAGGTCTTTAATCCATTTTGAGTTTATTTTTGTGCATGATGAAAGAAAGTCATCTAGTTTCATTCTTTTGCATCTAGCTGTCCAGTTTTCCCAATACCATTTGTTGAAGAGACTGTCTTTTTTCCCTTTGGATATTCATTTCTTCTCTATCAAAGATGAATTGACCATATCATTGTGGGTTTATTTCTGGATTTTCTGTTCTACTCCATTGATCTGTGTGTTTATTTTTATGCCAGGACCATACTGTTTTGATTATTACCACTTTGTAATATAATGTGAAGTCTGGAATTGTGATGCCTCCAGCTTTGCTTTTCTTTTTCAAGATTGCCTTGGCTATTGGGGGTCTTTTATGGTTCTATACAAATTTTAGGATTGCTTATTCTATTCTGTGAAAAATGATATTTTAATAGGTATGCATTAAATGTGTCTATTGCTCTGGGTAGTATGGACATTTTAACAATATTTGTTCTTCCAACCCATGAACATAGGATGTCATTCCATTTCTTTGCATTGTCTTGAATTTCTTTCATCAGTGTTTTATAGTTTTTTCTGTGTTTTTTGGTTTTTTGTTTTGTTTTGTTTAGGTCTTTCACCTCTTTGGTTAAGTTTATTCCCAGTATTTTGTTGTTTTTCGTGCAATTGTAAATGAGATTGTTTTCTTTTTTTTTTTTTAAGATTTTACTTATTTATTTGAGAGAGAGTGAGAGAGCACAAGTAGAGGGGGAAGGGTAGAGGGAGAAGCAGGCTCCCCACTGAGCAGGGAGCCCGATGCGGGGCTCAATCCCAGGACCCTGGGATCATGACCTGAGCCAAAGGTAGATGCTTAACCGACTGAGCCACCTAGGCGCCCTATTTTTTTTAGTTTCTGTATTATTTGTTTTTGTTCTATTGTTTATTATTTCCTTCCTTTTGCTGGGTTTGGGTTTTGTTTGTTGTTGTTCCCTAAGACTATTCTTAGTTTGCATGATTTTCTTTCCTCTCCTTTGCTCAGCTTGGTTACTTTCCATAACTCTGTCTTCCAGTTCGTTAATTCATTCCTCTACTTCTAGCCTGCTACTTATTCCATCAAGTGTATTTCTTATTTCATTTATTATGTTCTTGATCTCTGGTTCTTTTTTTTATCTCTGTGTTAAGGGTTTCACTGATGTTCCCCACTCTTTTCTCAAGTCCAGTGAGTATCTTTATGATCATTACTTTAAAATCTTTATCAGGCATATTACTTATATCCATTTCACTTTGGTCTCTTGCTGTGGTTTGCTCCTGTTCTTTCATCTGGGAGATATTTCTCTGTCTCCTCATTTTGTCTGATTTTTGTGTGTGTTTCTTTGTGTTAGGAAAGTCAGCTACTTTTCTTGCTTTTAACAATAACAGCATTATGAAGAAGAGGTCCTATAGTGCCCTGCAGTGTAGTGTTCCCTGTTCCTCACGGCCTGGCACTTCAGGGATTATCTCCTATGTGTGTTGCCTTCACTCTGCTGTTGAGTCTTGGCCTAATTTTCCTTCAATCTAGTTGTTTGCAGAGGCTCTCTTTGCCTATTTGTGGGCAGTGTTTGGTCCCCAGCAGGAGTGGGAGGCATTTTAACAAGGTGTGGGTTGGTCTGCTTGTGAAACAAGGCATACTCCCACTGCCACTGGAACTGAGGTCCTGCAAAATGCACAAGTCCAAGAGATGTTGTGGTGTTGGCAGGATTTGCACAGGTTTTCTGTGGGAGGGTCCTGCAGTGCCAGAACTGAAGTGAGCATGGCTGGAAGTGAATGGACCCTTGAAGCGTGGAGGGCGAGGCTTGGTGCAAAGTATAGAGTTTTGTTGAGGTGCTGCTTCCTGCAGGTGGCCCATGTTTATGCTGAGCTGCATGGGAGGGAAATAATGCCTGTCAGCTCCTTTGTTCCTAGAGGGCTCTCCCTGGGTGATCCCTGTCTCTCTGAGCCACACTCTGAGATGAGCAAATCACTCTCCCTCTCGTCTGCCCCTGACATTTGTCAGACTGCTGGGTCTTTGCTGTATCTACATAGACTGTTTGTCCTGCTATGTCTTTAAGGATAAGTATTCCACTTCCTAAACCCTTCCAGGCTCTCCCAGAGCTGAGCCTGCAGATTTTTAGTATCCTAGGCTTTAAATCCTGCTGGTTGTAAGAACTCATGAAACTGACCCCTCTGGCTTTCAAAGGCAAATATTATGAGGATTCATCCTCCCTGTTTATGAGCTCTCTGGTGTGATAGTCTGTTTTCTGCCCTTCTCCGTGCCACCAGCTTCCTCCCCACCACAGATGGCTGTGGTCCATTTTGCTCCCAGACTGTGTCTTCACCCTTCCTACCTTCTTTGATGTGGCCTCTTCTCAACCTTCAGTTGTTCTACCAGTCTTCAGATTGTTTTGGGGGTTATTTACACTGCTGTGAGTATTATCTAGTTGTGGGCATGGGACAGGACAAGCTTAAGGTCCTCCTATTCCACCATCTTCCCCAACACCAATTGTTAAAAGGAAAAAAGCTCACAATATTTATTTCACCATTGATCAAGTATGGTGCCTTTGTTGAAAATAAATTGACTATGTAAGTGTAAGGCTATTTCTCTGATCCCTATTCTGTTCTAGTGATCCATCTGTCTATCAACCTTTATGTCACTATCACACTTTTTTGATTACTGTTGCTTTAGAGTAAGTCTTGAAGTCAGATAATGTACATTTTCTACCTTCCCTTCTTTTTCAAAATTGTTTTTTACTATTCCAGGTCCTTTCCATTTCTGTGTAAATTTTAGAATTGACTTGTCAGTTGAAAAAAATACCTGCTGGGATTGTAAATCCATAGGTCAGTTTCGGGGGAATTGACAACAATATAGGCTTTGGATGTCTTTTGTTAAATTTATTTTTAAGTATTTTACTTGTTAACTCTGAGTGTTATTTTGTTTTCCAATGGTTTGTTGCTAATGTGTAGAAATATAATTGATTTTGTGTAGTGATCTTTCATTTACTAATTTTAGTAGTTGAATTTTTGGTGTTTTTTTTTTTGGTAGATTCCTTGGGATTTTCTACATTAATAATCATCTCATTTGTATAAAGAATCTGTTTTACTTCTTCCTTTCCAATATTTATTTATTTATTTATTTTTTTGCTTGCCTAGCCATATAGTCTAGGTCATCTTGTACAATATTGAATAGAAGTGG
This sequence comes from Callorhinus ursinus, assembly GCF_003265705.2. NCBI lineage: Eukaryota > Metazoa > Chordata > Mammalia > Carnivora > Otariidae > Callorhinus > Callorhinus ursinus. The sequence goes on along the minus strand of NW_027397074.1, from coordinate 45,768,674 downwards.
TGAGGATGAACATCTTCCCTTTGTTCCTGATCTTAAAAGCAAAGTGTTCAATGTTTCTTTAAGTAAGTATCATGTTAGATGTAGAATTTTTAGCAGATGCCTTTATTATATTAATGAAGTTCCTGCTATTCCTAGTTTGCTTAAGATTTTGTCATGGATAAGTACTGAATTCTATAAAATGCTCTTTATGCATTTACTGAGATGACTATAGGGTGTTTCTCCTTGATTCTCTTAATAATACTGATCTACATTGTTGAATTTTTCAAATTTTATATCAACCTTCCATTGCCAGGAGAAATCCCACTTGGTTTTATCTTCCTTACGTTTTGTTGGATTTGATCTGCTAATATGTTGATAAAGATATTTGCCTCTATGTTCATGAGCAATATTAGCCTATAATTTTCTTCTTGAAATATTTTTGTAAAGTCTTTCTATCAAGGTTATGTTGGCTTTATGAAATGATTTGGGAAGAGTTTCTCTTCTGTTTCCTGAAATACCTGTCTCTGTAAGATGGGTATTATTTCTTCCATAACCATCTGGTAGAGTTCACCAGTGAATTTGTGAATAAGTCCTTTCATAGAAATGAAGCCATCCATGTCTTCTATTTTCTCTTTTGTCTTTTTTTGGTAAGTTTTGTTTTTCAAGAAATCTGGCTATTTCATATAAATCATCAGATTTATTGGCATAAAATTGCTCATAACATTCCAATATTATTCTTTAAATACATGTAAGGTCTGGAGAAAAATCCCCTATTTCATACCTGAAATCAGTAATTAGATTTTTTTTTCTCTTCCTCTTTTTTTTCTTTGTCAGTCTTGCTAAATGTTTACCAATTTATCAATTTTTCAAACATCTAACTTTTGGCTTTGTTAATGTTCTCTCTTGTTTTGTCCATGTTCTATTCCATTGATTTCTACTTTATAATTTTTTCCTTCTACTTAATTTGGGTTTAAATTGCCCTTCTTTCTCTAGTTTCTCAAGGTAGGAACTTAGATAATTTATTGTAAGCCTTTTTTCTTTTCTAAAACAAACATTTAAAATTATAGATTTGCCTCTAAGTTCTGCTTTAGTTGAATTCCAAAATTTTGGATACATCGTGTTTTCATTTTCATATAGTTTAAAATGCTTTCTAATTCCCCGATTCCCCATATGATTTCTTCTTTGACCTATTAGTTACCAAGAAGAGTGTTGTTTAGGGGCGCCTTGGGTGTCTCAGTCAGTTAAGTGTCTGCCTTCGGCTCAGGTCATGATCCCAGGATCCTGGGATCCTGGGATGGAGCCCCACATCAGGCTCCCTGCTTAGTGGGGAGTCTCCTTCTCCCTCTCCCTCTGCCCCTCCCCCTCCCCCTGCTCGTTCTCTCTCTCTCACACTCACTCTCTCAAATAAAGAAAATCTTTAAAAAAAAAAAAGAATGTTAATTTCCAAATATTTGAAACCTTTAAACATATACTGTTATTTTTATTGTTGCCTTCTAGTTTAATTCCCATGTAGTCAGAGAAAAGCATTTGAAATTTATCGACTTCAGTGAATTTTGTGACCCAGTGTATGGCAGTACCTTGGTGAATGCTCCATGTGTACTTAAGAAGAATATGCATTATGCAGTTGTTGTGCATGGTGTTTTATAAGAGTCAGTTAGACAAGGTGGTTGATAGTGTTTTTCAGATCTTCTTTGTCATTACTACTTTTTGTTTAGTTCTATCAATAATTGAGAGAGGATGTTAAAGTCTCTGAGAGTGAATTTGTCTATTTTTACCTTTCATTCTGTCATGTTTGCTTCATGTATTTTGACATTATTAGGCATGTACACATTTATAATTGTTACATCTTTTTGCTGAATGACACTTTTTTATTATGAATTGTTCATCTTCATCTCTAAATATACCTCTTTAAATCTACTTAGTCTCATGTTAATATAGCCATTCAAGCTCTTTTATGATCAGTGCCAAGTGCTAATGGGGTGCTGAGTCCTCCTGCCATAAGCCACGTGAGTGGACCACCTAGGAGCCATGCCTTCCAGCCCCAATCCAGCCTTCAGGTGACTGCAGCCCCAGTCAACGTCTTGCATCTAACCTTATGGAAGGCCCTGATCCAGAACCATCTAGCTGGACTGCTTCCAATTATTTGACATACAGAGACTGTGAAATAATGTTTGTGCCTTTTTAAGCTGCTAGGTTTGGGGGTAATTTGTTACACAACAATGGATAACTAATACAGCATTCTTCCCTGAACTGGTTATATAATCCCTTTTCTTGAGAAGTGAGTTACCAGACTGCTGGCCTTCAAGGGACTTTTTGAGGCTTTGACAGTGATTGTCACTGCAGTGAGAATAATATCCTCCCTGAATCCCCTTACTACAGAAAAGCTAGGCACCTGTATTATTCATAACATTTACCCTAGGCACCTGTCTTATTAAAAAACATTTACCCCTTTATCTAAGAAGCAGAAAATTCCATGGCTTGATTTTCTGGGTCTTTTTCCCTTAGGTGCAGGCAGCTACAGCAGAGGCTAAAGCAGAGAGGTGCCCTGAGAAGATTCTAAATATAGGGTGAGTGAACCTGGCCTGTGATCCACGTGGTCTGGCTTCCATAATTCTCTGGCACTGACTCTCCTTTCTGGCCCCTGAACCATTAACAAAGTTTTGCCTCAACTTCTAGCCCTCCCTTAGCAAAGATTTGTTTCAGCCTCTGTTCTCCAACAACAAGGAGGTAAGGTCCCTTGAAACCTTGTGATAATGTCAGTGGCTAAGGCAGGGTAATTTATTGTAAGATTAATTTATGTTTTGATTTCACTGGCATGGAAGCATTGGGAGGAAAGAGAACGGCTTCTCTTCCCTTCCCTCCTTGATCCCTAGGGCATAGGTAAGGGAAGATTTAATCTTCTAAAACTGTTAAATTAGGAGTCAGGGGAAGATATCCGCTTAGGGACTTGTACAGTGAGAAGCAGAAGCGGCTAGAGTAGCAAGATTTTCTCTGAGACGAGGAGCAGAGGTCTGTGGATCCAGAAGAAATGGAGACCAGCAAGTGTTCCCAAATACAATGGTCACAGTGTCAGAGTCTCAGTGAGAGGTGGTTACTGTGGCACCCCTGGGAGGGGCTGGGTCCAAGCGCTGGGACTCTTTGCCTTTGGGAAAGAATTCCTTTGCTCCAGCTTGGCACAAAAGTGACCATATGTTGGCCTTCAAGGAACCTCCTAGGATTTGGACAGGGAATGTCACAGTGGTGAAATAGTGTCCGCCCTGAAACTTTTGTAATGCTTAAGAGCCCTGTCACCTGTCACATAGTTATTCAGTAAACACTTACCAAGCACCTACTGTGTGCCAAGCATTGTTCTAGACACTGGAGGAACAGCAATGAACAAAACTGACAAACTTCCTATTCACAAGGAGCTTAGATTCTTTGGGACCAAGCAGACAATATAAAAATAAGCTGGTTGGGGCACCTGGGTGGCTCAGTCAGTTAAGCATCCAACTGTTGGTTTTGGCTCAGGTCATGATCTCAGGGTTGTGAGGTCGGGCTCTTTGTTGGGCCTGGAGTCTTCTTGAGATTCTCTGCCTCTGCCTCTCCATCTGCCCCTGCCCCCACTCATTCACTCCCTTTCTCTCTCTCTAAAATAAAATAAATAAAATCTTAAAAAAAAAATAAGCTGGTTATTTTCAGATAGCAATTTATTATTCAGATAGCAATAAGTACTCTAAAAATAATAAAGCAGGGAGGGATGCCTGGGTGGCTTAGTCAGTTAAGTGTCCAACCCTTAATTTCAGCTCAGGTCATGATCTCAGGGTTGTGAGATCAAGACCTACATCAGGCTCCATGCTGGGTGTGGACCCTGCTTGAGATTCTGTCTCTTTCTCTGCCCCTCTTTCTCCTTCCCTCTCTAATAATAATAATAATAATAATAACAATAATAATAAAGCAGGGAAATTTGGCAAAGCATGACATGAGATGAGGCTAGTGGTCAGGCCTCTCTAAGGAGGGAACATTTGATCTAGGATATAGAGATAACAAGGAATCAGCCATGAGAAGATCTGAAGTAATGGTATGTGTAAAGGCCCTAAGGTAGGAACCTATTTGGCTTGTGTAAAGAATAGTAAGAAAACCTATGTGTCTGGAATGTTGTGACTGAAAAGGAGAAAGATATGAAATAAGATCAGAGAAGTCTGCAAAGTCCAGATCATATAGCTCTTGTAGGCCATGATAAAAAAAAAAAAAAGTTAATTATTTTCATCTGCAATGGGGAGTTGCTGAAGCATTTTAAGCAGGGGAGTAAATGGTCTGATGTCTGTTTTAAGATGATCATTCTGGCTGTGTGTAGAGATTGGGCTGGAATGAGACAAGAATGGGGACAGGGAAAGTAGTTAAGAGGTTTTTCTAACTACCCGTTGGATTTCCTGATCAGAGGAGTAACAGTGGACATGCTAAGACGGGCTGGTTTCAGGAAATACTTGGAAGGTAAAGCAAATCAGACATGCTGATGGATTAGTCGTGTTAGAGGAAGGAGAGTCAGGAAAAGAAAATCACAAAGATGGACTTGTGGATATTGGGGGCCTGAGCAAATGTGTAGATTGTGGCGTCATTTCCTGGTACAGAGAAAAGTGGGGAGAAGCAGCATCCCTGCATCAGAGGAAAGGGATTCGTAAAGCATGGTATGGATTAGGGCTGAGGAAGAATATGGTGAGGGAGGGCAGGAGAAGAAGATGGGTAAGGTAGAGACAGATGCTGTGTGCAGGAGGACTTCCTTCTGTCAGGGTTTGGTTTTCTGTGAAGGAGGAAGCAAAGTCATTTGTTGCCTGCAGGGAATCATTGCTTGGCTGTGATGTTGGGGAGGGTGGAGAAGGTCTGGAAAAGCCCTTGTGAAGAACTGAAGAACAATCCTGCTGGGAAAATGTGGAAAGGAGTCACCCAACTGAGTGTGGAGACAATTCTGGGTCAAATTGTGTCCCCTAAAAAAGCATGTTGTATCCTAACCCCTGGTACCTCTATATGATATTCGCAAGTTCTGGGTGTACCCAGAGCATCTTTTGTTCAGCAAGTCTTGTCTGTCTTCACCATCTGCGCTAAGTGACCCCAATGGAGTTGGAGTAGTAAATACCAGAGAGTTGACTCCTGTGTTAGACTGGCTCCTCCAAGATGCAGACACCAGTCAGGATTAAGTGTGCCAGGATTTTATTAGGGAAAATGAAAGGAAGTAGGAATCAGGGAGGTCAGGAGAACCACCAGACCATGATGCCCATCCGACCCCGAGTGAACGTAAGGGAGCAAGAGCTGGGTGAAGCATCCTAGCCTGCCATGTCGTCTCAGAAAGGTTCAACAAAGCCATGGGGGGAGTTCTGGAACCAGGCTGACAACACAAGAGTCCCCGATACTCATAGGAACCATCTGCCATAGTGTGTGGGCTGCACTCAGTCATGGGTAGGGAGCAGCCTGCGGGAGATGTGCCTCAGCACCAGCACCGTCATAGATTTCAAAGGGCAGGAGTTGGGGTCCTCGGTCAGTGACACTCCCTGTAGTAGGAGCTCTGTGAGCCGCATTCTTGAGGTGCCACACCTCCTATCAGATCAACATTTAAGCCAGGTTTAGATTTAGTTTTGTATGGTCCCTCCTGGATCCTTTCAATTCCAGCCAATGGAACATGATTGAATTTGCCACACGCTACTTCCCAGCCCAGCCTAGAAGAACTCCCATGTGCTGTCCTCTGTGCCCTCCCCTTTCTGTTGGCTGGATGTTGATGTCCACATGTTAAAGATGGCAGACCCTGGGCCCTGAGTGACTATGTGAACAGAGCCCGTTGTCCCCCCACCCCCACACCTTCTGATAAGCTATTTGAACTGTTGACATGAGTGAAAAGTAAATTTCTATTGCATCTGAGCTGTAATACATTCTGGTCTATTTGTTAGAGCAGTGAGCTTGCCCGAGCTACCATACTACCATGTAGCTGTAATACATTCTGGTCTATTTGTTAGAGCTGTGAGCTTGCCCAAGCTACCGTACTACCATGGGCCGGCTGTGAGAAGGATGGTAAAGATATCTGGGACACAGGAGAAGGAAGGAGAGAGTGAAGAGAGCATTTGATTTATAGAAGTTCTGTTGATACATGACTTTTTAAGAGTGTGGAGTTGGGCTGTGCTGGGATCACTCACTCAGTTGATGGGGAATTATCCCGAGTGAGTGGACTGACCGGTGGTCCTGGTACACTTCTCTGGGCCAGTAGCTCTCCAGCTTTCTCATGCCCCTACTTGGAGTGAGGTACCCACCCCTTCTCTTTTGCCTTCTCCTGCCATTTGTCCTCCAAGCTAAGGTATGTGTGGGATTCCCAGGAGCCCCACTCTGGTTTTCTTCCAGCCTGTGCCTCTAGGATCCTAAGGGATGCTTCCCAGACCTTGGTGTGGGAGGGAGGAGGCTCATGTCTGATCCTATCTCCCTAACTCTGTCTGTGGCCTTCAACAGGGGCTTTTCCCTCTCTGGCCTCAGCCTCCCTCTCTGAACAACGAAGGGGACTGGACCCACTGACCTCCGGCCCCTTCGCGCTCTTACTATGGGTTTATGAACTTGTGACTTGGGGGAAACAAATCCCTAAGAAATGGAAGGAGAGCAGGTTTCCCTCTGTCCAGCAGAGGGGAGCAGTTCCCCACAACTAGCACCTAGGCAGCGATCCGCCTATGTCAGGCAGCCGCAGGCCCAGCCTTCAGCGGCTTTCAGAGCAGAAAGGAGCCAGTGTTCCAAGCACAAGAGACCCCACCCCGAGATGGGGAGCACAGCCCTGTGAGAAGTCATTCAGGCCCGCCGTGCCTCTCCAGCAGAGAGAGGGTGCATCAGTCACTAAATATTAGTGGGGCTCTGGCTTTGCCAGTTTGATGGGAAGGAGGAAGCTTATGTAAGCTAGAAACACAAGAGAGGCAAAAACAAACCAAAGGCTTACCAAAGCCAGGTGCTACTCCTAGACTGACAAGCCTTCAGCAGAATGGGACCTCAGCCTTCGGGTTTGAACTGTGCCCCTCCGAAAGACCAGGCCACCTCAGATTGTGACCTTATTTGGAACAAGGTGGTCAGTGCAGATATAATGAGTTGAGTTCATATGGGAATAGGGTGGACCCTTCATCCAGTATGACTGGTGTCCGTATAAGATGAGGGAACTTGGACACAGACACAGACACAGAGGGAAGATGGCCGCTTGAAGATGGCAGCAGAAGTTGGAACCAGGCTGCCAGAGGCTGGGAGAATCTCCCCCGGAAGCCTCCGGAGGAGCATAGCCCTGCCAACACTTCCAGCCTCCAGAACCGTGAGACAATACGCTTCTGTTGTTTAAGTCCCCAGCTTGGGGTGCTTTGTTACTGCAGCCCCACAGACTCGCACCCTCCACCCCTTGCCTTCCCGGGCAGAAGTGGTGCACTGACTCAGTCCCACCTCTGCGGCAGGATTTGTCACACTGCACAGCATTTCTTGCTGCTCTTGGTTTTAATGCAGAATTTGGGCACCTTGAGTGGACTGCTCCAACTAATGCCTCACCTGGCTCTTTGCGGGCATCTTAGCTGTAGTCCCTGCTCCATGCTCCCTGGGCGGGGGGGAATTGGAAGAACCCCTCAGCCTCCTCCCAGACGCCCCTCACATGGGCTATTTGTTTCCTCTCTGGGATTCCTGTCCACACAGGGTGGCTCAGACCCAGAGAAGGTTCTTTATGTTGGACAAAAATATACCTCCCTACAGCTTCAGCCTGCCAGTCCTTGCCATGTACTCTAGAGCCACAAAAAAACCCTCTGTACCCTCTGCCTTTAAACATTTGCACACAGGAGCCTTATACCCTTAAACATTCTCTGGTCCCTGATCCCTCAGAACTGCCTCATTGGTGAAGTTTACTGATGGCCACCTAACCTAGACAGTTCCAGTTGTTAAACTCCCCCTTGTAGTTAGGGACCAAGATTAGACATGATACACCTGGTGTACGTTCTAACCAGAGTCAAGGGGCCAAGAGCATCACCTCCCTGGTTCTGAACTCAATACCTTTGATGATGTAGCCTAAGGCCACCTGAAAGACTGTGACTATTACGATTTCAGGAAAGTGGTGAGAGATGACAGGTTCCTTGGCCACCAGGAACACTTCCGTGGGTACAGAGGTGGTGCGAAGACCATAAACTGCCTGAGGAAGGAGTGGTATCCATCCAAGTCCTCAAGCAAGAATTCTTGCTTCTGAACTTGACCTCTTTCTCTCCTTTACCTATCAAAAACAGTTCTTGCCGATTTTATTTATCTCCAGGTCTGCCTAAAATCTGTTTCTCCTTCCCCCACTGCTCCATCATGTCTTATCTGGGTCCCTGCGACAAGGTTCCCTGTCTTCAGACTGGCTCCCAGCAATCTTTTCTCCTCACTACACTTACAGGAAGATTCCTGATTTGGAAATGCGACCATGTGACCAACACACACACACACGCACACATGCACGCGCTCGCGCTCGTGCTCACAAAACCTACCTCCCCACCCCCATGTTTTCAGGATAAAGCCCAGTGTCACCATGGCCTGCCTCCTAGCTTCACTCCCCATGTAATGTATGATCCAGCCTTACTAACTTACAAGAGGGGTGGTCATTTGCCTTTCGCCTCTGCACATATTCATACCTGGAACATTTTCTTTCATCTCTATTTCCCATTACACCCTCCCACCTAGCATATGCCTTCTACCAGGAACGGTTGTTGGATACAAACAAGATCCCATTCAGGCCAGCCCCAGTGACAGGACATGTATTAGGGAGACAGCAGGAGGACTCACAGAGTCAGCAGGAGCCTGGAGGCCACACTCAAGAATGAAACAGCTCTGAATGGCCAAGAAGCAGAGGCCGGGGTATTAGTTAGAACTTGCATTTGAGGGACGCCTGGGTGGCTCAGTCGGTTAAGCGGCTGCCTTCAGCTCAGGTCATGATCCCAGGGTTCTGGGATCGAGTCCTGCATCGGTCTCCTTGCTCAGCAGGGAGCCTGCTTCTTCCTCTGCCTGCAGCTCCCCCTGCTTGTGCTCTTGCTTACTCTCTCTCGCTTATGCTCTCTCTCTCTAGCAAATAAATAAATAAAATCTTTAAAAAAAGAACTTGCATTTGACTGTAAGTCACAGAGACATGAAATACAGACACAGAAGAACACAGTGCTCTATTTTTCAACCATCTACAAAGAAGCTCAAAGATGAGAAATCCAGGGCAGGCTCAAGACTTGAGGATGTTGGGGCTGACTTCTCTGATGGTTGATGAAGTTCTAAGTGATGTAGGAAAGACATTAGGGTTCGAAGCCGATGGCCAAAAAAAATTCTTGAGACTCTTTGGTGCAAAAAGGTGGTTTTATAAAGCATGGGGACAGGACCCGTGGGCAGAAAGAGCGGCACTGGGGTCGTGAGGAGCGGCCCATTATATACTTTCAAGTTGGGAGGGGGGTGGGGATAGCGTAAGTCTCTAAGGAATTTTGGAAGCAAGGTTTCCAGGACCTTGAGGGGCTAGCTGTTGTTGGGAAAAGGTCATTTATGACTGTCTAATAAAACCTGAGTCATGAGAGCCTTCAGATGTATATCGGTGGATCGTATGGTTGGGGGGTTATTGCCAACATGTATTTTGGGGGGTTTAGAGATAAAGGAAATTTCTAAAGGAATTTTTATATGTTAAAGTAGACTTACAGGATCCTGGGGGGTCGGGCTAAGATTGCTTTGCCCTTAGCAAAGTATTAACATCGAGGCAGCTGAGTCCCTAGAGGAAGGTCACTCTGCCTGTTTCAAGGACTTGTCAGTGGGCTGTATGTAGGTAGTAAGGAAATGTAATACTTTTTCTTCTGCCTTTGTTTCCCACATCACCAAGCATTAGGCCCACGTCTTAGGCAGAAAGGATAAGGAAGCAGGACCAGCACATGGACCCTCACAGCTGCCTCCCTCCTCAGGGGCACTCACAGAAGCCACATGCAACAACTTCTGACATCTCATTGACAAGGCAGGAGGGGAGGGGAGGAAACTGGCATGAGAGCAGAGGGGGATACTGGCAAAAGAGAAGCCCTTTAAATCTTCCAGGGACAGACGAAAGGAAATTCTTTGATGTTACTCAACCGTTCACCTGCCTGGAAGAAAAGGGTGGAAAGGTCTGGTTAGCTGGAAAGGTGTCTCTGCCATCTCAGGGTCGGCCTGGCATGCTGGCCAGATGCTAAAATGCATTCAGCTCACTGATTTGTTCCTCCTGAAAACAGCAGATGGAGAATCTCTCTCAGCACCATGGCAACCAGATCTCTCCTGTAACAGGAGAATTAGCGAGTGCCCCTGCAGGCGCTGATCCATTAGCGTGCACTAAGCTCCTTTCGAGGCCCGGCCCTGTGCTGGGTGGTTGGAATGCAGAGATGCATAAACCAAAGCCCCCTGCTTTATGGGCGTCCACAGGCTGCCAGAGGAGACAGACATGCACAGCCAACAGCATACTAAGTAATCCACAGAAGGGACAGACCCAGTGCTGCCAGAGTGGCGGCTCCTCCATGAGATCCAGTAACTGACCAGCGGGGCTTCTCCGAAGAGCTGTGCTTGACTCGAATTTGGCAGAGTCGGTCACAGCTGTTCAAGAGCAGGAGCTGGGGAAGCTTGAGGGTTGTGGCACCTTTGAAGAACAACAGGCACAGCCAGAGCCCAGGGCTCTCGAGGGTGCTGGGGACAGACCGGGAGAGACGCACGGGTGCTAATGCAGAGCACCCTGCAGCCACTGCCCTCGCTCCTGTCAGCCACAGCCTAGTGCCCAATCCAGGCGCCAGGTTCCAAACCCCCCCCTTTTTTAACCCCTTCCCTTCTTTTATTTTTTTTTTAAGATTTTCTTTATTTATTTGAGTGAGAGAGAGCACAAGTGGGAAGGAGAGGGAGAGAGAATCTGAAGCAGACTCCACACTGAGTGCAGAGCCCAACGTGGGGCTCGATCCCACAACTGCGAGATCATGACCTGAGCCGAAACCAAGAGTCCAGCGCTTAACCTTCTGAGTCACCCAGGCGCCCCACCCCTTCCCTTTTAAAAAATCCTCTCTCGACATCACAATGATCACGACAGCATGATACCACCTTCTCCTCCACCTTCTTCTGCAGTTCTGGCTGCCCATTCTCACTTTTCTTATTTCCTCCCTCACCTCCTTAAATTCTGACCTTTTTCTCAGGCTACGCTGCCTCTGGACATATTAGAAACCTCTCCATCTCTATTTTTCCTTGCATATTGGTCTCAGTTTCTTCTACCACAAGATGAGCCCTCTACACATGTCTGGGAACATGACAGCAACAGTGTGGCAAACATTATGGAAATCCATTTCCCCCACATCCATCTATTGATCCTGGAGAATGATTCTGATTGGCATTGGTTGGGTCATATGCCTGCCCTAGGACCTGTCACTGCTATCATAGTGATGGGGCAGTATGGTTCATGATGAGGGAAATCAGGCTCCATGACTGGCCCCATCAAGGTCACATGGAGTGAGTGAAAGGCAGTTTCCAAAGGCAAGTGTGTCAGTCAGGGCTCTGGTCAGGAGACGGAAACTACATGATATTAACAGGGAGAGTTGAATATAAATGATTATTAACTGATAACAGAGGCTTAACCACCAAGGGATAAAGAGAGCTCTAAAAAATACAGGAACAGATGAAAACAAAATGTGGTGTATATGTGTTGTAGAATATTATTCCACCATTGAAGGAAGGAAATTCTGACATACACCATAGCACAGATGAACCTTGAAAATAGTATGCTAAGTGAAATCAGAAAGATACAAAAGGACAAACACTGCATGATTCCACTTCCATGAGATCCCTGGAAAAGGCAAGTTCATGGAGACAGGATGTAGAAGAGAGGTTACCAGGGCCTGGCGACAGGGAATGGAGATGGAGTTTCAGTTTGGCATGATGGAGAAGTTCTGGAAGTAGAGAGTAGTGATGGTTACCCAACATTGTGAGTGTACTTAATGCCACTGAATTGTATACTTAAAAGTGGTTACAATGATTAATTTTATTTATGTAGATTTTACCACAATTTTTAAAAGTCTGCAGGTGTGGTGGATAGAGTAGCTGACACTAATCTAGCACTGAAGTAGAAGACCCAAGGAAGAAACCGACTGGGAAGGGCCTTCCCCCCTGCCACGCTGAGACTCAGATCCCCTGGAGAGACATTCTGTGGCCCTTCTCCCTCACACACAAAGGTACAGTTTAAAGGGGCGCAGGTCACTCCAGTTGGGCTTGTTGTTGAGTTTGATTTGGACCACCATTGCATCAGTTTGGTTAAGGAACATGAACAGGTCTCTGATTGCCATACATGGCCTCACCCAAGACCCCTTGAGCCTGAAGATAAGCAAGTGAATTTGTATCCATCAGGGAGAAACAAGGTTGTCCCAGTCAGGTGTTTGAACAATACGAGGGGATGTTCAGAAGCATGTTCGCCGGTGCTGTCGGAGCATCAGGCCCAGAGGAATACTTGAGAAACATCCGTGACCTTGTGAATTTTCCTATTTCCGTACCGTGCAGGCAAGGATGACCAACCCCATAGGAGGGGAGGCGGGAGCAGTAGGGGCTGCCTGGCCCAGGCAGACCATGTGACCTCGCCCAGTTTCATGGACAAGGTATGGGGTCATTGCACCCCTGCCCTCACAGCTCAGCACCTCCAGGGTCCAAGGTGTGTCCTCCCCAGGTGCTGGGGGATTGCTCTCCCTCTACCCCACAGAATCGGCACAAGCCATTCTAGCGCCTGTACCTTCATCTTTCATTCAGCCATCCCCACCACGTGCCCAGACCTTCTGTCCAGAAGGGACAAGTGCAAGAGTGACAAGGGCATTTTTACAGAATTTATAGGAACCTACTACAGAGCTGTATGGGTCACTGCAGGAGGATTCGGGGAGCAGGGTTCTCAACCAAGTGGCCATTATCTTTGAGATCTAGGACCATCTCAGGCCGACAAGAAAATCCAGGTAGCTGAAACAGCATTAAGTTTGTGTCCTCTCACTCCATTTTGGGGTCTCTTTCTTGTTATTAGGGGAAAAAAAGAGCACTGTGACCAGGAATGGTCAGGGTAGAATCCCAAATTTTCAAAATAGGCTTATATGGCTCACCACCCCTTTTGTCCTGATCATTCCTCAGAAAGCACCAGGGAGAAATGATCCCATGCTAGGCAGGGCACATTGAGGGACCGTTAGTCGGCTTGAGCTGCCATAACAAAATGCCACAGCCTGGGTGCCTTAGACAATAGACACTTACTTTCTCACCCTTCCGGAGGCTAGAAGCCCACCATCAAGGTGCTGGCGGATTCATGTTCTGGTAAGAGCCCTCTCCCTGGCTTGTAGGGGACCACCCTCTCACCATGTGCTCACATGGCCTTTGGTACTAGCCATGCCCTGGTGTCTCTTCTTCTTTTTGTAAGGACACCAGTTCTACTGGATCAGGGCCCCACACATGATCTCATTGAACCTTAATTATACCCCTAATGACCCTATCTCCTAATACAGTCACATTGGGGGCTAGGGCTTCAACCTGTGAATTTGGGGGGAACACAGTTCAGCCTGTAACAGTAACCCAGCTGAGGAGGAGGTGACAGGAGTAAAGTTAGATGTCTGGATGTTAAGTTTGAAGGACACTGTTCCAATGCCAGATAATGCCACATGCCTGCAGATGACAGGAGCGTGACAAGACCGTGACATACCTTGACAATGGGCTATCTCTTGGGTGGCCTTTGCATTATCAACCGCAGGCGATATGGAAAGCTGAAAACAAAACACGGTTTTGTTTCAAGGGCCATAAGGGCCCATGTCGGTTATGGAGCTGCTGTATTCCTTAGTGCCTAGAACAGTGCCTGGCACATCACATGTGCTTGATATATTAATAGTCATTGGGCTTCTTTGCCTATCTCATTCTTTTAAACTCTTTTATTTCCATTTTATTTTGTTGAATTTTTGTCATTCCTGTCTTCTGTGTCCCTAATATTTTCAGCAGTGTTTTTTCTCCCTTGGGCTGTTTTGTTTTTCTTTATTTCCTTTTTCCATTTTTTCCCTGAGCTCAGGTTCACCTCCTGGGGTCTTCCCATCTTTTCACTGTACTCTTTCTTCGTAGAGGCAGTCCCTTCATCAAGTCTTTTAAATGCCTGGCAATTGTTTAGTTACAGCTTTTGTCTGCTCTATGGCAGCATTTTCCTGGTAAGCATTTCACATCTGCCCCTCGCTTTTCCTATCCCATTCCTGTGCATGGAGAGATCCTCTGCATTTTCCTTTTGATGAAACATCTTTGAACAAGTGGAGTTTTTCCTGGACCAGCTCTTTGCAGGAGCGTCGTGTGGGATTGGGTCAGAGCAATGCTCCTCCCTAGCCGGAATTTTTCCTGATGACCCAGGGTTCACACATGAGCTTGATCAACCTTCACTTCTCAGCTCAGGCATGTCTCGGCAAGTTTGGCAACCCAGAATGCTGGCCTCTGCCAAGGATATTTGCATGATTTGATTTTCATTTATTTATTCATTTGTTGCCTGAATGATACGAGAGAAGAAGTTTATGTCCCAGTCCGTGGGGGCAGAGAGAGAGGGTGGAAAGACAGGGTGCCTGCAGGTGTCCTCAGAAGGACCGGTTTGTAGCCGTCTGGAGAGAGTTGCTGCAGGCAGCAGAAGACAGAGCACTTCTGCTTTGGGGCCAGATGCTCGTGTGAGAGGCCATAGCATGGCAGAGAGGGCAAGCACTTCTCCCAGCTCCTGCCAGGAGCAGGGGCTCAGGAACAGGGGCCGAGAAGAATGCAGCCCTGCTTTGGCATCATGTGAACTGAAATCTTGGGTTACAGGGGACAGAAGCCAGCCTGACCAATGTGTGCAAGCACCCAAGCTTTTCTTTCTCCTTCCACCTTCTCCACATTTCCTGTGCCGCCATCAACAACAGGACCACCCTCCCCATATCTTGCCAGCCTGGCCTCCTCCTGGTCCTGGACCAGGCTTAGCCTAGCACCTTTTAAGACCTAGTTAGGAGTCTGAATGTTTGAACATCTTAATCAAAGAGGAATCTATTGTAGATCACAAGATCAAAGGAGGAATTGAGAATCAGACTCTGTATAGATGGGGCTCTGCCTCAGGTGGCTCAGCTGGAATCCTCTTTGGACTTCCCTTTAGGTTCAAATTCCTGGAGAGAGAGTCTTATGTTTATCAATAATGTGAGGAAAGAACTAAAATACATCAGCCGCCAAGGGCTAATGTCATCTTTTTTGTGTTTGCTTTTATAGAAGAAACACCAGTGCAGTATCATGCTTGAGCCTGTCCTTCCTAGAGATTACCTGACCATTTAATTTATTCAGTTAAGATCAAAGGAACCAAATGATAGCAATGGCCAAACTTTTTTTTTTAAGATTTTATTTATTTGAGAGAGAGAGCACGTGAGTATGATCGGTGGGGAGGGGCAGAGGGAGAGGGAAAAGCAGACCCCTGGCTGAGCAGGGAGCCCCATGCAGAGCTCAATCCCAGGACCCTGGGATCATAACCTGAGCCCAAGACAGATGCTGAACCGATTGAGCCACCCAGGCATCCCAGCAATGGCCAAACTTAATCATCAATAACCCTATATTTTGACTTGGGTAAAAATCAACCAACCACTCTTTTCACTATGGGTTTCAAGTTAAAATATGATATTTCTTTGGAAATGTCTGTTTCCTTTTATAATCTTTATATAATCCAGGTTACTGTAGCCCTTGGTTCTTCATTTAGCTACTAAAAAGATTTGATCTCAACTCAGTCCCATCCATATCACCTATTGGCATGAGTTGTGTGGAGCTCAGATGAAAGGCTTGCTGAAAGCCTGCCTAAACCCAACTCAGCAGTCTAAGGGACATTCTGATGGGGAGAATTTGGAGAGGACTAAATTTGGGGAGGATTCAATTAAATCGATAAAAGGATTAGAAATTGGACCTAAGTAAGAAAAAGGAATTCATGAAGAAGAAAAAGATGTTTCGTTACACAGAGAAATTAAAACCTGAAGCAATTACCATTGAGATTTTTGTTCAGGAAATGAGTATCGACTGGTGCCAAATAATGTACTTCATGCTAACAGTACCAAAATAGATAAGACCTAGGCCCGGAGCTCATTGAGCAGTGGAGAAAGTATTTGCATGTTTCTGAGGAATCATCAGGAACTGGGATCAACAGTCTATTATGTTTTAATTGCCATTTTTTTCCTGATTATAAAAACAATGCATGCTTATTGAAGAGAATTTGGGAAACAAAGAAGAAATTTAAAATGGTCTCTGATGCTGCCAGCAGAAATAATCACTGTTAATGTTTTTTGTAAATATATGTGGTTATAATAAACACTGGCATTGATTAAGTGCATTCCATATGCTAGACTCTCATTTCATCATTAGCTCTATGAAGTGGGTACCATCATCATCATCCTCATTTTACTGATGAGGAAACAGGTTTTGAGGTTAATCTCAAAATCCCATGGCTAGGAATTGGCAGAGGTAGAACTAATCCAAGACTCATCTTGTCTTCTTCTCAAGCTCTCAAAGCACCCCAGGGACCAGAAGGACCCAGCAGCCAAGCCTTTGTCATCAGAGGGGCAAGGCACTTCTGAATATAACCCCATGGCTGCCGCTCAGCTCTGACTTTCAGGGGCCTAATGCCCAATTCCTGTGGAGAGACGAGGGCTGAACTAGCTGTACTGTCTAAAAACAAGAACAAAACAAACCAGAAAAACTTGGTCTCTTTGGGGACTCTTCAGTAGTAATGCAAGGGGCAGAAAAGAACGTTTGTCACACTCCGGGAGGAGGGCACTGTGAAGCCGAAAGGCAGTACCTGCTGGTGTAGTGCTGCCACCTGGTGGAATTAGTGGTATAGGACACTGTCCAGCAAGACCAGCCCTGAAAACACTCCGTGGGAGGAGGAGAAATATTTGGAGAGAACTTTACAAGAAGTCCGAAGTCTTGCATTACCGGGTAGGGACAAGAGTTATAACTGCTAATGTCACCCCCTCGCTCTCCCTATATCCTGATGGGGGATGAAGAAACTCAGATGATGTATATTTTCCTATAATCATAAAAAAGTGTTTTCTTCGATACTTTATTATAATGAAATTACCTCTGATGTTCACACACCTTAAATACTTAGTAGATCTACTAGGTCATTGTCAGGAGTTGGTGGACTGGCATCTAACATCAAGAGCAGGGCACAGAGTAAGGGATCAAAAAGTGCCACCTGGGGGCACCCGGCTGGCTCAGGAGGTGGAGTGTGTGACTCTTGATCTCAGGTTTGTGAGTTTGAGCCCCATGTTAGGTATCGAGATTACTTTAAAAATGAAACAAAACAAAGTGCCATGTGTTGGGTTCATCCGTTTCACCCCGCCTGGGGTGAGAGGCTCTCAATCTTGCAGTACTAATGAGAGCAGAAAGCCCTCCTGCCCAGACACTCATATATATTGACGACCTGACTCACTTGTCCTCGTGAGTCCCTTTTTGAATATAACTTAGAGGATTGTGATCATTGTTTTACATCTCCGTTCATTAGACAAAATAAGTTGAAAATAAAGAGATGTACGTCAAAAACAAAAAAGTGTTGGTTTTCTGGGTCTTCTGTCAAAAAGTGAGATGAAATTCCCATGCAGGACGTCTGTGGGATTAGATATATTGTAGAACACGGGCACAGAATCTCAGGTTCAGGGGTGGACTTCAAGGAGTCTACAGAACCCCCAAAATATTAGGCAAAATGGAATTTGTCTGAAAGTGTGGTTGGTTGGTTGTTTGTTTGTTTGTTTGTTTTCCCTAGGGAGAAGATCAAGAGCTTTCATCAGCTTCTGCAAATGATACATACCCAAAGAAAAGGTTCAAAATCATTGCTGGGAACCCCTCGGAAGGTCCCTCAGATCATAGGGTTCTCTACTGTTGATCAACATCACATGCACTACTGTTGGGAATTATCAGAATTATTAGCTTTAAATAAGAAAGTGATGATTGTGGTCAGGCGGACTTTGATCCTTTTCCCCTTTAGACCTGCAGACCCAACTAAAGACAGAGGGCACTGGGCAACATTAAGGGCCCCCCACCCCCCGCCCCCGGTTCTGAGTTTGGCTCTGCCCTATAAAAGCTTGGTGACTTTGGGTACTTAATGCCCCTGGCTCTCATTTTCCTTATCTGAATAGTAAAAGCATGTGATGATATAATTTTTAAGTTCTTTTGCATTATTAAAATTCAATGATTTAGGAGAATGGCTTTCAAACTTTTTTTTAGCTTTAAACCCCATCCTAGGTTTCTGAAGAGTCCCTTGGGCCACTCCAAAGATTTGATTTAAATTTGGAAGTCCTAGGGGCTCCAAGGAGCACAGTTTGAAAATTACTGTCTCTGGATAATTATGTGAGTCATTGAATTGATACGTGAAGAGGGAACTAACATTCTTAAAGAAGATTTTGCCAAAAAGTTGTGTTTAAATTGAACTTGGATGACCTAGTAAGATTTCCTATTGATTTAAATTAAATCTAGAATTAGGAGCCCCTGTGTCTTTCCTTTCCAATTGAATTTCTGATTGATAATCAATTAACAGAGTCTTCTTATTTAGCATTTTGCATTTTTTTGCTTTCCAGACTGCCACACATCTAATGAAAGAGAACACTTAAAGATTATTGGGTTTAAATGAAGTTCTGGAAAAAGCAAATTTAATCTATGGCAGAAAATCAGAAGGATGGTGGTTGCCTCTGGGAGGAAGGCTGAGGGTAAGGGTTTGCTGAGAAGGAATACTGGAACATTTGGGGTGATTTGGGGTTACGTATCGGTCAAAACTTAGTGGATATGCGCAAAGATTTTTTTTCATTTCATTGAATTTAAATTTCACACTTAAAATATGTGAACACAGGGGCGCCTGGGTGGCTCAGTCGGTTGAGCGTCTGCCTTCAGCTCCGGTCATGATCCTGGGGTCCTGGGATGGAGCGCCACATCGGGCTCCCTGCTCAGCAGAGGGCCTGCTTCTCCCTCTCCCCCCTGCTCACACTCTCTCTCCCTCTCAAATAAATAAATAAAATCTTAAAAAAAAAAAAAGAAAAGTAAAGAAAATCTTGTCACTTGCTATTATGAGGATGAGCCTTAAGGACATCATGCTAAGTGACATAAGCCAGTCTCAAAAAGGTCTTGTTCAGATGCAGCCTTATAGCATCTGCTCATGGCAAACTGACCATCTCTGATTTTTGCAGCCAGGCACTTAACCCAGCAACTCTATCTGGACGAGGATACTACATAAGTCAGGATCTGGCAGGAGAAGGTGACCCGCTCAAACAAGGCAACTGAGGAGAGTGGAATGAAAGGTCTATCAATAGAGATGTGAAAGGTTCGGGAGATGGTTCCCCTCCACCAGGACCCCACCAAGGTCCCCACCCTTTATACGACCTTATGCCCCAGCCCTCTCCCTACTCCATCCTTGTTCAGGTGGCCCATCTTTAGTCCCTCTGGGGGTGGAGGTGTAGGCTCTGCCAGTGGTTGGCAGTCGCAGTGAGCAGGAACCTTACCTGGGGAACCTTTAAAATACGTCAGTGTCTGGCCCCCACCCCCAGAAGCTCTAATTTAATGGGTCTCGGGTGCAGCCCGGGCATTGGTGCTGCTTAAAAGCTCTCAGGAGATTCCAGCAGGCCCAGATCAATTATTTCAGACTCTCAGAGGTGTAGGAATGGGTACTTCTTCGAATCTCCCCAGTACAGCCAGAACCGAGAAGCTCTGTTCTGTTTTCTATCAAAATCTGTTGCTTTGGCATAAACTTGCAGGCATAAACTCTGTTGTCCTCAGACCTTCCTTTCAAAGTGGATTTCAGAAGTAAAGTAATTCAGTTTAAAAACGGAGCACTGATTAATTTCATCTTAATAACACTACTTGGGGTATTGTCAGTAGCTCTGGCCAGAGCAGAGTCGAGAACAAGGGAATAGAGAAAAGCAACATCCATATTTCGGAGCATCATTATGCACAGTACCCAAGAGGTAGAAACACCCTAAGTGTCCACTGATAAGTGAATGGATAAGCAGAGTGTGATGTGTGCATAAATGGAATACTACTCAGCCTTGAAAAGGAAGGAGCTTCTGACACACGCTACAATATGGACGAACCTTGAGGACATCATGCTGAGTGACATAAGCCAGCCACAAAAGGTCAAATACTATTTAAGAACATTTTTAAAGCAGGAATATTTAAATAGTTCAAAATACCTTCATACACACGTTAGGTGAGAAAAACCCCTCAGTCTTCCTGCTGCCCCACCCCCTGGGCTTGCTCTGGATACTGGGAGAGCAAATTTTACCATCTTCCTTTCCTCTTAATCTGGCCTGGTGGGAAGACCCCACTAGTCCTAAGAACATGAACTCACTGGAAAAGAAAAACAACTTCGCAGGGTCCTCCTAATTCACCATGTGGTCAGCGAGGGTGTCCAGAGTGAGGGGCTTAGCTGTCCAGAAGCAAGCCAGCAAGGACTCCATCACGGGTGGGACCACCTGGGGCAGGGCTGGATAGTGGAAGAAGAGAAAAGTGGGAGTAAAGCTTCTCTGCATAGTAAGGTAGAAGGAAGCAGATGTTATTTCCACGCATACTGCTGCAGGAAAGTGTTCTTTGTTGACATGGATTCCCCACTGGACTGTCTCTGAGCAGTGTTTATCTTGCAGTTGTGTATGTGGACTTCTGGCCAAGAGTTACCCACAGGAGGGCTGGAGGATCCCAAGGGAAAGGAGGCACCATGATGTCACCTGGCCCTGGGGAGGAGAGCTGGCAGGGCCTGAGAGACCGGGAGCAATGCCCACCCTGGGCTCCTCTGTTGGAGCTCTTTGGTGACCAGATTCTAAACTCACCCCCAGGGAAAGGGATTGCTGTGGTTTACTGTGTTCCACTGTGATGTTCAGGATAAAGGTACAGATTCCAGAGCAACACCAGTCTGTGTATGCTTCCCTGGATGGCCTACAGAACCGAAGAGGAGGGTTCAATTTGAGAAACCGAAAATGAGGCTAGAGTTCGCTATGCCCATGAGAGGACTCTTATACAGCATTTAACATTTTCCCCCTTTTTAAAATTTACTTGTTTTTATTTTTTTAAATATTTTTATTTATTTATTTATTTGAGAGAGAGAGAGAGAATGAGCATGAGTAGGGGGCACAAAAAGGGAGAAGCAGACTCCCCACTGAGCAGGGAGCCCGACATGGGGCTCGATCCCAGGACCCTGAGATCATGACCCGAGCTAAAGGCAGATGCTTAACCGACTGAGCCACCCAGGTGCCCCTCGTTTTCCTCTTTTGATTTTAGGAACAATAGTTAGCATCTAGTTTTTAGACACTTTTTCTGCTGTGAAAATCAACAAAGACCAGCCAAATGAGATCATTTATTCAGGGTTTGCTATAGCAAAGGAGTCAGCCACCATCACACGTTTTGGCAGACCCAGAAGCAGGCAGAGGCATGGGAAAGCTTTATCATGGAATGAGGGGAGGGCTGTGGCCAGCCCCAATTGGAGGCTATTGGCCTATGCGAGCTGTAGGCTGGCTAACTAGAAGTAGGGTGTTTTATGTGACTGGTCAGGAATGTATACTTGCTTTCTCTGGAAAAATGAGGGGCAGGAATTAGGGAGCCTGTCAGTTATTAATAAAGTACTGACCCTTTGGGTCTGATTGTTCCAGGGATTCTTGCTTGATTTCCTGGACTGGTTGGTGGAGAGAGAGGTCTGACTTTTCTTTACAAGTCTGACATAGAGAGTAGATCGGCTCCCTGGGCTGGTTGCTGCAGGGTGTAGGTTAGAGGTCTCTTGGTGTATGTGGTCTGGCCATTGTCCATTGGTATATTCAGTCTCTCACTACCAAACCTTGAAGTGTCTCAGCCCGACGGTCTAGTGATGGTGGATTGCAGGAGTACGAAAGGGTGGGCAACCGTGGGAAGCGGAGCTTTCTTTGCTTCCCCTCTGCTCAGGCCAGTGTGGCAAAGGCCATATCAGATCAAGGGGACCAGTGGTCCAGAAGTTCCAGGTGTGGCCACCACCAAGGCCAAAATCAAGGAGTGGCAGGTAACAACAGGGAAGCTCCCTCCGCAGTGTGAACCGGCTCAGGAGTCACAAATCTGTAAGAGGAAGGTCACCTTGACGGCAAAAGGAAGCACTCCAGTTCTGCTGGCTTTGGAAGATAAGGGAATTCCCAGAGAGCAAAACTCTTTGAGAAAATCCCTACTACCCCTGAGTTATTTCAGAGTTTGCCATTGAAAGTGATGTCAATCAGTCAATCTGTCCTAGCATCAAATTGTAAACAGCTTCTTTGCCCCCGCCCCTACCATCAGCTGGGCCCAAGCTCTAACTAGAAATCTTTAGAGGTGTCTCTGAGAATCATTTTCCGCCATCTGACACCCTAAGATTTGGTTTGATTCTCATATGGCTTCTGGACTGCTGTATGGCTTGTTTTATTCATATTTACTTCTCTTAACCTCCACCAGACTGTAAGGTCTCTTTATCACCTGCGGTGCTGGTGCAGGCATTGCAAAAACACGGACTGATCCGTGTCTCTGTGACAGATGACACATTCATTCTCCCAGTACATACTGAGAGGCTTTTTCCTGCCAAAGCAGAAGATAGGCGCTGGAGGACACAAAGACAGCCACTGCCCACTGGCCTCAGGGTGTGAGAAAGCAGCCAAGTAATTAAAGACAATGTGGTAAGTGCTAAGTAAAGGAATGGAAGTAAGTACAAAGTAGCTTGGGAACACAAATAAGGAAGTGACTTGCTTTGATAGGCAAATCAGGTCTCCCAGAAGAAGAACACTTGAAGGCTGAGTGGAGGTTTTCCTTGGCAGAAAAGGAGTTAAGACATCCAGGTGGAGGGGGAGGTTTTGGAATGCAGAGTAGCTCAGGTGGTGGAGTACCTCAGGTGGTGGAGTACCTCAGGTGGTGGCATCCAGGGGACGGGGTGGATGAGGGCTGCTGGAGATGGAGCTGCCCATGTCCACAGGAACCAGACTACGAAGGGCCTTGTTTGCCTTTTTTTTTTTTTTTGAGATTTTTATTTATTTGTGAGAGAGAGAGAGAGAGAGCGAGAGAGCACAAGCAAGGGAAGTGGCAGGTAGAGGGAGAAGCAGACTCCCTGCTGAGCAAGGCGCCCAGCTAGGCGGGATTCAATCCCAGGACCCTGGGATTGGGACCTGAGTGGAAGGCAGACGCTTAACTGGCTGAGCCACCCAGGCGTCCCTTGTTTGCCATTTTTGTAAGGCATTTGAATTTTATTCTAGTGACAACATGGAGTCTAGGCAGGCTGCTAAGCAGAGGAATGTCAAACACCTGTGTTCTATTATAATTTTGGTGTCTGTGTGGCAGATGGATGGGGATGCCCAGTTAGGAGACCGCAAATTATAAGGACCTGAACTAGGACAGATGATGAGGATGGAAAGGGAAAATGGGTTTAAGAGGTATTAAGGAAGCAGAATTAATGGGACTTGGGAAGATGATATGGTTTTGGAATGTTGGTGAGGTCTAGAGCCCACGGCCAAGAAAGAATTGTTGAGACGTCTTTGGTGCAAAGAGAGAGGTGATTTCGTTAAAGCGCAGGGACAGGACCCGTGGGCAGCAAGAGCGGCACCGGGGTCGTGAGGAGCGGCTGATCACGATTATATACTTGGGAGCTGGGGGAGGTAAGGAAGAAGGGAGGTTTTCTAAAGGACTTCGATATGCTAAAGAAGACTTGAGATACTGCCCGCCTTGCTATTGTCAAGCTAAGGTTGTTTTCCCTTCTAGTAAGGGTTTAACTTTGAGACAGCCAGGAGCTTCCTGGAGGAACGTTATACTCTGCCTGCCTCAAGTATTTGTCAATGGGCTGCAGGTTATAAGGGCATTTCCTATGTTTCCTTCTGCCTTTGTTTCCCACATTAGAGGGAGAGAAACAGAAAATTGGGGGTGCTAGGTTTTTAGCTTAGACAACTGGATTCGTGGTAAGGAATTGAGAGGTTCAGTCCTGGGGCGCCTGGGTGGCTCAGTTGGTTAACAAGGTCTGCCTTCAGCTCAGGTCATGATCTCGGGATCCTGAGATCGAGCCCAGGTAGGGCTCCCAGCTTAGCAGGAAGCCTGCTTCTCCCCCTCCCTCTGCTGCTCCGCCTGTTTGTGCTCTCTCACTCTCTCTGTCAAATAAATAAAATCTTTAAAAAATAATAATAATTGAGAGATTCAGTCCTGGCTCACGATGGACATGCCCAGGGAAGGGTACCAGTGGCCATTAGAGAAGGAGAGCACACCATATGCACTCCATAGCCGAAATCACAAGGTGTCTCTGAAAATCTGTAAATCACTGCAATTCCCTTCTGCTCCTGTGGTGCAAACTAGATCTTCCTAGGTAGTTTTCAGGCAGTCAGCTTGCCAGAAGGCAAAAGGGAAGTCCCACGGTATCACCTCCTGTGTGGTGTTTACCTTGATAGGCCCCACCCTGCCTCTGTTCTGTGATGGTCTGTGCTTGATTTGGTCTCCCGCATAAATGAGTAAGTATCTGCTGTGAGAAATGTCTCTGAATTATGCCTTGAGAGTTACTTCTGGAATCTCCATCGAGATCGGCCCACTTTGTTCCCCAATTGGAGCCTATATGTGGCATCTCTTCTGGATACCTTGAATTCTGAATTGTCTTCCCTCAGCCCCTCTGGGGGGCCTCTTTGGGTAGCCATTAAGATTTGGGACTCTTGCATGCTAAACCTGGTTTCTGAACAGTTCTGACTCCACAGCAGCTGGTTTGTTGTTGTTGTTGTTGTTTCCATTGGTGGAAGAAAAGCTGGTGGTTAAGCTTTGATTATCTGATCTCTGTCAAGTGACAAATGACTGGGAGCCTGGTGTCTCTTTGTCTTTTTTTTGTTCCCTTGAAGATTCTAACACTTGGGAAACCGGTATGTATACCTTAACATCACAAGACATTGGTTTAATCAAGCACCTGCCACCCTCAACTATAAAGTTGAAAATTCAGTTATGTCATATCCAACACTGTTGATTTATTATATTTTTTGACTATTAATACAATCCTTTGTGTTCTTTGTCTTATGCTCTGTGTTTAGTTTTGCCAGTGTTCTGAGTATCTATAAATGAAAAAAGCCTTGCCCCCCTTGCAAAGGAAGGAAATGTTTTCTTATTTAAACAGTCTGTTAATAAGTATATTTCTCTCGTATTTGTGGAAATTTAAAAAAAAAATTTTTTTTTCAAGTAGGCTCCACGCCCAGAGTGGAGCCCAACATGGGGCTTGAACTCCCAACCCTGAGATCAAGACCTGAGCTGGGCTCAAAAGTTGGACACTTAACTGACTGAGCCACCCAGGCACCCCATGTATTTGTGGAAATCTTTTTAAGCAGCTTTATTGAGAGGTAATTCACATACCATGAACTTCATTCATTTGAAGCATAAAATAGAGTAGGTTTTAGTATTAGCCAGAGTTGTGCAGCCATCACCACGCTTTTAGAACATGTTTATCACCCGAAAAAGAAACCCCATACTCATTAGCAGTCATTCTCTTTTTTTCCCCAACAGCTGAACCCGTACGCCTAATCCCAAATCCTAGGCAACCGCTAATCTACTTTATATATAGATTTCCCTAATCTGAACGTTTCACATAAATGGAATCATACAATATGTGGTATATGACTGGTTTCTTTCACTTAACATAATGTTTTCAGGGTTCATCCATATTGTAACACATATCAGTACTTTATTTCTTTTTATAACCAAATGGTATTCCATTGTGTGGATATACCACATTTTGTTTATTCGCTCATCAGTCGATGAGCATTTGGGTTGTTTCCACTTTTGGGCTATTATGAATAATGATGCTATGAACATTTATATACAAATTTTTGTGTAGACATGTGTTTTCATTTCTCTTGGGAATATGCCAAGGAGTGGAATTGCTGGGTCATATGGTAACTCTATGTTTAACTTTTTTGAGGAACTGCCAAACTGTTTTCTAAAGTGGGTGCACCATTTACATTTCCATCTGCAGTGTATGAGGGTTCCAATTTCTGCATATCCTCCCCAACCCTTATCACTGTCTTTTTGACAATCCTAGTGGTATAAAGTGGTATCTCATTGTATTTGGCGTTTCTCTGATGGCTACCTATGTTGATCAGATATATGATTAGCAAGAAGTTTCTCCCATTCTTTGGATTTTCTTTTCACTTTCCTGTTGGTGTCCTTTGAAAAGCAAAAGGTTTTAATTTTGATGAAGTCTAATTTATTTTTTTTTTCTTTTCACTTGTGCTTTTGATGTCACATTTAAGAAGGCTTTGCCTAGCTGGTGCAGTCACTCTGGAAAACAGTATGGAGGTTCCTAAAAGTTGAAAATAGAGCTAACCCTATGTGATGGTTAATTTTGTGTCAATTTATAGGGTGTTTGGGGATGAAATTAACATTTAAATCTGGATTACCCTCCAAAATGTGGGTAGGCCTCACCCACTCAGTTGAAGAACTGAACAGAGCAAAAAGACCAGCCTCCCTGAGCAAGAAGGAATTCACCAGCAGACTTTCCTTGGACTTCATCTGCATCATCCACTCTCCTGGGGCTCAAGCCTTCTGGCCCACACCGAAGATTTGGACTTGACAACCTCCCTAACAGGGTAAGCCAATTCCTATAATAAGTCTCTCTATATATGTATACCTCCCATTGGTTTGTTTCTCTGGAGAACCCTAATGAATACAGGGTATAAATAATTTCTAAACAAATGGATTGGTGTATCTTTGCCTACCTCCAGAGAGAATTTATAGATTGCAATATAAAACACCTTAAAATTAAAGGCACCTCTATTTTGATTGACTTATAGGAACTAATTATCTTTTTTTTTTTAAAGATTTTATTTATTTATTTGACAGAGAGAGACACGAGAGAGGGAACACAAGCAGGGGGAGTGGGAGAGGGAGAAGCAGGCTTCCTGCTGACCAGGGAGCCCGATGCGGGGCTCAATTCCAGGACCCTGGGATCACGACCTGAGCCGAAGGCAGATGCTTAACAACTGAGCCACCCAGGCACCCCCTAATTATATTTTTTATTGAAATGTAATTGACATACCATGTTATATTAGCTTCAGGTGTACAATACAATGATTCAGCAATTCTATACATTACGCAGTATTCATTATGATAAGTGTGCTTTTAATCCCCATCATCTATTTCACCCATTCCCCCATCCACTTCCCCTCTGGCAACCATCAGTTTGTTCTCTGTATTTAAATTTCTGGTTTTTTGTTTGTCTCTTTTTTGTTTGTTTGTTTTGTTTCATAAATTCCACATGTGAGTGAAATCATATGGTATTTGTCTTTCTCTGTCTGACCTATTTCACTTAGCATAATACCCTTTAGGTCCATCCGTATTGTTGCAAATGGCAAAATTTCATGCTTTTTTATGGCTGAGTAATATTCCATGGTGTATATACACCACATCTTTATCTATTCATCTACTGATGGACACTTGGGTTGCTTCCATATCTTGGCTGTTGTAAATGCTGCAGTAAACATAGCAGTGCATATATCTTTTTGAATAAGTATTTTCATTTTCTCTGAGTAAATACCCAGTAGTGGAATTACTGGATCATATGGTAATTCTATTTCTTATTTTTTAAGGAAACTCCATACTGTTTTTCTTTTTTTTTTTTTAAGATTTTATTTATTCATTTGAGAGAGAGAGTGAGAGAGAGCACAGAGGGAGAGTGAGAGAGAGAAGCAGAAACCCTGCACCCAGCAGGGAGCCCAAGGTGGGACTTGATCCCAGAACTCCGGGATCATGACCCAAGCTGAAGGCAGACACTGTACCGACTGAGCCACCATACTGGTTTCCTCAGTGGCTACACCAATTTGCCTTCCTACCAATCGTGCAGTAGGGTTCCTTTTTCTCCACATCCTCACCAATGCTTGTTTTCTCCTGTCTTTTTGATTCTAGCCATTTTGACAGGTGGGAGGTGATATCTCATTATAGTTTTCTTTTTTAAGATTGATTTATTTATTTTACTTTGAGAGAGAGAGAGCACAAACAGGAGGAGGGCAGAGAGAGGGAGAGAGAATCTAAAGCAGACTCCATGCTCAGTGCGGAGCCCGACACAGGGCTGGATCCCACAACCTCGAGATCATGACCTGAGCTGAAACCAAGGGTCTGTCGCTTAATCTACTGAGCCACCCAGGCGCCCCTCTCATTGTGGTTTTGATTTGTATGTACTTGAGGATAAGTGATGGTGAGCATCTTTTCGTGTGTCTGTTGCCCATTTGTATGTCTTCTTTGTATGTCTATATAGAACCTCTCCCCATTTTTTATTCAGATTATTTATTTTTTTGGTGTTGACTTTATAAGTTCTTTATATATTTTGGATATTAACCCCTTATTGGATAGATACATTGTTTGCAAATATCTTCTCCCATTTGGTAGGTTGTCTTTTCATTTTGATGATGGTTTCCTTCACTGTGCAAAAGCTTGTTATTGTGGTGTAGTCCCAATAGTTTAATTTTGCTTTTGTTTCCCTTGCCTGAAGAGACATATCTAGAAAAATGTTTCGGGCACCTGGGTGGCTCAGTCATTGAGTGACTGCCTTCGGCTCAGGTCATGATCCCAGCGTCCTGGGATCGAGCCCCGCATCTGGCTCCCTGCTCAGCAGGAAGCCTGCTTCTCCCTCTAACCCTCCCCCCTCTCATGCTCTCTCTGTCTCATTCTCTCTCTCAAATAAATAAATAAAATCTTT
Source organism: Callorhinus ursinus (assembly GCF_003265705.2). Lineage (NCBI taxonomy): Eukaryota > Metazoa > Chordata > Mammalia > Carnivora > Otariidae > Callorhinus > Callorhinus ursinus. Next base: position 45,740,035 of record NW_027397074.1, on the reverse strand, counting down.
AAAAAAGAAAAGAAAAGAAAAATATTTCTACAGCCAATGTCAGAGAAATTACTGCCTACATTTTCTTGTAGGAGTTTTATAGTTTAGGTCTGAGATTTAGGTCTTTCATCCATTTTGAGTTTATTTTTGTGTATGGTGTAAGAAAGTGGTCCAGTTTCATTTTTTTGCATGTAGCTGTTCAGTTTTCCCACCATCATTTGTTGAAGAGACTGCCTTTTCCCCATTGTATATTCTTGCCTCCTGTGTCGTAGATTAATCAACCATATAAACATGGGTTTATGTCTGGACTCTCTATCCTGTTCCATTAATCTGTGTGTCTATTCTTTTGCCAGTACCATACTGTTTTGATTACTATAGCTATGTGGTATAACTTGAAATCTGGGATCTTTTGTGGTTCCATATAAATTTTAGGATTATTTGTTCTAGTTCTCAGAAAAATGCTGTTGGTATTTTAACGGGGATTGCATTAAATCCGTAGATTGCTTTGGGAAGTATGGACATTTTAACAAGATGGGTTCTTCCAATCCATGGGCACAGAACCAGAAACTAATAATCTTTCATATAAATATAGGAGAATTCAAGAAAAGAAAAATATTTAATTCCATATGCCATAGGTCTACTGACTTGACTATTTTGATTTAAAAACAGTAATATGTTTTCTCTGTTTATAACAAGGAAAAAATAAAAAAAATAATGGTAGCTAATATTCTAGCTTTTGCAAGACCTGGATTTATTTATTCGTGGAAAGTTTTACTAATCTGAACTTCCTAAATCATGTACTAGTCTTGCTCTTCCAATAAGCTTACGTTACTAATTATTTGACAATATGAAAACGTTAAGAAATGCATATGCCCAACTACACTGAGTTATAATTAGATCTTTTTTAAAGATTTGTTTTTAAGAATTTTAAACAATGTTAAAACCTACTTAGAATGAATCACTCCACTTCCACATAAAATTCATAATATCACCTCTCTGACAATATTTGATGGCAACAGTGATTGTACTATTCTATAGCCTCGGCTTAAATCATAATACCAAGATCCTAAATTGACTTTGAGACCCTGGACTAATTGACTCAATTAATAACTAACCATCTTTGGATGCCCAATTTCTTAACAGATCAAAATTTCAAAAAGTAAAGAATATAAAAACAAGCAAGCATAATTTTAATATATCTGCTGGTGCTTCCTACTTTTATGCTTTAGAGAGTGACCATCAGTTAGTAGATTAATAAGTGATATACCTATGCCTTCGGGTCATATTAGCATGCATGATACCATTTGCTACACTAAGGACTTGCAGAATGAATGAATGTGGAACGTGTGTTTACAGTACACAACCAGGTGTCCTCGTAGAGTGCTGGTCTGCTAAGGTACTTGAGTATGGTAGAGTGTGCCCAGTTACTTCCCTCCCAGCTTTCTCTGCACCTGAGAGGGAACAGAAGTTAGTTTCTTTGGTTAAAAGCTGCCATAAAACGAGTACCTAAATATTATTTGCAAGGAGATATAAATATGTAAGGTGATGGGTATGTTTCATTGGGTTTTCAAGGAAATTGCTGTAGTTTTATTACGATGGTAAATTCATTGTGTATGTTTTATCTTCTAAAGCTATAAATTTATCACTTAACTATATATGTATGTCTAAACATATATATCTAAAGTCATGTGAATTAATAAACAAAGTTTGTGAATGATAAAAAATAGTTCAGAAAAAGATGATCTTTGAATATCCTTTATTTTGCTTTTGCCATGCTTCAGGATCATTTTTAAATAAAAATTCTTTACTTCTGAGAAAGTTAGGATTCTTAGGCATTATCATTGCTTTTTCCTGTTTTTATTATAAGTTGTCCATCTGACAGAGAGTGTTATAACTTTCCTATTTTTAGGTACCTATTATTTGTGCTCTTACCTTTAAGTATGTTCATATCTCATCTAATAACTCTTCTATTTCCCATATTCAAGCTCTAATTCAAGATGGTAAAGCTGTTAAGATACCCTCTGCAATCTTGACACTCTTCAGGTGACTACTGAGTAGCACCATTTTTTGTCTCTTTACCTTTCAAGGAGAGATACTAGAGATAATTAGACATGTTTGGCTTTTCCATATTTCTCTTAGCCAAATCACCACAAGAGCTTCCTAAAACACATGTTCCAGAACCCCTCCTTTGGGAACCAGATGTTAAATAGGCCTTTTCCTTTCCTGAGCAGACACTATAGCAACTCCTGACTTCAGGCAACCTGACCATGCTAAATCATTTGCATTGTTTGTACAGAAAAGGCAAATGCTATGCAAAAGCTAAAAACACATCGCAAGCCTATGGCCTACCTTGGATAGGTTTCTGTACCTTGTTTCTTGCTGTAGCTACGATAGTTAAACCTCGGCAGGAATTATTCTAGCTCTCCTCACCCACTGCCCTCATCAAATTTGTCCTTCAAACCTAATTGCTTCAAAACAATGCACAACAGTTATCTGCATTTTTTTTTAGTTATCTGCATTTTACCTGTGACATTTTTCCATTGTCCACTTCCCATGTAATTGTCAAGTACCACTCCAACCTCAGCAATCCAGTCTAAGGAAGCCATCTCATAACGCCCCCTCTTAATACAAGTGAATCCCATGACTGCTGAACTGCTCTTCAGACTCTTAGCATTCCCCCTCTTGACTGATATTACCTTGGCCAATGCTGATGCATTATTTTTTCATGGTTCTGATATTAAAAATGATCAAAGTAACGTTCTGTGCCGCATAAACTATAACTTCAGAACTCTCTGCCTCTTAACAAGAACATGCCATCCCTTTAAAGATTTAAGAATTCAAAATACCCTGATAGTAGATATGCCGTTGGATCGTTCAAGATCTTGGCATGTTTTGAAAGCAAATGGGTCTTCTGACTTCCTTGGGCACTTGAATCAAAGATGGAAAATGAATTAATAACTAACTAGAGACAAGACAACACCTGAAAAAAATATTATTTTTAAGATACTATTAAAAATACTGCTTAAATACTACTACAGATACATACGAATAATACTTTTGAAGCTAAAGTAAATGCCCTAGCCATCTACTGTGCAAAACAAACAGCCCTTACTGATTTTCCCACGATTGTTATTATAGGGAGAGCTACTTAATATGATTTCATCAATCCAGAAGGATTTATTTGAATACAATGATCTGCCTCTACAGAAGGAAAAAAGGTCATAACTATATCCTAACTCTCATACAGAGCTTTGGGTTTGGGACTTCCCATGATGGCCACCTGGTGGCTCCCAAGTACACCTACAAACCTTTATTACATTAGTTACAGGGAAGAAACTGTGAGGCCAAGGATGGATTCATCTAAAATGCAAAAATACAGTTGGGGAAATTTTACCTGAGGCCCAATGGGTGACTGAAACTTCCTTTGTCTATAAGTATCAAAATCCAGGAAAAACTGTAAAGAAAGGGCAAAGTTCAGAATCCCACCTAAAGATTCACTTAAACATTTACAAGTGGATTCATTCTTTTTTTCTTTTTTAAGATTTTATTTATTTATTTATTTATTTGAGAGAGCGAGAGAGAGAGAGAATAAGTAGTGGGGAGCTGCAGAGGGAGAGGGAGAAGCAGGCTTCCACAGGGAGCCCGACGTGGGGCTCGATCCTACAACCCTGGGATCATGACCTGAGCCAAAGGCAGACACTTAGCCAACTAAGCCTCCCAGGCATCCTACAAGTGGATTCATTCTATTGCCCAAGTCATAAAATTTTAAGTATGTTTCAGTAATAGACTTTCTTATGCTTTTTCTTATTGGGACAAATGCTTTATTCTGCTAAAAGGATAATACTTTAATTGATTTTAAAAAACAAACGGGATTTTGTTTTTTTCTACCTGAAAGGAGGAGCTTACAATTTCTATACTTAAGGATCTATGTAGAATCTTCAAATAAAACAGAAACTTTATTGTCCCTTTTATCCCCAAAGTTCTAAAAAGGTAAAACTAACTAATGATATTTTAAAATCAAAACTGTTGAAATTTCTAGAAGAGCTTAACCTTTCTTGACCTTAAAGATCAAGAAATAATCAGATACGGGGCACCTGGGTGGGTCAGTCGGTTAAGCGTCTGCCTTCGGCTCAGGTCATGAGCCCCGGGTCCTGGGATCAAGCCCCGCATCGGACTCCCTGCTCAGCAGAGAGCCTGCTTCTCCCTCTCCCTCTGCCTGCCACTCTGCCTACTTGTGCTCTCTCTCTCTCTCTGTCAAATAAATAAATAAAATCTTTATTTAAAAAAATAATCAGATAGTAATGTGATGTACACTACAAAATCTCAAACTCTTACCATAGGAAATTCATATAAGAAGACCCATAAGGGGGGGCGCCTGGCTCAGTCGGTAGAGCATGTGACTCTTGATCACAGGGTTATGAGTTCAAGCCCCAGGTCGGGCATAGTTTATTTAAAAAGCAAAAGAAGAATAAGATTGATGAGGCTCAGGTTGACTCCTCCAAGAGACTTCGCCTTGTTAAACAATCCAAACTTGTCAGCTATTGTCAAAACTAATACCATGTACTCAATCACAAGGTGCAAGCTGCACTTGTGACATGACAAGTGACAACATCAAACACATTCCTACATGATATAAAACCAGGAAACTGGGTATATCAAGAAGGACACCAAGACACCAAGACATCAGCCTTGGAGAGGTCATATCATGGACTTTGAACTGCCAATTCCTCTTAAACTCTAAGGATTAATGATTCCCACTGTACAGATTCTACAGCGTAGACATCCAATCCCACTGGAGATATATAACTCTGAGGCTTAGTAAAAAGCTTTCAGAAGCATGCAGCTCTGGAAATAGATAGCTACTCCAAGATTTATGAATCAAAATGATGATATGAGATGTAGACAGTTTCTACATAAGGTTTCCAAATTAAGATCTGTGGTTAGGACTGTGTTATTTGTTTCCTCCTTTATTACTTATATGCTTTCCTTTGTGTGGGTCAAAGGATGAGATTATAAAATGACTGCCATAATCCTGTTTGCTTTTCCCTCAGCTATCTTCTTTCCCATAGACTCTTTGAACTTCCTAATTAACCTATCTCAAACAATTGCAATGGCTGCCAGTGTTAATAATGGATGGATTTGCCAATGGCTTTAGACTCCTCTAATAAGACCCCCTAACATATCTATATATCTTAACTGAACCGTTGGCCTCTAACCACTAGCTGCTGTTACTGAAATCTACATAAGCCTCAAAGAAATGCAAGGAATATGAGGGATAAAAATACTACTACTACTACTACTACTACTGATAATAATAATAATATAAGACGAGATTTATTCGCCTGGTTTGGTCTAAGCCAACTGGGAAACTTGGATACAAACTGGATTTCAAATTTTTTTTTATTTTATTTGTGATTGTTCTCATACATTGTGAGCTCCTCCATTGTCTGATATCCAGTTACTTAAATACTACTCTGAGCTATTATGTCAATGCAACATCCAGTGGGTGATACTGCATCAGGAAGACACTAAAGTCTTCATGGTCAGCCATGGGTCTGAGTTTGACCACAAGAAAGGAATGAGTAATTATAATGAGAGAAATGGGACAGTCATAGCTTAACTATGGTATAGATACCAAAGGAAGGACATCAGCAGCCAATACCAAAAATGAATATACTCCCTACCTATTCCCCAGCTGAAATCACAGGATTTCTGTGGGGGGAGGGAATCACAAATAACTAAAATTGTCTATCCTGGTAATAATGCAGTCTGCTTGGGTGCAAATAACCCCCTTGGTAGTTTCAGCCGATTAGCATGCTTAAGTTCAAAACAAAAGAAAAAGCTTTCTCATTTTTCCACCGACTAAGGGTTCCTGTTTTGCCTCTTTGGTGACAATCTATATATGACTAGATCTCCCCATATGATAAATGTCAGCTGTGCTTTAAACTACATGTCTGTGAGATATTCTTTGACAGGGCGTTGTCAAGATCCAAGATAGGCAATAAAAGCAGGACAGATAGTCTGGAAAGGGGTTAAGGATCAGCACATGCAGAGTTTGTGGTACTTGTAAAACGTACAGGAAATAAGTAATTAATTAAAAGGGAAGATGAGGCTGGAGAAGAAATTAGGAGTTATTAACATAAAAGTGGTATGGGAGATATTTTAAAGTAGATTACCCACAGTGCAGGAGGAAAAAGAGTGAATCACCATCAAACTATCTATACTGTCATCTAAGGGTTTGTCTGAGGAAGAGGAGTCAATGAAGAAGACTGCAGAGAGCTATCAGAGGGGGAGGAGGGAAGCCTGTTCACAGGGATGTCGGTGGCACAGGAACAGAGAGTTTCTGGGAGAGGGGAATGGGCACGGTATGAAATATAAAGAAGGGCGAAGAAATGGAATTTTCCAAATACAAATACAAAATACCATTGATTTTAAGACATCCTGCTCTCAGAAATGTGAAAATTATGTGTGTTAGAATTGATTAAACACAGCAGAATGTGAGCTGAAAAGAAAGCACTGGATTTGGAAATTAGGAAGGCATTGCTTGCCTTACTTAGAGAAATCCCTTTTGTGAAATTGCTAAGTGTAGAACTGATGGCTGTGAGCTGGAACGAAAGGGAGGTGTGGAAGTAGGGACAGCACGCTGACCACTATTTTGGGAAATTTGTGATGGGAAGATGTGATGAAACTGGAGATGAGGTAGAGTTTAAAGGAAGGTAATGTTTGTATGAGGAGGAATAGAGCCTGTTTGAAAGTGAAGGAGAAGATGATGGAGGGGAAGAAATTAAAGATCCATGCAAGGCAGTGTAGAATAAATTAGTGGAAGGAAGCACAGCTATGGAGTCAGTCTGGGCTGGATTTAAATAGTGACTTCTCTACTTGCTAGCTCTCTGACATTGGGCATCTCACTCAAGCATTCTGAGCTGGGGTCTTCTCATTTATAAAAGTGGAGTAATCATTCCCCCACCTCATGTGGTTGTATGTACTAAGTGAGATTATCTACATACAGTGCTTAGCACAACAGCCAGGATATATCAAATGCTCCATAAATGGGATCTACTATTAAGAGATTAAGAGAGAGCATAACTGATTAGTCAAGTCCAGATGGGAAATGATAGAATCAAGCTTATAGGTGGATGAATTACCCTGAAAAGGAAGAGGGATCCCTCTGTGGTGGTTCTGAAAGATGGCCACAAATTCTTTGATACCCCTGCCTTCAAAATATAGAGGCTAATTCCCCTCCTCTTGAGTGTAGGTGGTACTTAGTGACTCTAATAGAATGAGGTGGAAGTGACAATGTGCAGCTTTGGAAAGGAAGTTATAAAAGGCATTGCCATGTTTCCCATGCTCATTCTCTTAGATCATTCAGTCTAGGGGAAGCCAGCTGATATTTCATGAAAATATGCAAGCAAGCAACCCTGTGAAAAGGCTTATGCGGCCAGGGACTGAGGTTTCCTGCTAACAGCCACATGAAATTTTCACCTGGGAAGTTGGTCCTCTGGCTCAGTCAAGCTTTCAGATGAATGCAGCCCCAGCTGATATTTTGACTATATGAAAGACCTAAGCCAGACCATCCCAGCTAAGCTGCTTCTAAATTCCTGACTCATGGAAACTGTGAGATAATGAATGTTTGTTCTTTTTTAAGCTCTAAACTTTAGGATTGTTACACAGCAATTTGTTACCACTACTTTCTCTGAGTCAGAAGGAAACTGAAGAATGACAGGTGAAGACACGCATGATATGGAAAAGGAAAGAAAGTAGATGCCTGACAGTGTCTCTTTTCTCTGTAAATTAAAATATGAGCGACGCTACTTGCTGAGCATACAGTCGCTTGACAAGACTGGCGGGAGGTTGAAAGCCATGCAGAAAACAGGAAAGGAAATCAATGAGGAATGCACATAAGATTGATGGTTTTCTTTTGTGCTTGTCTTGCTTTATGCCACACCCAACCACAGAAATCACACTTGCCACTGAAACTAGATCAGACTCCACGTAATAACCTTTCATCTCAAGTGTGAAATTCAGAGGCATTGTAGCCTGTCTGGGCCAGCCCCAGAGACTGCGGTGTGGGCAAACTGCTGACGGGCAAATTCAAGGCTCAGAATGGCTCAGGCTCATCTTGGAAAAATACTCCCTGCTGTCAAAAATGATTTGCAGCAGCTATGTAGGGCCTAGCACATTATGACGAGAGAGAGAGAGTATCAGAGGAAGTATTGTAAGAGAAAAATCAACAGGCGTTATGTTTTCTGCAACAAGAGTATTGCAGTATGGGGGAAACCCACAGGCTTTTAAATGTCTTGTTTGCATTATTCTTTCCTCCTCAATCCAGTGCCCCCACCCACCTCTCTCTTTCTCTCAACCCTAGTTATTAGCAGGGGGGCCCTGGGAATTCTCCTGATTTAGCCAGCCTTCATTCTTATCTCAGAACCAATCCAGCACATAGAAGACACCAGGCTAGGACTGCGCCCTTCTAAAGTTATACCACTTTATAGCCCTTGGTATCTTTAAACCTCTAAGGTCCCCTAGGAATTGAGTCATTGGTCTCCTTGCAGAATGATAGGTCTTGCTCTCCTTGAGAGCTTAACTTCTCTCTGCACTGATTCTGTTTGCAAATTGGGAAGCTAAAACTTCCTGCAAAACTGGTGCCTTTTCTACCGTATACAATCAAGTCCATTCATTCATTCATTCATTCATTCATCCTTTCATTCACTCAGTTACTCAATTATTTAGCAACTCATAGCTGCGTGCCTACTCAATAATGGGACAGTCAGGTACTTAAGTGTTGGGAATAAAAAGATGAATGTTGCGGTTTTAAGGAGGAGGAAAATGGCCTGCTGGCCCATAATAAGCACTCTATAAATATGTACTGAATGAGTAATGATTCTCACCCTCTGTGGGTATCTAGTCTAGTAGGGGAAGAAAGCATGTCGACAAATGATTAAAATAAAATGGTTTTAGTGCAAGAGTAAAGGAATCAATCAAGTGTTATAAACATTGAAGACTGAATCTAGCTAGAAGTTAAGGATGGCTTGACATAGGAAACAACATTAGTTTGATCTTAAAGAACAAATAAGACTTTTCCAAGAAAGTAGGAAAAATCTTTGCAGACAGACTGAAACTGTGCACAGGGCTTATTTTTAGCAGGTTTATTTCACTACAGCCCAGTCTTACTTTGCTAATGTAAATATTAACCAGTATCTTGTGGGTTTCAGTCTTTTGAATTTATTTTTGCTTTTGTTCCCTAGGCAGTGATAGCTTGGCAAAGTAAGATTCAAAACAATTCTATAAAAGAGATTAATTTTGACAGAGTGAATGAAATTAATTCAAGGAAAAAAAGGATATATTTTAAGTTTCTTCCTGATAAATATTCTCATTTCTAAGCCAGATGGAAGATACTCTTCTTAAAAATGGTCTCCCTGTTACTTCCAAGCATTCCTCTCTGACACCTGACTGAAAACCCAGGAAGCACCCCTGTTCCGTGTCACATCAGTGTTTACTGTCATTTGCTCCCTTTGGAGAACATCAGATATTGTACACACTAAACCAGATTGGCAGAAGGACTTGAAGCAGCCAGATGCAGTAAATCTGATTTGTCATTATCAATTCATTAGTGATTTTATATGTTGAAGAAATTCTTAATTGCATGGCAGCTTGGAAAATCATATTACACCAGGGAGTAGAATTTGCTAAGCCAACACTTTTCTCCAAATGGGAATTTAGAAGAACTCTTATTTGCAACAGGAAACATGAATCAGTACTGACATTTACTAAAATGTTTTAATGAGTAAGCTCAAGCATTTTGTTTCAAGAAGCTACTGGCCTAACAAGACCTGCCATTGTTATCAATGGTAATTAGGTACATTTCCATGAAGTTGTCTAACCTGTTTTATTAAGCCTGTAAACTTCTTTGACAATCTTAAAGGAACTAAGAAGGGATAAAATAAGAAGGGTGGGAAATAGAAAGAGCCAAGGAGCCGAATGTTTTTCCAGTTTGAGAATTTTGGAAACTATCACTTTTGCTTTCAGCCTTGCAATCAAATTCTTATTTTCACCAGCTTACAGCCATTATTGCCTTTAATAGAAGTTGGTGGTTGATGGGTGTTTTTATACATGACTCTGCAGCTTCAAATTATCAGTTATCTTCAGTTTCTGGTTATCAGGTCTTTAGCCAGCAAAGGCGTACACCATTTCCATGAGTCAATCTGTGATAAGAGGTTATCTATCACCCACCAAACCAGGCAGTAGCAAACCAGAACAGTACGATGATTTAGATTCTTCCCTTTCTAGCTCACACACCATTATTGCTTGTCTTCAATTTTCTGGATAATTTAGGGTTTTATTTAATATGATTCTTCAAAAACTTAATAGTCATCCTAAACAAATCAAGGTCAGCCTATCAACACAGAGCAGCATTTTCCACACTCTGAGTAATATGCTTTCCACATCCAAGGGGTTCTGTAACTAAAGAGGTGTGGACAAACATGTCACCAGGTTTCTTTACTACAGGCATTCTCAGATTCCTTCATGTGGTAATAGACATCGTGAATCTCTAAGAGGAAATACAGAGTATACTGTTTTCCAGCTCATTTGACTACAGAGCTGTTTTTGGTTGGAGGACCATCTAGTGGGGTCAGTGTCCCAAGCATCATACTTTGGGAACTGTTGCTATTCAAGTATAATTGTTATTCTTGGACACCTCCCTATTGTTAATGGAGCACCAGACACTATAAGGAGACTCCAAGGAAGGAGCAGCATAGTAGGTAATGATCGATTTTCCCTTCCCACAATATCCACCAAGCACCTACTGCAGGCCAAGGTTCTGCCATCATCCCTTGAAAATAGTAAGGGCATCACATTCCTTCAGTGAGTATATATGGGAACCAGAGTGACCTGTCAGGGAGACATGTCAAATCTGTTAAAACTCCTCACCCTCACCTCATATCAGAGGAACTTGATGTCCAAGTTATCCACCAACATTATCATTTTTTTTTTTTTTTGTCCTCAACTCCTACTCCTTGATCCACCAACATTTTACTGTCACTTCTCACAGCACTGATGAGAAATCCTGGAAAATAAATGGGGTTTTTGGCTTTTCCTTTTTTTTTTTTATTAAGGTAAAATTCACATAATCTAATATTAACCATCTCAAAGTGAACAACCTGGTGTCATGTAGTACATTCATAATATTGTACAACCACCAACTCTTTCCAGTTCCATTTTCATCACCCCAAAATAAAACCCTGTACCCAATAAGTAGTTACCCCTCTTCCCCCCAGCTCTTGGTAACCACCCATCAACTTTCTGTTTCTATGGGTTTACCAATTCTGGATATTTCATATAAATGGAGTCATATAATTTGTGACCTTTTATGTCTGGCTTCTCTTGGTTACCATAATGGTTTTTTTTTTTTTTTTGGACTTATCCATGGTGTAGCAGGTATCAGTACTTCATTCCTTTTAATGGCTGAATAATATTCCATTGTATGGATATACCACCTTTTATTTATCCTATTCATCAGCTGATGGACTTTGGGTTATTTCCACCTTTGGGCTGTCATGAGTAGTGCTGCTATGAATATCCGTGCACAAGTATTTGTTGAGTCCCTGTTTTCAATTTGTTTAGTTATATACCCAAGAGTGGAATTGTTGGATCATGGAAATAAAATTCTAAAGCGTATGGATTCTAATAAAATTCATATGATTCAGCTAGCTGGAGACAGTTTTTAATGCATCTAAAAAAGATGCATATAAAATGCACTACCCTCAGGAAGCTTAGAGGATAACTTGCTGAAGCAAGTTTCTTCTCTACACAAAACACACCTATTTCTCCCATGAACAACTGTCACTTTCAGTGAGCCATCGGAGTTTCTGTTACTCAGCTATCTAGAGTTTCTGTTGTCTTCTCATCCAATAAGCATTTAACAAAGACAATAAGTAGAGATGCCTTTTGGGAGCTCTATTATTGGGATGTGTTGTATTCATGTGAAAGCAGAAAATAATGAAGAAGAAAAAAGGTTGACACCAGCACTAGGTCAGCTATTCTGGAAAGATTTCCAAACATCCAGAGTTGTTTTATAGTCAAGTAAAATGCTTCATTTGAGTGTATGTCTCTGAGAAGTGTTAATTGTTGATTAAATATTGTTGAATAGACTGAAAACATGAAATCCAAGCATATTAATTAAGCAGAGAATTCAAGCATAGTTCTCACTTTCCATAAATGTTTCCAAATGCTTAAACTAGGCCTCATTCCAAAGCCGTTCTTCCTATGGGGACATGGAGAAAACCTTGGCTCTCATCTAATTATGATAATGATATTAAGAATTTACTGAGTTTAAATTTCCAGGAAGAAAAGAATGAGGCCTATCACCAAGGGAAACACTGGGATTCTCACTTAAGTAAATCTATATTCTAAAGTGTTGTTGCTTATATTACAGCTATTATTGGCAGTAGAAATATGCAGCAATAGTCTTCCTTTACGTTTTAATTCAGTTAAACTTAAGATGTTACAAATATTATGGAAATATAAACAGAAGAGGTGAATATATTAATTATGATACAGTTTGTCAGACTTTAACATTAATGGTAGTAGATCTTGGGATTGGTACATCTTGATCTAATGTAGCTATGGTAAATGACATGGAGATGGCTGAATTGCTATTATTTCCAGAACTTCCTGGAAGGGACTTAAGGTCGGCAGTAGGATCTAGCAGGTCATTGTCCTAGAATAAATGTGTGGTCTTCCCCAAAACCAGACTGGGAAAATAGTCTGGGTCTTGTATCCACTGGCATCTCACAGGGCAAAGAGGGACTAACCAGATAGACACATGGAGATTCTGCCGCTGCAGGCCTCTCCGAATGGGGTTGCACCCTTCCGCAGAGCAAGGTTGACCTGCTCTGGCCTAATTATCTGATGTGTTGAGAGGCGAGCCACTTGGGAATGTGTTTGCTGGGTCTGCTTTTATTTTGGACGGTTTATTTAGTCATCACCCTCTTTTTACCCTCCTGACATTAGATCTCCAGATATTGACTTAAAATTCCATAGGATATGAATTTAAGAAATTATTTTTAAATAATAAAAGTAATACAGGAATGCATGCTCAAACATGGAAAAAATACCAAAGAATACAGAATGAAGAAAATGAAAGCTTTTTGTCCAAACTGCTCCCCTATTCCCCACCCCTCCAATTCCGTTTCCCTTCCCATAGGTAAGCCCTGTTAGCTGTTTGGTGCATGCCTTTCCAAAGTATATGGTTATAGATAAAAATACATATAGATATAAAGATAAGCACCCTTTTTTTACTAAGCACTAAGCAGTAAAAAACTGTATTGGAACCACTTCCCAGGGTTAATCTCAAAACAAGAATACGGATTATCTGTCAAACATCCTGAGAAATTACTGCCTACCAGAATTTTACTCTTTTTTTTTCCCCCCAGAGCACTTCTGATTTAGTATCTTCTGGCATGCTTCCCAGTCATGTGGCCATGAGCTGGGAGGAGATATAAATACCACTATGGCTAATAAAATGTATGCAGAATCCTGTATGTTAAAGCATTAGTATGAATTTTTTAAATCTTAGAGCTAAAGGACAAATGCCTCTCAGTAAGTCAAGGAAAGCTGGAAAAAAAAATCATAAAGAAAAAAAGGTTTGGGCATCTCTGTGAAGGGCAGGGGAGATTTTGACTTTGATTTGATTAATCAGCAAATATTTATTATTCATCTATGCTGTGGTAAGCGCTGTAGGTGTACAGAAAGATGAGGTGTAGTCCCTGCCTCCAGAGGGCTTACCATCGGCGGGAAATCAGACTGGCCAAATAGAATGGAATCAGGTGAGAAAAAGCTTTCACAAGAGCTTGAACTTGATAAAGTAATAGACAGCCAGCCTCACAAGGTTTCTGCACAAAGGAGTGATACAATAAAAGCAAATTAAAAGAATATGTCTTTGGGAGCCCCTGCATGGCTCAGTCGGTTAAGTGTCTGCCTTCACCTCGAGTCATGATCCTGGGGTCCCAGGGTCCTGGGATTGGGCCATTTCAGGCTCCCTGCTCAGCGGGGGAGTCTGCTTCTCCCTCTCCCTCTGCCCCTTCCCCTCCCTCACACATGTGCTCACTTGCTGTCTCAAATAAAGAAATAAAATCTTTTTTAAAAAAGGAAAAAATATGTTTCGGGCGCCTGGGTGGCTCAGTCAGTTAGGCGTCTGCCTTTGGCTCAGGTCATGATCCCAGGGTCCTGGGATCGAGCCCCACATCAGGGAGCCTGCTTCTCCTTCTCCCTCTGCTTTCCCTGTCTGCCTGCCTGTGATCTCTCTCTCTCTCTCTCTGTCAATAAAATCTTAAAAAAAAAAAAGATTCTCTCTCTCTCTCCCCCTCTGCCCCTCCCCCCACTTTCCATCCCTTCAATTCCATTCTGTAACTACTGCCTTAGCTCTGACTTTTAGGACCTTGCCAACTGCAATGAACTAGTGTCCAGCACTCAGCGATCTCCCCATCCCACTTCTTCCCAGGCCATCCTACACGCCGCCACAAGAATGTTTCTAAAGGTGCAAAGGGCCCCTTTCTCTTCAAAGGTCAAAAATGTCTCCCCTTTGACCACCAAATAGTCTGAGCTTTTTAGTGCAAAATTCAAGACCCTCCCATAAATTATGCTATCCTCCTTCCAGACTTGTCTCCCATTCCCTAATATGAACCTATTACTCCACTGAAATTGAACTACTTACTACTCCCCGAACCTCTTCCGTGCTGTCCTCATGTGATTCCCCCACCCTTAGCCCACCTCCAGAGAAAAGCAGAGTCGGGGAAAACGGCTGGGAAGCTGTTGAGTAATCCAGGTGTGGGCTGATGCCACCAGGGAGAGGGTAGTGAGTGTGAGAATGCAGAGGACGGCTGATGGCAGCAGATCTTCCTGATTGGACACAGGGTTTGAAAGAAAGATGAGTCAAAGGTTAACTCATTTTGGGCTTGAGGCAGCAAACACAATTCCTTCTCCATAACTGCTTTTTCCTCATCCTTGCAGTTGTTGGAGGTTCATATTTATTTCATACTGCCTGTGTAACCTGGGACCACATATAATTAATGATTTCTCTATACTTTAGGTCACTAATATATATTTATTTAAAATAATACAGGCAGGGGCGCCTGGGTGGCTCAGTCGTTAAGTGTCTGCATTCTACTCAGGTCATGATCCCAGGGTCCTGGGATTGTGCCCAGAGTTGGGCTCCCTGCTCCGCGGGAAGCCTGTTTCTCCCTCTCCCACTCCCCCTGCTTGCATTCCCCGTCTTGCTGTCTCTCTCTCTGTCAAATAAATAAATAAAATCTTTTAAAAATAAAATAAAATAATACAAGCAGAACAAAATACTTTAGGAGCTAGAAGTCCTCAAGACACACTCTAAAATATTGTTGTGGGATTAAATATGCCACATTTCACATAACCTATGTGCATTTAATAGAATCTTTCATTTCATTATCAGTGTGGTTTGGAATATAAGGCTTATGAGACTGTCTCATGAAAACCAACATGAGATATTCATGTGGGTCTGGTAACAGCTGGAGCCAGGCACCTCAAAGCTCAGGGCTTGGGTTTCTCGAGCTCCCTTCTCTTCTTAGGTGGGGTCAGCTTTCTTCTCAGTCACTCAGGTCACCTGCCTCCTCTTCCCATTCCATCTGACACCAGCTCTGAGACCACCAGGTTTTACAGTTTGAGAAATCTGGGAGTCAGTACCCAGTAATGACTCTTAAAATCAGAGGGCTTGGCTGTTGAATTATGTGCCTGTCATTGCTAGCTACAACCTGGGGCAAGTGAGTTAACCGACTGACCTCAGTTTCTTCAACTGTAAAATGAGAATAATATTAGTACTGTCTCAATAGGGCTATTTTCAGGATTAAATGAGTTAATATATATGAGTTTAGATTGGAGCCTGGCATTTGATAAGTGCTCAGTGAATGTTAACTACTAACCAAGCTTTGATTAAATTTGGAACAAAAACCCTTGCTATCTACTAACTTAGCCAACAGGGGTCAGTACACAGCAATCCACATGGGAAGCTAAATAAAATGATTAATGGGCGTAAAAAAAGATTTTCAGTGTTTGAGGAAACATCAGTGCTTCAGAAAACTTTTGTAAAATGGTGTTAAGAAAAATCAGTAACCATAAAATTAAGCAATTAGTGAGAAACATAGGAAGAGAAAAAAAGGCAAAGTAATTAAATAATAAATACATTTAGAATGTCTAAAAGCAATTTAAAATGCAGAAGGATAGGTAGGGGGGTGGGGGGATGGGTTAGCCTGGTGATGGGTATTGAGGAGGGCACGTTTTGCATGGTGCACTGGGTGTTATGAACAAACAATGAATCATGGAACACTGCATCAAAAACTAATGATGTAATATATGGTGATTAACATAACAATAAAAAAATTAAAAAAAAAATAAAAAATAAAATGCAGAAGGACATTTTAAGTGGGAATGCTCCAAAGCAGAGGCCTTGAGGATCCATGATGCAGTAGAGTACTATCTTGCCAACAAGAGCAACTTGCTCACTGAAGTAACCAAGTACGTATTTCAAGTTCTACCTTGATGTTTGGGGGATGGGAGAGGGTATGAACCGTCCTATTTTACGATTACATGACAACAGTGTTACTGCTTATTGAGTGTTCACTGTATGCCAAGTGCTTTACACACATCACCATATTTCTTTGACTTTTTAACATGAAAATGTTGAAATATATAGAAGAGGATAGAATAATAAAATGAACACCCATATACACATCAATCGAGCACTGAACACTTACCCTATTTTAATTTTTCTAAATTATTTTAAAATAAATATAGATACCAAAATTTTACCCCAAAATACATTAATACGTATATCTAAAAATAGAGACGTTTTTCTACAACGGCACAATGGTTTTATCATATCTAATAAAAAAGCAGTTGTTTAATATCATCTCATGCCCTAGTTCGTATTCAGATTTAATTGTCCCCAAAATATCCTTTATATCTGGTTTATTGAACCAGAAACAAGGACAAGCCATTGCATGTAGTTATTGTGTCTCTTAGGTTTCTTTTAATCTAGAACAGCCTGCCCTCTGTCCTGCTTTTTTGTTTGCTTGTTTTGTAATTACACTGACTTAAGAGACAGCCATTGGTTCTGCAGGAAGTTCAGAATTTTTCTGTTTCCTCTTGGTATCATTGTATTCTTCTATCCTTGTACTTTCTGCATTGAGTATGACTATATAGAAGGGAGAGCGTTTGGGAAACAATCCTTCACAGACAAAACTGGGGCATCATATTGTATCACATCAGGAGGCACATAATGTCCGATTGGTCCACTTTTAGTGATTATAAGATTGATCTAGGTTAAGATGGGAGGAACCAGATTCCTTCATTGTCATTATGTTTTTCTTCTGACTACAGCTAGCAATCCCTGGAGGATAATTTGGCCCTAGGTGAATATTCTGTTCCCTGTCACCCTTTCACCACATGGTTTCATTGATGGTCCTGGCATGAGAATCAGTTATTTCATTAGGGCCTACAAGGTGGTGATTTTCCAATTCTATCATTCATCTTACATTATTTAGCTGGAAAACTTTTGTAAAGAGAACTGTTTCCTCATCAACTGGGACTATTTGGTTACCCTGAAATACAGCTGTAAGTAGGAGGGCAGGATAAATGTTTAATTTATTTTCTTAAATTACCACTTTTCAGAGTAAAGAGTTGCTGTAACAGTCACCATGGCAAATGAGGCTTTTAAAAAATTGTTTTTTATATTTGGTTTATTCTTTTGGTGGGACTTCTTTGTTTGACATTTTCAATCAATTGCAGTCATTATTTTTGGTGCTCAAATTGTTCTAATTTTGGCCAGTGGGCATTCCCTCAAGCTGGCTCCCATGTCCTTTTGAAAGGACCTCGTTTTTTTTCTTGGATACCTCCAGACTTCACTGTCACAAGATGTCCCAAGCGCTCCTATTCATTCCCAGCTTTTGACCTGGCATAAATCATTTCTCCAAGGAGCCCTGGGACTTTTTAGTGGAGAGTGGTATTTATTTAGAGATCAAAATCTGGGTGCCAAGGATAACCACTGCCCTGAGTTCAAATTAATATTTTCATTTCAAAGTTAAGATAAGGTTTTATTTCTTGTTTTTATACTTTTATATCTTATTTTACACTGGAGTTTTTGCGCCTAATAACATTAACAAAATTATTCTTTAAATACTTAAACCAACCCTATGAGATAGGGGATAAGTTATATAACTGTGATCATAATTTATGTTAAAATCGCTGTTTTACGAGGAGGAAACTGACAAGAGGTGCCCAGGCTTACGTGGCCAGTAAATGGCAGCGTCGGGATTTGAACCCGGCACGCTACTTCCACCAGGGAAGGGAGTCCCAGACATTCAGAGGGTCTTCTCCACGTTAAGTGATCAGGGCTGGGGATGCGAGAACCAGCATGAGGGGGAAATTGACCCATCGTGACCGACTGCTTCAAATGAACCGGGAGGGCAGAGCGGGGGCGAGTGCCCTAAAGAGCACGAAACGCCTGGAACCACACATGCACCACCTGAAGGTGAGAAAGCCTGGTTCGGAACCACGCGGCGCAACCCCCAAACCGAACCCACCGGACCTGACCCGCCTCCGCGTAGCGCCCGCCCACCCACCAATCGCACGGAGCCTTGAGCATCGGGGCGGGACAACAGGGGAGTATGTCCAATGAGGAATCGGCTCCCGGTCGCCTCAGAGCTGAGCACTTCAGAGTACTAACTGGAGAGCGAAGAGGAGGTGGCGGGCTTGGCCAATCATAGGGGGAGACTCAATATTTGGGCCCCGCAGCCAATCAGAAGAGCGGTCGCATCCGATTCGTTCGGCCCACGCTTCCCGCCTTTCCGCCAACTCCAGAGGCCCCGGCTAGTTGGCCACCGGAGTTGGGGCGCTCGCAGTCCTCTTCTGACAGTCGTACCGCCGACCCCGGGGCCGCGCGGGTGTCTGGTGGAGCATGGCGAACTCGGGCTGTCAGGACCTCCGGGGCCAGGAGGGGGAGAGTTTTCTGTACTTCGCCTACGGTAGCAATCTGCTGACCGAGCGGATCCACCTCCGAAACCCGTCGGCCGCGTTCTGCTGCGTGGCCCGCCTGCAGGTCAGTGCTGCCCGCGCGCGGCCCCTGCAGCGTCGCGCCCACCCTGCGGACGAGAGGGCAGGATTTCGGGAAGTCGTTTTCTCGGGGCTGGGAATGCAGCTCTTGCTGATAAGAGCACGTCGGAGCTGTCTTCACCGTCTGGCTTCTGCCCTCCTCCCGCCTCGCCCCCACAGCGTTGTGCCCGCCTGGCAGCTGTGCGCCCCCGGGCCGCCCTGAGCCCCCTGCTGACTTTCCCCGGGAGGCTCGTTCTGCCCGGACCTGGCCGCCTCTGTCTTGCCCACCGACTTAGGGGAGCGCTCACAGCATCCATCCGCTCCGTGCCTCCCAGACGCCTTCTCTGTCCCAAGTCAGGGAACGCGTGGCTTTCTCTTCCCTACCACACACCGTCGCTGCAGGGCTTGTCCGCTGGTATTGTAAAACTCAGTTCACCTGGCTTTCGCTCCCGATGCCAGAGGTCCTGACGGCCGGCACCGGCACCTATCGTAGTCATAGTAAGAGCCGTGCTCAGTTCAGTCAGGTGGCTGGGTGAACCATAACACACCTTGGTAAAAGTCATTGCTCTTCAGGGGCGCCTGGCTGGCTCAGTCGGAGGAGCATGTGACTCTTGGTCTCAGGGTCTGAGTTCGAGCCCCAGGTTGGGTGTAGAAATTAAATAAATAAAAACTTAAAAATAATTGCTCTTCAGTACAATCCGTTCATTCCTTTGGTGGATTTTTTTCCCTGCAGATACAAAAGTGATAAAGTGGGCTGCCCGGAGGACCTGTCCATGTCTGTAGGAGGGACACACCAAAAAATTATGTACGAAAGCTTTTGACATTGTCGGATTAGACAAACATGGTCTCTGCTGCCCTTGTCAGGGTTCTTAGTTGCAAGCAACAGAAAGTGGCTGATTTAAGCGGAAAAAGAATGGGTTGAAAGGCTGTTGGAGGGTTCACAGAATGACCAGGAAGGTAGGACCACAGAACTGACAAAACAGGGAGGCATAGGGGTGCCTGTCTGAGTCCGTGGGTGGAGCATGGGACTCTTGATCTCAGGGTTGTGAGTTCAACCCCACTTTGGATGTGGAGCCTACTTTAAAAGCAAAACAAAAAACAGGCAGGCATAAAGGGAGGTACAGCAACCACCACAGCCAGTATCACAGATAGACCCAGCCCAGGAGGCCACTGGTGCGCCTCTGCTGAACTTAGTAAACATGGACACTAAGTTGGGCATCACTGACCCTGTCTGCTCCGGACCTTGCCTGCTACTGTCACTACACCCCTGCAGTTCCTGAAACCTAGATGTGGCCACCACCTGCAGGATGTAGTTTCTGCTGTCCCTGGGCACTAGCACTAGCTTCTATTTCAGTTGCAGGTGGGTGTCCTGATTGGCTAACCCATGGCCACGTGCCCATGTCCTGACTGCAAGCAAAGCTGCGAGAACCAACTGCTGGCATTTGACGCCTCAAAAATGGGAGTTGGGCTCTAACACTTTCTATTACCCAGACTCCTAAGGTAGGGAACTGCCCAAATGTGGAAAAGAACTTCAGATGCTTATAGTTGGGACAAGTGGAAGAGCTATCAAACAAGTGATTATTCAGTTACAGATATGGTGAGTTTAAAAAGGAGACATGTTGTACCTTCCTCTCAGTTTTGCTGTGAACCTAAAACTGCTCTAAAAAAAGTGAAGTCTTTAAGAAAAAGAGACCTACAAGGTGCTATGGGAGTGTATGACTTGGAGGTCCTGTCCTAAGAGCTTAGTAAAGCTCTTCCTGAAAATACGACTTTTAAGCTGAGACCTGAATGATTGGGCAAGGGGAGACAAAAGAGAAGGAACAGCATGTACAAATGACCTCAGGAAAGAAGAAGCTGGATCATCAGCTGCTGTGGCGGGAGTTTAGTGTGTGAGGAGGATATTGCTTGACAACTAGAGAGGTAGGGAAGGACCACATGTTACAGGATCACAGAGGCCAAAGAGGACTTTGGTCTTTATCTTGAGAGCAATGAAAAGATCCATTGCAGAATTTAAGCACATGAAAGATTAGATTTACAACTTTGAAAGCTCATTCTGGTTGCTATGGAAAATGGATTGGAAGGAGAGACAACAGTTGATGTGGGGAGCCCAGTTAGAAAGCTTTTGTAGCAATCCATGCTAAAGATAGTGGCACCTTGAACTGGAGTGGTAGCCGTGGCAGGTAGATGGGTTGGGGAGATATTTAGGAGATAATAACGTTAGGCCTTGGTGATTGATTGTGAAGGGAGGAAGAGGTAACAGGGGTGACTAAGGTTTTTCGTGCAATAGGGTGGATGATGGTGATATTTGTAAAGAGGAGAGTCCGTTTGGAGGGAAAGTCAAGCTCAGCTTAAACATAACTGAGTTTGAGATGTTTGTTATACATCCAAGTGAGCAGAAAAATATTAGCATTTATTAAGTACTCACTGTGTGGTAGGCCCTGTTCTAAGCATTTTTGAAGTTTAGAAGAGAGATCTGGGTTTGATTAAAAGATGATTGGAATATTGGATGGTATTTGAAGTTATCAGAAGGGATAGATTGTCTTGAGCAAATTGATGATGAACAAGAAAAGGGGCCTAAACTGAGCCCTTAGCAACTCTACCATTTAAAGACCAGGTATGGAGGAGGAGTTAGCAAAGGGAATTGAGATCAGGGAACAGTCTGAAAGTCAGGAAGGAGGCAGATCAAGACAGGGTGGTTAACCCTGTCGGAAGCAGCTGAAAAGTGGAGCAAGAGGAGGAATGAAAATTGTCTATTGGGTTTAGACAACCAGTACCTAATGTGGTTGTGACTTTTTATCGGCTCTCCTGATGTCCTGCCAGGGCTGCTTGGCCCTAAAACATCTGGTATACCGATTGAAGATATTGGTCACTCAAACCAACCTTTTTCCTGAAATGTGACATTTTTAAGAAAATAAAGGTGACAGGGATAAAATATAAACCTTAAATTTAGTATCTAGTCCAACCTTTTTTTATTATTAAGGAAACTAAGCTCTGGAAAGATGGAAAGAAATTTTCTACACCAAATGGCCAAGTAAGAGTTTTTAATCTTCCCCAAGATTCTCTCCTCTGATTACCCATCTCTATAGGGAAGAAGCTAAACTAGAAACCTGGCAGGATGCCTGGGTGGCTCAGTCGGTTAAGCATCTGCCTTCAGCTCAGCTCATGATTCCAGAGTTCTGGGATCAAGTCCCACATTGGGCTCCCTGCTCGGCCGCTCCCCCCGCTAGTGTTCTCTATCTCCCTCTGCCGGCCGCTCCCCCCGCTAGTGTTCTCTATCTCTCTGTGTGTCAAATAAGTAAATAAAATCTTTAAAAAAAAATAAAAATAAACTAGAAACCTGGCTCCATTACTTATTAGTTGTGAGACCTTGGGCAAGTTGCTTAATCTTTATAAGCCACAGTTTTTCTTGTTAAATGGGTATAATAAAGTTGTTGGCAGGATAAAAATGAGTCCACATAAAGCTCATAATGCAGTTATAGAACCTAGTAATGTACTAGTATTAGCTGCTTTTAATGTTTATTATAGATATGATAGTACAATTCATGAGTGCTAGATTAATCACCCTCCAATGCTGGCTCCTTGAGGGCAAACATGGTGATATATGCTAGCAGGATACTCTCTATATACATAAAAGTAGGTTGTAACCCCTATGTAGCTACCCAGCTTCAACAATTATGTATACTATGGTTGCCTCTAAGTTAAAATCTATGCGTATGTAGGTAGACTGGGAAGAAATTTTTAAAAATGAAAATAGTTACATTAAGGCATTGGGATTATGGGGTTTTTTTTAAACCCATTTATGGTAAAATATATATACATATATATATTCAGTATACATTTCATTTTTAAAGAAAAATATGAAAAAATATAGTCTTTGAGATCCGGGTCTTTGTTTATCTTTGTATTTTTTACAGCTTCTTATACAGAGAAAGAACTCAAAGTTTATGTTTTAATTGCATGGAGTTCAAGGTAAATTTTTTTTTTACACTGAAGAGGGAAATTTTGGTTCAAGTGGATATTGATCATATCATTTTGGTTTCCTTTGTAGGATTATAAGCTTGACTTTGGCAATTCCCAAGGCAAAACAAGTGAAACTTGGCATGGAGGTATAGCCACTATTTTTCAAAGTCCTGGCGATGAAGTATGGGGAGTAGTATGGAAAATGAACAAAAGCAATTTGAGTTCTCTGGATAAGTAGGTGGCTTCTAATTATAAGTTAAATAATAACTAATTCAGAAAGTGGATCATATGCAAAGATGTGTGTGTGTATATATATATATATATATATATATATATATATATATATATATGTGTTGGTTTTTCAAAACCATATACTACATTCTTTACACTGTAGCATTAACATAAAAAGTATAATGTGCATATCCTAAAAAGAAAAGCCTAGGGGTACCTGACTGACTCAGTCTGTAGAACATGCAACTCTTGATCTCAGGGTTGGGAGTTCAAGCCCCACATTGGGCATAGAGCCTACATAAAAAAAAAAAAAAAGCCTAGAAGGGTCACTTATTCCAGTTGAGATTTGGGGGATAGTTATAATCTCTTCTGTAAAAAAATGGAAATCTTTATTTTTGTTTTATTTATCTTTTATTAAAAAAAATCTCTTTGTAGTTTCATATTGTGAAAAGGCATGAAGATGTTTGTAATTGTTATATCTTTTTATCGGTTTCAAAAGCAGTTCAGTTTTTACTAGAGTCAGTTTTTAAAAAATAATTCTTTAAGGTGGCAGTTGAATCAGTAAAAAAGTAATAATTTGT
This sequence comes from Callorhinus ursinus, assembly GCF_003265705.2. Classification (NCBI taxonomy): domain Eukaryota; kingdom Metazoa; phylum Chordata; class Mammalia; order Carnivora; family Otariidae; genus Callorhinus; species Callorhinus ursinus. Next base: position 45,716,168 of record NW_027397074.1, on the reverse strand, counting down.
AAAAACTTTGACAACGTACTAGAAATGTTTTGATACTGTTGATAACTAGAACTCTCCAGTTGTGTGGCAGAGCATGTATACAAAGAAAGTTGGCAGAAAAGAGTAGGACTTGAAAAGAACACATTTTCTGATATGCATGATACTTTAGGTCACTGGTGAATAAGAGGGAGCCATTCTCTCTACTTTTCTCTGGGTGGATAGTCTCTTGTTGTCAGAACACATAGTCATTTTTTGTAGCCTAGAGAGCAGTGTTGAAGGGGTATAAAGATTGAAATAACTATATTCAAGCATGGGTTTATATAGGATAAATGTAGAGATCTGTTAGAAGTGTACTGAGTAATACTAAATCTGAGGCTTTCCAATTGAAATGCTAGGTTTACTTTTGATGTGGTAGTATTTATAATATGTTCTACCATACCCCAAAATACAAAGGGGGCAAGTACATCCATATATAGTTAAATTTTTAATCCAATAAACTAACGTGGCTAAATCATATATGGTTAAAATTTGACTGTTCTGGTTTCAGGCAAGAAGGGGTTAAAAGTGGAACATATGTCCCAATAGAAGTTAATGTTTATACTCAAGAAGGAAAAGAAATAACCTGTCGAAGTTATCAGATGAAAAATTATGAGAGTGCTCCCCCATCCCCCCAGTATAAAAAGGTAAGCTACTTACAAAGACTGTTGGAGATTCCTTTTTAATTTTCACTGAGCTAAACTAAAAAATATCTTGCTTTAAAAAGACTATGTGCGCATTAAATTCTACACGAACACTTATTTTTTTGCCTGCCCTACCCCTATGAACACTTCATTTTAATAAAAATGTTTTTAATGCAAAAATGATAGTTATTTACCTAACATGCAAATTGAAAAATATTCAGATTTATTTGTAATGATAGAACCATGTTCCTAAAACAGATTTATTAAAAAAGACTTCGGAAATCTATATGAGCCATAATTCTAGATATGTGTTTTCTTTCCCAAAGTAGAAAATAACATGTATGCATGTATTTTTAGTGGATTTATTCTATGCATAGGCTTTTGTAATCATTTTTTCTCCACAAAACAGTATTTCATAACACCAAGATTCATTTTTATGGGGGAAAAACACATTTCCTGTTGCTGAAATGTTTTCCATCCCTAGATGGAGGGAAAAAAGTCACACTCTTTTTTTTTAAGATTTTATTTATTTATTTGACAGAGAGCGAGACAGTGAGAGAGGAAACACAAGCAGGGGGAGTGGGAGAGGGAGAAGCAGGCTTCCCGCTGAACAGGGAACCCCCCCGATGTGGGGCTCAATCCCAGACCCTGGGATCACGACCTGAGCCAGAGACAGATGCTTAATGACTGAGCCACCCAGGCGCCCCAAAGCCACACTCTTTCAAAATCAGAGAAACTACTCCCACAAGCATAGGAGAAGAATGTGGGATAGAAACCCCAACATCCCTTTTTAGAAACCCAAACTTAGGTACTATTGGAAGGCCCAGTCAGGACATGGCACGTGGAGTGGATCACCCAGTTCCTCGGCCTAATCTGGAATTTTCTAGTATGGAACCTAGAGGAATTAGCCTGGTATGGATCTGGGAAGTACCCACCGAACATGGTTGCCATCTATTAGCTCATTTCATATCAGAGGTAGAGTAGACTCCCAGATTAAACTAAAACTGCTCCCTGTAAACTTTACATTTTTTTTTTAAAGAATGGTGCTTTTTCTTAATAAATCTTGCCAGTTCTATACAATAAGTTTTTATCTTAATATAAAAATATTTTAAATTAGAATGCCTAGAATCAAAAACACAAGAAATAACAAATGTTAGCGAGGATGTGGAGAAAAAGGAACCCTGATGCGATGCTGGTGGGAATGCAAGCTGGTACAGCCACTGTGGAAAACAGTACGGAGGATCCTCAAAAAATTAAAGATAGAATTACCATATGACCCAGTAATTCCACTTTGGGTATTTACTCAAAACGAAAACATTCATTTGAAAAGATATATGCACCCCTATTTTACTGTAGCATTATTTACAATAGTCAAGATATGGAAGCAACCCAAGTGTCCATCCATAGTTATGGCTAAATAAGACGTGTGTGTGGGTGTGGGTGTGGGTGTGGGTGTGGGTGTGGGTGTGGGTGTGGGTGTGTGTACACATACATACATACAATGGAATATTACTCAGCCATAAAGAAGAATGAGATCTTGCTATTTACAGCAACACGGATGGACCTAGAAGGTATCATGGTAAGTGAAATAAGGTAAACAGACAAATACCATATGATTTCATTCATACATGGAATCTATGAACAAACAAATGAACAGACAAAAAAATACCCAGACTCTTATCTACAGAGAACAAACTGGTGGCTGCCAGAGGGGAGGTGGGCGGGGGATGGCTGAAATAGGTGAAGGGGATTAAGAGCACACTTACCATGATGAGCACTGAGTAATGTAAAGAATTGTTAAATCATTATATTGTATACCTAAAACTAATATAACACTGTATATTAATTATACTTTAGTTTTTAAAAATATTTTAAGCCATATTATCGAGTAAAATTGATACTCCATGAGAATGTATCATGTGGCCTTGAAAACTCCCTGCACATTTATGCTCACTCTAAGAGGAATGACTCTATTTTGTTCTATAAGTGTTTATTCTAGAGTTATCTGAAAGCTAGTATTTCATACTTTGATACTGCACATAAAGCTGTGGTATATTAAATTGTATTCCTAATTAAAAGGTGCTTTTGGTTTCTTTTAACCATTTCTAGGTCATTTGCCTAGGTGCAAAAGAAAATGGTTTGCCACTGGAGTATCAAAAGAAGTTAAATGCAATAGAACCAAATGACTACCAAGGAGAAGTCTCAGAAGAAATTGAAGACATTATCAAAAAGGGAGAAACAAAAGTTCAATAGAACATAATAGATATTTTAGATAGAAATCTAAATTATAATAGAAAATACAGATATTTTCTGTATGTGCTAATATATTTTTAACATTTAGAAAAGAGATCTGAGGTATCTCTATGTTTAATATATTTTCAACAGTGCTCTAAAGGGATATCTTACTTAGGTAATTCCTTGTATTCAGACTCAAAAAAGAAACTTGGTTAGAAATTAGATAATTGAGGGGCGCCTGGGTGGCTCAGATGGTTAAGTGTCTACCTTTGGCTCAGGTCATGATCCCAGGGTCCTGGGATGGAGCCCCACATCAGGCTCTCAGCTCAGCGGGCATCCTGCTTCTCCCTCTGCCTGCCGCTCCACCTGCTTGTGCTCTCTTTCTCTCTGTGTCAAATAAATAAATAAAATCTTTAAAAAAAAATTAGATCATTGAAAAGGAGGCCATGATGCACTGGAATGCATGACAAATGGATGTGGGTACTCCTTCCATGAACACTTAAAGTTATTTTCTGGAGTTGAGTGTATTCTTGCTCTGTGACAGAGGAGATATTTGCAACTTAACGATCGTGCCGGTGAATCGCTCTGCTCTGGGATTTTTTTAAATCAGCTTAATAAGAGCAAGCAAACTACAGAGACAGTTGATAATTTTTTTTTTAATTTAAAAATAGCATACTGTTCTTAGAGAAATAAATGTATTTGTGGTTTAACCTGTCTTCCCTACTGAAGTACTATATTTCACTTTGTTAGAGACTCATGTCCTCACCCATACTGGGTCTGATGTTGGCTATACACAGTCCATACTACAGGATTATTGCACAGACTCTGGAACCAGACAGACAGCCTAGGATCAATTGTCAGTTCTACCACGTTCTAGCTGGGAGACTTTGGGTTATCTGACTCTTTGCCTCAGTTTGCTCATCTATAGAGTGAGGGCAGTTGAAACACCTATGTCATAGGATTATTTTGAGGAGTAAATATATGTAATAAGCTTAGAACCGAGCCTGGCACGTAATAAGTATTAGAAATCACTAATGTTCTTATTGAAGAATTAAGTTTATACAGAGCCATCCTTGGAACAGGATTTTAAAGTAGAAGAGTTAAGATTATGAGCGGAAAACATTTTTTGAAAGCTCCAGTTTGACTCTTGGCTTCCTAAATTTATTTACTGAACAAATGGAAGAAAGAAGAGTCATGAATAAAACAGCACTGGTTATCAAAAAACCAGGTCTCTGGAATGCAGTGAGCTAGACTTTTGAAACAGGTTATTGGAATGAAATGAGCTAGCTGCAGGAACATAAAGATTTGTTTCTCTTGGGAAAAATAACCAAAGAACTTTTCAGCTACAGCTGATGAAGTGGAACTGAACCATAGACTTCAGGTTAGATCATGTTTTATAGCTGTTACACTTCTAATATTCTAGTTTCCTCCAGTTCGTAACTCCTCCCAAGAAGACCAAGTTTGTCAGTACCTAGAACTCAGTTATGGTAATATAATGAGCAAGGATGAGCTTTGATGTAAAAATAGAATATTATTTTCGTAATCTATCTCACCCACCTAAAATGACAAATTTCATTAAGGAATTTAAAACACTAACAATAAAACCTTCATGTCTGGCCTTTTAACGAAAATCTGGTAATCATGAGGAATACTGTTTCTCCAGTCATTTTCAAGGTAGTAATACCAAATATCATATGTAAGGACGTTGCATTTCTACTGGTGATTTTGGCCCTCTAACCACAATACAACCAACTGGATAAACTGTAACTGAAGAGCATTTCTGGGCTTGCAAGAAAATAAGGGAAATCAAGATATACCTGTCCCTGTACCACAAAAAGAAAAAGACACTTTTCCAGCACTGGTAAACAAGTGACGCTGACATCTTTGGGTACAAATGCCAATAGTAGCCCTGGAATTTGACTGTTAACCCTTGAGCAATCCCGCTGCAAGACAGGAAAACAACCTGAAAATTCTATATGAAACTGGGATCCCTGAAGAGAACTAAAATGGTCTCTAGTAAGCCTCGTAGCTTCCAGCAGAGATGCAAAACCTCTCTGAAGAAAGCAATTCTAATTTAGGTCTTCAGAATGTCCACCTGAAAATTTAAAAGATAATAGGAAAATGATGCATCATAAGTGAGAACAGGAAAAACACCTAGATCCCCAAGGTTTTGAGATATTGAAATGATCAATAACAGTATAAAATAAGCATATATGGAGACTTTGACTTCTGGAAAGATGGAGTAGACATACTCTTCCTTATTCCTTCTGTTAAGTACAACTAAAATCCCTGAACATTATATATAAAACAAGACTGAGAGGGAGAGAGAAAGCAGACTAGACAGAGACAAGACACAACATGGTACTGAATTCCCTGGGTTTTCTCTTGCCTCCTACATCTCAGAAGGAAAACTAGAAAAATTTGTTGCTAGCAGGAATGACTTAGAAAAGGAATGGCTGAAGAAAGTTTTCTAGACAGAAAAGAAGAAATAAAAAAAGGAACTGGAACATCAGAAAGGAAAAAATAACATGGTAAGCCAAAATATGGGTAAATATGATAGACTTTCCTTCTCTTGAGTTTCTGAAATAATGGTTGAGGCAAAAATTATAACATTGTGCTTCTAAATATATGTAGAAGTAATATTTAAAATAATTATTAAAGGACTGGTATGAATGATGACACCAGTAGACTGAAAAATTATATGTATATATTGAAATAGCTAAAGAAATAGCTTAAAAAGGTATACAAACAGATAACACTTAAAAAAAACTATAGAGGGGCCTGGGTGGCTCAGTCACTTACATGTCCGACTCTTGATTTCAGCTCAGGTTATGTCTCAGTGTCCTGAGATTGAGCCTTGTGTCAAGCCCCACGCTCAGCATGGAGTCTGCTCAAGACTCTCCCTCTGTCCCTCCCTGCCTGAACATGCTCTCCCTCAAAATAAATAAATCTTTAAAAATTTTTAAAAAAAGAATATGATCCAACCTTATCCTGTCTATAAGAAACTCACTTCAACTATAACAATGTAAGCAGTTTGAAAATAAAGGGTTACAGAAATATATATGCTGCAAACATTAATTAAGGGAAAGAATGAGTGGCTATATTAATACCAAATAAAGTAGATTTCAAAGCAAAGTATCAGAGATGGAGGGGCATTTTGGTAACCCTTACCAATTCATTTTAGGAAGCTAGTATTACCCTGGTACCAAAACCAAAGACCATAGAAAAAAACAAGCAAACAAAAATAAACCTACAGACTATATCCCTCATGAATATAGATGTAAACATTATTAACTAAATAGTCATAAATAGAATTCGATACTACATAAAAAGAATTACACATCATGACCAAAGAGGGTTTATTCCAGAGATGCAAGGCTGGCTTGATACTTGAAAATCAAATCCACTGTATTAACAAGCAAAATAGTAAAGTCACATGTTCATATCAGTTGCAGAAAAAGCATTTGGCATCATCCATTCATGATTAAAAAAAAAAGTTCTCACGACGCCTGCCTGGCTCAGTCTATTAAGCATCTGACTCTTGTTTTTGGCTCAGGTCATAATCTCACAGGTTATGAGATGGAGCCCCCTAGTTGGGCTCTGTGCTCAGCGGGGAGTCTGCTTGGAGATTCTCTCCCTCTGCCCCTCCCCCCACAACATTATACTTAATTGTAAAAGACTGAATGAATGCTTTCCCCCTAAAACCGGGAACGAGGCAAGGATATCTGCTCTCACCACTATTATTCAAGATGGTGCTAGAAGTTCTAGCCAGTGCAATAAGAAAAAAAAAAAATGAAGGCAAACAGATTGGAAAGGAACAAATGAAACAGTTCCTATTTACAGATGACATGAATTGTCCATGCAGAAAATTCCTGGGAATCTATAAAAAAAACTATCACCTAGAACCAATAAGTGAGTTCAGCAAGGTCACAGGGTACAAGATAAACACAAAAATCAATTGTATTTCTATACACTAAGATACATGGACACTGAAATTAAAAATGTAATAACCATTTGCAATTTCCTTTTGTAAAACTAATATTTCTTATTGAGATGAAATTCGTGTAACATAAAATTAACCATTTTAAAGTAAACAATTTAAGGAGAACACACTAGTGGGGGGGAGGGGCAGAGGGTGAGAGAGAGAGAATCCTCAAGCAGACTCCCTGCTAAGTGTGGAGCCTGATGCAGGGCTCGATCCCAGGACCCTGAGATCATGACCTGAGCTGAAATCAAGAGTCAGCCACTTAACCAACTGAGCCACCCAGGTGCGTCAAAAATGCTCTTGATATTTTTATAGGGATTGCATTAAATGTGTATATTGCTTCGGGTAGTATAGACATTTTAACAATATTCTTCCAATCCATGAACATGGAATGTCTTTCCATTTTTTGGTGTCATCTTCAATTTCTTTCATCAGCGTTTTATAGTTTTCAGAGTACAGGTGTTTCACCTCTTTGGTTAGGTTTATTCTTAGGTATCATCATTTTTGGTGCAATTGTAAATGGGATTGTTTTCTTAATTTCACTTTCTGCTGCTTCCTTATCAGTGTATAGAAATGCAACAGATTTCTGTAGATTTGTATCCTGCAACTACTGAATTCATTTATCAGTTCAAGTAGTTTTGTTGGTGGAGTCTATGGGGTTTTATATATATGGCATGCATTCTTAGTTTATATATATATATATATATACACACACACACACACATATATATATATATATAGTGTCATGTCACCTGCAAATAGTGAAATTTTACATCTTTCTCACCAATTTGATGCCTCTTATTTATCTTTTTTGTCTGACTTCTGGCTTGGACTTCCATTACTAAGTTGAATAAAAGTGGTGAGATTGGACATCCTTGTCTTGTTTCTGATCTCAGTTTTTTTACTATTGAGGGTGATGTTAGCTGTGGGATTTCAATATATGGCCTTTGTTATGTTGAAATTTTTTATCGTGAATATATGTTGTACTGTGTCAAATGCTTTTTCTGCATCTTTTGAGTTGATCATATGGTTTTTATCCCTTCTCTTGTTAATGTGATATATCACATTTAGTGATTTGTGACTATTGAACCAGCATTATATCCCTGGAATAAATCCCACTTGATCATGGCAAATGATTTTTTTTAATGTATTATTGGATTCAGTCTACTAATATTTTGTTGAGGATTTTTGCATCTATGCTCATTAGAGATACTGGCCTGTAGTTTTCTTTTTTTGTAGTATATGTGGTTTGGGGAGCAGGGTGATGCTGGCCTTCTAGAATGAATTTGGAAGCTTTCCTTCCTCTTCTATTTTTTGGAAGAGTTTGAGAAGAATTGGTATTAACTCTTATTTAAATATTTGGTAGAATTCACCTGTGAAGTCATCTGGTCCTGGACTTTTGTTTTTTGGCAGTTTTTTGATTACTAATTCAATTTCATTACTAATAATTTGTTCCAATTTTCTATTTCCTTCTGATTCATTTTTGGAAGGTTATATGTTTCTAGGAATTTATCCATTTCTTCTAGGTTGCCCAATTTTTTGGCACATAATTTTTATAATGTTCTCTTATAATTTCTATGGTGTTGGTTTTTATTTCTTCTCCTTTATTTCTGATTGTATTTGAGTCCTCTCTCTCTCTCTCTCTCTCTCTCTCTCTCTTTTTATGCATTTGGCTAAAGATTTATCAATTTTATTGATCTTTTAAAGAATCAGTTCCAGGGGCTCCTGGGTGGCTCAGTTGGTTAGGCATCCAACTCTTAGTTTTGGTTCAGGTCATGATCTCTGGGCCGTGAGATCAAGCCCTGCATTGGACTCCACGATCAGCATAGTCTGCTTGAGATCCTTTCCCTCTGCCACTACCCACCCCCCCCCAATCAGGCCTAGAGCTTACTTAAAACAAAAAACAAAAAATGAAAATCAGCTCCTGATTTCATTGATCTGTTCTATTTTTTTAGTCTCTATTTCATTAATTTCTGCTCTAATCTTTATTTTTTTCCTTCATTCTAATGACTTTGGGCTTTGTTTATTCTTATTTTCTAGCTCCTTTAAGTGTAAGGTTAGGTTGTTTATTTGAGATTTTTCTTACTTCTTGAGGTAGGCCTGTATTGCTATAACCTTCCCTCTTAGCTTTTGCTGCATCCCAAAGACTTTGGACCATTGTGTTTTCATTTTCATTTGTCCCCATGATTTTTTGATTTTCTCTTTGTTTCTTGGTTGACCCATTCATTGTTTAGTAGCATGTTATTTAATCTCCATGTATTTGTCTTTTTTCCAGATTTTTTATTGTGATTGACTTCTAGTTAAATTTCTAGTTAAATATGATTTCTGTGCATGATATGATTCCTATCTTTTTAAATTTATTGAGATTTGTTTTGTGGCCTAAAAAGTGATCTATTCTGGGGAATGTTCCATGCGCACTTGAAAAGAATATGTATTCTGCTGTTTTCACATCCATCTGCATGACAAATGTTTCTCCATCCCGTCACTTTCAATCTTCATGTGTCTTTAAGTCTGAAGCAAGTGTCTTGTAGGCAGCATATAGATGGGCCTTGCTTTTTTATCCATTCCATCACCCTATGTCTTTGGATTGGAGCATTTAGTCCATTTACATTCAAAATAATTATTGATGGGCATGTACTTGTTGCCATTTTGTTAGTTGTTTTATGGTTGTTTTCGTAGTTCTCTGTTCCTTTCTTCTCTTGCTCTATTCCCTTGTGGTTTGATGACCTTCTTTAGTGATGTGCTTGGATTCCTTTCTCTTTATTTTTTGTGTATCTTTTACAGGTTTTTGATTTGTGGTTACCATTATGATATATATAACATCTTATGTATATAGCAATCTATGTTAAATTGATGGTCACTTAAGCTTGAACCTGTTCTAAAAGCATTAAATTTTTACTCCCATCACCCACATTTTATGTATGTAATATCGTACTTTATATCCATTTATTTTGTGAATCCCTGGACTAATTTTCATAGATGTAATTGATTTTACTGCTTTTGTCCTTTTACCTCTGTACTGGTTTTATAAGTGATTAATCTACTACTTTATTATGTTTATAGTTGCCTCTGAAATTTTTCCCTTTCATAATTTTTTACTCCTGATTATGGCCTTTTCTTTCCACTCAAAGAATTCCATTTAGGGGCACCTGCTGGCTCAGTAGAGCATGCAACTCTTGATCTTGGGGTAGTGAGTTCAAGCCCCATGTTGGGTGTAGAGATTGCCTTTTAAAAATTTAAAAAAAAAAATTCCATTTAATGTTTGTTGTAGTGCTGGTTTAGTGGTGATGAATTCCTTTAACCTTTGTTTGTCTGGGAAACTTTTTATCTCTCCTTCTATTTTGAATGCTACTTGCTGGGTAGAGTATTCTTCATTGCAGGTTTTTTTCTTTTAACACTTTGAATGTACCATTCCACTCTCTTGTGGCCTGCAAAGTTCCTGCAGAAAAATCAGCTGATAGCCTTATGGTGTTTCCTTTGTATGTAACTGTTTTCTTTTTTCTTGCTGTTTTTAAAAATCTCTCTTAATCACTACTTTTTTTCATTTTCATTATTATACGTCTTGGTGTGGACCTCCTGGGGTTGGTTTTTTTGGGAAATTTTTAGCTATTATTTCTTCAAATACATTTTCTGTCCCCTTTACTTTCTCTTCTCCCGGGGCCCCTACAATGTGAATGTTATTACACTTGATGATGTCCCTGAGTTCTCTTAACCTAGTCTCATTTATTATTATTATTTTTTGCTTTGGCTGGTCAGCTAGATTATTTTCCATTACTCTGTCCTCCAGGCTGCAGGGATCCATTCTTCTGCCTCCTCTAATCTACTATTGATTCCCTCTAGTGTATTTTTAATTTCAGTTATTGAGTTCTTCATCTCCAGTTGGTTCTTTTTAACATTTTAATCTCTTCATTGAGGGTCTCATTGAGATCCTCCACTTTGTTCTCAAGGCCAGTAAGTATCTTTAAGACCATTACTTTGAATTCTTAATCAGGCATATTGCTTATCTCCATTTCATTTAGCTCTTTTGCTGTGGTTTTGTCCTGTTCTTTCCTTTGGGACATATTCCTCTGTCTCTTCATTTATCTAACTCTCTGTTTTTGTTTCTACATATTAGGAAAGTCCGTTACATTTCCTCATCTTGAAAGTAGTGACCTTATGAAGAAGGGTTCCTGTAGTGCCCTACAGCACAATGTCCCCTATTCACCAGAGCCAGGTGCTTCGGGGTGTCTCCTATGTGGCTTTCATGTGCTGAGCCTTGTTTTGCCTTCTGTGCAGTTGACTGCAATGGCTCATTTAGTCTGTTGTGGGCTAGGTTTTATCACTGTGCTGTTAAAGGGCCAGTCTGAGACTGTGGTGGGCTTGTATTTGGGTGGTGTCAGCAGTTAGACCAGATGCCTGTCCTCAGCCCATTTGCTGGGGCTGCAGTGGCACCAACTTGCAAGGTGCTCTTCTTGCCTCATCCCCCGAGAGGCTTTTGCTGGTGGGTGGGCCTGGCACCAGGCCAGATGCCTGCTGGGGCTGCAGATGCACTGATCAGCAGGGCACTCTCTCTGCACTGCCAGTTTAAGGTTGGGCTGCTAGGGCTGTGAGTATACTGCTTTGTTGTTATCTTCCCTTCTCCCTGGGGCAAGATTTACTTTGGAGTGCCAATGGTCTTGCAGGGGCTCCTTGCAGGATGAGATGTGGCAGGAGCTACTTTGGAAGCACTCCTACCTAGGGGGGCGGGTAGGAGGGCCAGATCGGCAGGAGAATGTGGTGTTACCAAGTAGGTGGAGAGTGCTGGTGCTGTTTCCTGCAGGTGTCTGGCTATCTAGGCTGGGGAAGTAGAGGGGGAGAGAAAATGGCTCCTGCCAGCTCTTTTGTTCTTAGAGAGTCTCCTAAAGATCTCTGCCCCTCCAGCACACATTGCAGGATTAGTAAATCAACCTCCTTCACGCATACCCCAGGTGCTTTTCAAACTGCTGCTTCTATGCTGTGTCTCAGTGGGGTTCTTTGTTATACTGTCTCTTTCAGAGTGGGGACTCAGTTTCCTATCACCCTCCAGGCTGTTGATTTTTAAAGTATGTGGAGTTAAGCTCCACTGGTTATGAAAACTCATGAAGTTAAGCACCACTGGTTTTCAAAGCCAAATATTATGAGGACTCATCTTCCCAGTGCAGGTTGCCCATGTCTAGGGTGCCTGATGGAGAGTCTGCTTCTTTCCCTTCTCCGTGCTTGTGGTTAATCTCCCGAGGAGTTTGGTTCCCAACCCCATCTCTGCCCCTCATACCCTTTTTGATGTGGCCTCCTCTCTATGATTAACTGTGGAATGTCTGTTCTGCCAGTCTTCAGGTCATTTTCTGGGTTGGATGCACTGATGTGGCTATTATCTAGGTGTGCCCATGGGACAAGGTGAGCTTAGGATCCCACTAATCCATTACCTTCCCAGGACTTCCCAGAACTTCTCTTTTCAATTATTTTGGGTTTATTCCTGGGAGTGGAATTGCTGGATCATATGGTAATTCTATGTTTAAACTTTTGAGAAACCACTAAACTATTTCCCACATTGACTGAACCATTTTACATTCCTACCTGCAATGTATACAATTGCTTTTTTAAAAAATGCAATACTTAAATGTAAATCTTACAAAGCATATGTAAGCCTTGTATGCTGAAAAGTATAAAATACTGATGAAAGAAATCAAAGATCTAAATAAATAGGCATACCATGTTTGTGGGTTGTAAGGCTCAATACAGTAAAGATGTCAATTCTCTCTGATACAGGTTTAAAACAATTCCTATAAAAATCCCAGCAAGGGGCGCCTGGGTGGCTCAGTCCATTAAGCGGCTGCCTTCGACTCAGGTCGTGATCCCAGGGTCCTGGGATGGAGCCCCGCATCAGGATCCTTGCTCAGCGGGGAGCCTACTTCTCCCTCTCCTGCTCTGCCTGCTTGTGTTCTCTCTCTGTGTCAAATAAATAAATAAAATATTTTTTAAAAAATCCCAGCAAGATTATTTTTCCAAAATTTATGTTGAAAGTCAAAGGAGTTAGAATAGGTAAAACAATTTAAAAAATTTTTTTTAAGATTTTTATTTATTCATTTATTTGGGGGCGGGGGAGGAGCAGAGGAAGAGGGACAAGCAGACTCCATTCTGAGCACAGAGCCTCATGTGGGGCTTGATCTCAGAACCCTGAGATCATGACCTGAGCTGAAATCATGAGTCGGATACTCAACTGACTAAGCCACCCAGGCACCCTAGGTAAAACAATTTTTAAAAAGAAGAATAAGATGGGAAGGATCATCCCAATTTTAAGACTGTATAGTATTGGCAAAGGGATAAACACATAGATCAGTGGAACAGAAGAGAGAACCCAGAAATAGACCCACACAAAGTTGCAAAGGTAATTTAATGGAGGACTGGAGGGAAAATAACCTTTTAACAAATGGTCCTGGAGCAGCAACTGGACATCCACAGGCCAACAACAACAAGGGAAGAAAGGAAGAAAGAAAGAGAGGAAAAAGAAAAAATTAACCTTAAGTCTCCTACAAAATTTAACTTGAAATGGATCATGGGCTTAAATGTCTGACATAAAACCATAAAACTTCTAGGGAGAAAAAGAAAAATCTTTGAAATCTAGGGCTTGTCAAAGAGTTCTTAGACTTAATACAAAAAGCATGATTCATACAAGGAAAAATTGATCACTGGACTTCATCAAAACTAAACCCTTTGCTCTGTGAAGGATCCTATTAAGAGAATGAAAAGACAAGCTGGAAGTGGAAGAAAATATTTGCAAACCACATATCTGACAAAGGGCTGGTATCTAGAATATATAAAGAACTCTCAAAACAATGGTAAAAAAGCAAACAATCCTCTTTGAAAATGAACGAGAGATGTAAAGAGACATTTCACCCAAGAGGAGATAGCAGATGGCAAATAAAGCACATGGAAAGATGTCCAAATCATTAGCGAATTAAAACCACAATGATATATCACTATCATGACACACCTATCAGCATGGCTAAAATAACACATTGTGACAGCATCAAATGCTGATAAGGATGCTACGAAACTGGATCACTCATACATTGCTGCCGGGAATGTAAAATGATACATCCATTCTGGAAAACAACTGGGCAGTTTCTTGAGACACTAAACATGTCAGGGCACCTGGGTGGCTCAGTCATTTGAGCATTGGACTCTTGGTTTTGGGTTAGGTCATGAACTTGAGATGGAACCCTGCATGGGGGGGGCGGTCTGTGCTCAGCGGGAAGTCAGCTTGAAGATTCTCTCCCTCTGCCCCTCCCCCTACTCTCTCTCTCTCTTCTCAAATAAATCTTAAAAGAAAGAGAAACTAAACATGTGGGGCGCCTGGATGACTCAGTCGAATGTCCGACTTTTGATTTTGTTTTTCTTCTTTTTTTTTAAGATTTTATTTATTTGAAAGAGAGAGACTGAGGGAAACACTGGGGAAATTGGGTTAAGGGTGAATGGATCTGGCTGCATTATTTCTTCCAGCTGCATGTGAATTTGTAATTATCTCAGAGTTAATGAAAAACAAAAAATAACTATTTTTAAAGTGATGGAATTAGCAAACAGACTATTAAAAATGACCAAGAAAACCGGAAATAGAACCAAAATGCTTAGAAAGTAAATATATTGTTAAAATTAAGAACTTAAGTGGATGGTGTATTGTTTCCTAGTGCTGCTATAACAGGTTACCACAAATCTAGTGGCTTAAAACAACACAAATTTATTTTCTGACATTTCTGGAGGTCAGAAGTCTGAAATTGGTCTCACTGTGCTAAAATCAAAGTGTGAGCAAGACTGTTCCTTTGGAGGCTCTATGGAAGAATCCATTTTGTTGGCTTTTCATCTTCTAGAAACCTCCTTAGTCCTTGGCTCAGAACCCCATTCCTCCATCTTCAAAGCCAGCAACATCAGGCCAAAATCTCTGCTTACCATCTCTTTGATTCTCCTTTTTTCTGCCTCCCTCTTCCACTTATAAGGACCCTTATGACTACATTGGGCTCACCTGGATAATCCACCATACTTTTCCCATTTTAAGGTTAGCTGATTAGTATCCTCAATTCCATCTGCCACCTTAATTCACAGTTTCCAGGTATAGGCCATGGACATCAGGGGGCCGGGGGAAGGGTATTACTCCGCCTACCACAGATGCATTAAAAAGCAGATTAAAATATTTGCAAAATAACTGATGAATGGAAAGACAGAAATGAAGAGGTTACTCAGAATGCAGCCAGAGAAACAGGATATGGAAAACAGTTAAAAGCCGTGGAAGATAAAATTCAGAATCCTAGAAGAAAAGAGAATTTTTCTAACTTTTCTACCAGAGGTTAATATAAGGGTAAACTGAAAGAATTAGTATCTTTTTTGTCTTCGTTTTGGTGTTTACAAGTTGCACTTTGTATCCCATCAGTTTTACATTTGCAAAGTTTTTTACTTTTGAGTTATGAACGTGTTTTTCTCAGAAGGCAGCCTTTGGTAAGAACTTAAATATTCATGAGCATTTGTGGTCACATGACTGAACGTATTTTAGTGTGAATGACAGCTTACAGAATCAGTATGCCTTCTGTAGACCTTCCCCGTTTAAAACGTTTAAAAATACTTTATTGGGGAAATTAAAACTTATTTTATTGGGGAAATCACTGATTAGTGTATACAGTATAAAATGTACACTGCCAAGAACAAATTTAAGAACAGGAAGAAAGGCTTGGATTTCAAAAGTATAAATCGAAGTAAATGGTCTATTGTAAAGTTTGATTACTTTGAGCCACTTTTCATCCAGGCGCACGTGTCCCATGTTTCACAGTCGCGCCCAGGCTTCGCCTCTGGTTGCAGGATCGGGGGTGGTACTTTTAAGGGGACTGGCTGAGCTCGTGGCCAGCGTGGCGCAACTGGCCCGTTGAGTTCGCAGGCGTGAACTTAGGAGCGCCTCTTGAGGTTGCTCGCGGACACTTTCCGCGCGTCGCGTCTCCCGACTTCCAGCGAGCCAGCGGCCGGAGCGCCGACCCCGCCTCGTCCGCCGGGCACCGCCTCCGCCCCTCCGCGCTGCCCGCGAAAGCGAGCGGGCGCGGCCGCCAGTACCCTCCCGGCCAGTTCCCGTTCCGGGCCGGGGCGCGGCTGCTCCTGCTCCGAACCTCCCGCAGCTGCTCGTGCTGCGAGCTCCCCCGGCCTCGGCGCTCCCGGGCCTCGGCGCTCCCGGGTCTCGGCGCTCCCGGGCCCCGGCGCACCGCGGTCTCGGCGCTCCCGGGCCTCGGCGCTCCCGGGCCCCGGCGCACCGCGGTCTCGGCGCTCCCAGGCCTCGGCGCTCTCCGGTCTCCGCGCACCCAGCTCTCGCTCTGGTTCCCAGCTGCTGCGAGGTCTGCACACGTGGAGCCCAAGTAAGTTCCAGCGACCGGGGATGGTTCGCACGGGGAAAGAAGTTTCCTAGGGTCCTGGGCGCTGCCAGCGAGGAGGCGCAGAGAGGAGGGATTCTGTTTGTGGGCGGCATGCAAAGCTCCCCTGGAAAAGCTCCTGGTCGGACAAGGAGGATAAATAGAGGAATGCAGAAAAAGTTCAAACGGATGAACTTCAGCCTCTGCGGAATCATTGATCCCTCATTAGGGGATTTTCTTAAATCCTGCGTGCAACTTGGAATGCCCCGTCCGCATCCCAGACCACTTACATCCGAAGGCGTGGGGGTGGGACCCAGGCCTCTATAGCGTTTCAACTCCCCAGGTGATTCCAATGTGCAGCCAGGGTTGGGAACAACCAATGACCAAATAAAGGACGGCTGCCAAGGAAGGTGGAAAGGCAGGCCAGGGACCTTGATGGAGTCCGGCTGCAAGACGGATCCCGCTGCACCCAGTGTCCTGTGTGGTCTTGGGGACCCGGCAGCGGGCTTCCCTCCGGCTTTCTGGGCTCCAAAAAGGGGAATGAGGATACGCCTGACAGGGTGAATAGCGTGTTCAAAAGAACCTCCTATATTCACCCAGTTTTTGGCCCATTGTGAAAAATAGAAGGACTGCCGGCTCCTTCTCTTATGATCCCCGATTGGTTCTGCATTCTGGAAAATGACGCCATTGTTGCATTTGACATGAAGTTGGGGGAAACCAGTAATCTCATGGCCTCGACAACTTCTGGGTGATCTGCTTTAAGGGTGAGGCCGGGTGTGTTTGCCACAGGTTGGGTTTGTCCCTCCTTCTGAAAGCCTCCATGTGGGTTGTACCATATCCAGCGAAGGGTAACTCTACTGTGAATATCTAGAGAGGAGTGGGTTTCACAGGATGGACCCTTCCTCATCCCCCGGGGAGGTGCTGGGGGCAAGTAGCTATAATCCCAGAAGCAGGGCCATTGGACAAGACACAGACTTGTACCACATGTGCAGGGCAGATAAAAAAGGTGGATTTGAAATAAACAACAGCCAGGAGGTAGAAGAAAGGACTTTAAAAGGTTTTAAGAAGAGTACATTTAATTTTTGTGGAGTGGAGAAATAAGTTCAGAGTTTTGGAGTCCATCAAACCTGGACCCGAATTCAGATTCTGTCACTTCTGTGATACCATAGGTAAGTTACCTGAAAACTGGGGGTAAAAATAGTAACTCTGTCCTGGGACTAATATAGTTAAGTGTAGCAAATACCTGGCAGGGCAGGGGGCACATGGCAGGTGCTCTGTGAGCGGTGGTTATTTGTGTCCAGCAGCTGTTTTCTTTCTTCTTTTTTTTTTTTTTAAGTATTGCAAATACATCACTACCGATAGCAGTTTTCGTAGCACGGCCTGGGGGGGGGGGTGTTTGTCCAGAAGCTGTCTCCCTCAACACTCCATTCCCCAGCTCTTCTCCTGCCCTGCTAAGGGGAGGGCTCCTTCCCCCTTGGGCCTCTGGGTGCTTTGATGTCTGGAATCTCAGGCCACCAGGTCCCCCCAGCCCCGGCCCCCAGGGCTAATTGATGGCTCTGGAATATAGCTTTACTGCATGTGATGGGAATGAATTTCTTGACAAAAGAAAGCAGTCCTGGGCACCTGGGTGGCTCAGTCGTTAAGCATCTGCCTTCAGCTCAGGTCCTGGTCCCAGGGTCCTGGGATTGAGCCCCTCATCGGGCTCCCCGCTCTGCAGGAAGCCTGCTTCTCCCTCTCCCATTCCCCCTGCTTGTGTTCCCTCTCTCGCCATGTCTCTCTCTGTCAAATAAATAAATAAAATCTTAAAAAAAAAAAAAAAAGCAGTCCTTAATCTTGAGACTTATCCACCCCGCTGTCACATAGATAAAAAAAATGGGCCCCCAAAAAAGCTGGGCTGTCTGTAGGGTCTCAGACACACGCACACACACGTGGCTCTCTAGCTGGCAGCATCCCCAGACAATACCCAGGCTGCTCCTGTTTTGCCTCTGACTCTTGGCCTAGGGATAATGAATCAGTGAATGAATCCTGACCAAGAACAGTCAGGAATTCGGGGAAGGGGGACCCAGATCCTACGATTGCCAATGCCAACACCCCAGATGAACCTTTCACCCTGGGACCTGCTGTGTGTGTCACTGACCATTAGGATCACTTACGGTAATAGCAACACTGTTTAGATATTGGTAATATACACAGTGATGTCACATAAAAATTAAGATCAAGTGTTTTTACAGTATATGTGGAATTGCTGATTTTTGCTTAAACAAGAATATCAGATTCTTGTCTTTTTTAAAAAAAAAAAAAAGATTTATTTATTTGTCAGAGAGCACAAGCAGAGGGAGTGGCAGGCTCCCTGCTGAGCAGGGAGCCCGATGCAGGACTCCATCCCAGGACCCTGGGATCATGACCTGAGCCGAAGGCAGACGCTTAACCGACTGAGCCATCCAGGCATCCCTTCTTGTCTCTTTTTATCTAAAGAAAAGAGTTCAATATTTCTTCAAAATCTAAGGCCTAAGCCTAGAATTTGAGGTTTAAGTTACCAGTTTATTTTACGATTCCCTTTTTTGGGAGGATTTTAGGCAAGATGAAATTAGAAAAGCTAAAATTTGTCCTTGTGCTGAATTTTTGTCCTGCAGAAGCTGTAGATACTTTGCACGTTTCTGGAAGTCCTGTTTTCTTTCATCATCTGGGCAAAGTCAATTGTGTCCCACACAAAGGGCCTCCTTTCATCCAGCCACAAAGTCTGAACTTGTTTGGAGGAAAAGTCTTTGGTGCATCAAATGCTCATTGAGGGCAAGTGTTTTTTTTTTTCCAAACTTGCCTCGTATAGTAAGAAGTGAGTAGTCACTGCCATTTCAGTTAATTTATGGTTTTTACCCAGCGCTATAGAGTTTGTCAAAGCAAGACTTCCTGGCTTGAATACTTGTTCTTATGTTTTATCTAGAACGGCCACAGACCAAACTGTGGGCTGAGATTATGTTGCAGAGTTGGCCAAGCCAGTCTCACTACCACCCCTGCCTTTGCCCTCCCCCGACCTCTGATGCCAGCCGCATCTGGGGGACGGTCACTCTGAGGGCGTCTTGGCCCTCTAGTGCCCTCACAAGGGGCAAGCTGCTGTAAAGCCAGCAAGGCGATTTTGTGTTGCACTTCATTAAAATCTGAAGGGTAGTCTAGTAAACTGCCATTTTGGAATTTGTTAGGCTGAGTAGTCCTTTTCCTCTAAATTATAGAATACTATAGTTTAAAGAACTAATAAAGATGTCATCATAAGGGCCCGGGTAATTGCAAAGTGAGCACCAGATTAGCACCGGGTTTTAGTGGGTCGTTATTTTATTTTTTTATTTATTTTATGTAGGCTCCATGCCCAGCGTGGAGCCCAGCGTGGGGGCTTGAACTCACAACTCCAAGATCAAGACCCGAGCTGATATCAAGAGTCAGACCTTTAACCGACTGAGCCACCCAGGCGCCCCTAGTAAGTGGGTCGATACTTTAATAAAACACGAGAAGTCACGACATTCTGTTTGTTTCAGGAGGTTGGTCGTTGCCCTCTTTATGTGTCTTCATCACTAGGCAGGTACGGGGCAGAAAATAGTTGGGACGATTGTAGATATTTTCAGAGCCACATGCAGCCCGGTAGGACAGTCCTGCATTGCTAGGGAAAATCCTTCCATGGCAGAAGAGCTGTGAGCAGATGATGATTTATTTGAAAAAATATTTGTGGTGTTCTAATTACCAAAAGGTTAATTTGTTTCATGACTAAGAACTCCCTGTGCTTTGTTTTAACTAAACATCCCCCAGTTGCTGCTTGTGACCCCAAACCAAACCTTCTAGAAGGAACTTGGTGGAATGCTAGGCTTTTCTTTGGGGATATCCTTGATTCGTACGGTTCATGACAATGGGCTCTTTCATTGGGATGGAGCCACTCATGGACCCCATTTATCAAGGAAGTGTTTTACATTTAATAGGAATTCAGGCACCTTGATGGTTTCAAGTAGAGATAGGAGGTCTGTAACAAAGACAGACAGGCAGGACAGAAATGGAAAAAAACTATGGAATTGGGGTCAGAACTGAGCTCAAGCCCCTGCTTTGTTCCTTAACTGTGTGACCTCAGCCAAGATATTTAACCTCTTCAACTCTGTGTCCTCCTTTGTCACACAGTTTTAAGCATTCTTTCTTTACAGAGTGGTTTTGAGTATTTGATGAGCTAATTGGTGTGAAGTGCTTAGCACACCACCTGGCTTTCAAGAAATGGTAATTATTATGATAATGTTGATGAAGATCGCTTGGGTTGGAGGGCTGGTCTTGCCCTGTCTAAGCTGTGTGGCTTTTGATAAGGTACCTAACACTCCTGAGCCTCAGTGTTTGTATATGTAAAATAGGGATAACTCTACCTGTGTGGGAGGATTGATTTGAGGCTTGATGAAATGATGATGCACCTGACCTGGTAGACCCTAAGTAAGAGCAAACACTTACATAGATTTACTGTGCACAACCCTGATCCAACAGCCCTCCGGGCTGGTTATCATTCCGCCCATTTTACAGATGAGACAGCTGAGGCTCAGTGAGATGAAATAACTAGCTTGAAGTCAACAGATAGTAAATGCTGCTCCCAGGATTGCAAGCAGAGCCCTGTTACCGGCCCGAAGCCGAACTCTGGGAGCGCCCCTCCCTCTGCTCACCTCCTCCACTTTGCCATGCTCGCCTGCTGTAATCCAGGAGCTCTGTTTCTCACACAGGACCCCAGCTTCCAAAGAATTGTCTGCTTACGGAGTGAAAGTGGGACTCCTTCCCCACCCCAGATTTGCAGCTTTTCAATCTCAACCGTTGCTTCCACTGGTGGAGCTAATATCCACTGGGTGTGGTGGGGTTGGGAGAGGCCTGATACTCACCTGGACTACTGTCCTTAAGAGTGGGTTGTGATGTTTATTTTGAGAAAAACGTCATCTCCGTGCACTGAGATTGTTAGCCTGGGTGTAATAAAACCTACCTTCACCCAGACAGGTGTGCGGGGTACTTGGGGCCACAAAAACCGGGCCTGGAAGTTTCCGGTGGGGCTCAGGTGGGCATAAGAGTATTTAAAGGACATCTCCCTCGAAAGTGCAGGGCCTGTTCCAAGTAGATTGCCTTTTCTGAAATTTCTTACTCCTCTCCCCTCTTCTGTACACCTCTGTAGCTTTGCCTCTTTGGGGAATCTGGCAGTCTTTTAAAGATTTTACTTATTCATTTGAGACACAGAGATAGAGAGAAAGCACGAGCAGGGAGAGAGGCAGAGGGAGAAGCAGGCTCCTCACCAAGCCAGGAGCCCGATGTGGGGCTCGATCCCATGACCCTGGGATCACGACCTGAGCCGAAGGCAGACGCTTAACCATCTGAGCCACCCAGGCGCCCCGGGAATCTGGCAATCTTTCAAGAGGCCTGAGCCAGTGGAGCTGGGCCCAGATAAGCAGATTCTCCATTGGGTGCATTGTGGATGCTTTCGCCTTTCAGATAATGAGGTGGTAATGGTTTTTCTGGCTTTCCCCTGGGTGTGAAGTGCTTTGCTGGCTCCCCAGCCTGGTGTTGGGGGCTGCTAGAAAGCTCTTTGTAGCTCCTGGTTCCTCCTGGCTCATGGGGCCTTCAATTCTTCAACACATTAATTCAACAAATATTATCAGAAGACCTTGCCAGTGCCAGGAGTCTATGAAAATATTTGGGCTACAGCAGTGAATGAAACAGACCCAGCGTCTGGCCAAAGGGAGTTCACAGGCTAGCGGAGGAGGAAGGGGTGTGACACACCAGTACATAGTTCTGAACAGTGCTAAGTGCTGTAAGTGGACACAACAGTACGTCAGGAGACAGTATCAGAGCTGGACTAGGATTCAGGAAGTCGGGGATATGCCTTTCCAAGAACGAGCCTTTTCAACTAGGACTCGGCATGAAAAGGAGTTAGAGCATGCCAGACACAGGGCCCGGCTTGTTTGAAGGCTCAGAGGTGGGAAAGCATCAGGTGTGTTGGGGAATGTGCAGAGAGAGCTAAAGAATGAACCAAACTCAGGCCAAGAAGAGCCTCCTGGGCTGGAACGGATTTGGAATTTTACTCTAAAAGGCAATGGGAGGCCTCGAGGAGATCCTCCCTCCCCCACCTTTTCTGTTAGTAATCTACAAGAAAAAGATAATGAGCGACCCCTATTTGTTAAGCTTGATAAAACTTTTCCCGATGTGTGAGGCAGTTCTGGAGACAGAAATTATGGTTTTCAATTTCTAGATGAACCAACCAACTAAAGCTCAGAATAAAGTAAAAGCGGGCAGAGCCAGGAATTGGAGCATCAGCTCTGTGGTTCTCCGGGGCCGACGTGTAAATGCGTGTGGGCCTCCTAGGTGCCAGCATCCTTCAGCAGGAGCCTCCACGGGTGGATGCTAGTGGATTCCAGGCCTTCCTGGCTCCTTGAAACAGGAACAAAAGGCCCTGAAGAGCAGAGGCAGGTTGGGAGTGTGGTTGTCAGAGCATCAGGGTCTGTAGGTACAAAATGCTGGGAATCCTGCCCCCCCGCCCCCGGCCAAGGGCAGGGGCATCGGACAGTTTTTTATGCTAGTCTGCTCTCCCTCTGGCTTTTGCCCAAAAGCCCTGAAAGAGGTGCTTTTTCCGCCCTGTTCGTCAACCAGGGAAATTGCATACACTTAAAAGGCACCGGGTTTGGAAAAAAAAAAAAGAAAATTATTTGGAGCTTTCAGGTCACAGAAAAACCCTCCAAACCAGAAGGGGCTGAGACCTCACCACGTCATGCCAGCTTGCTTTGGGGGGTCCGCACTGCCCCCTTTCTCCATACTCCTGTGATGTTTTCATGAAGTCCCAGAGTGAGAGACCATGGCAGGTCAGGTGTATTTCGCTTGGTGGGGGGCCTGTTCCCTAAAATAGGACACACTGTATGAGGACTCTGGAGGGCCCAGGCCCTGAGCGTTGCTGCCTCGGGAGAACTTGGCAACTTCTCAGCCTCTCAGCACCCCTCAGGGCCACCCTACACACATCCCGGATACCCTGCGGCCAGGCTCCGGGGTAGATTTGTGTCCCAGGCCGTTCTGACTGTGGCTACATGTTCAAGTGGAGTGAGTAAGAGTCTCTAGTCTCAAGTGTTTTGACCAGCGGTCAGCAGTGTTTATTTACTCAAGGTCAAGTTTCAGCTCAAGCCTCTGAGATGACTAACATATTCTGTTCTTATGGAGCACCTTTCCTTTGGGAAGCCCCAGACACTTTCTGTGTTGGTTCTAAATGCCATCTCCAGATGTCCTGGGGCTTCCGGACCTGACACTTTCTTCCACCTAAGTACTTAAACCCCCTTACAGAGTTCCAGATCTGGGTCTCTGATTCAAGGCTCTGTTGTCTTCTGTTGGCTTTCTTTATTGAGATATTTCTATTCACTGGCCCCTCAGAGATGAATACCAAGCAGGGTGTTTTTGGAACTTTGTTTTTCAAAGCCTGGAGAACACCAGGAAAATATCAATCAACAATCGCACATCAGCCCTCTAAGGCATCGTGGGGGGCATTGTCACAAAGCAGAGGTGATTTTGTGCTGAGAGTGTGCATAGACGATGCCCTGGAAGTTGAGAGCTGAGCTCTGGGTGAGCTTTTTAAGGCAGCAGCTAATATAAATGCCTTCGAGTAATAGAAAGTACTGGTGCCTGCAAATCTGAATTTATCCACTGATAAGCTTAGCAAGTGACCTCCCCTAAGCGAGTGTGTGAACTCTGGAAATCCACATGTTCGTTCAGTGCATGTTAACGAAGCACCTGCTTTAAGCAGGGCATTGTGCCAGATTCATTCATTCAGTTTTTTATCTAGCAGCCTCTATGTTCTAGAGAGATGGTGACTAACCAGAGAGACACCACCCCGCACAGTCAGATGCCGGGCCTCGAGGATGAACCAGACTGAAGTCCTAGCCCAGTCTCCCTTCTTGACGGTGATAAGTGCTCACAGTGGGACCAGTGCTGTTCCAAACACCGTGTGTGTATTCACTCATTGAACCCTCACAGCAGTCTTAGGTGGTAGGTGCTAGTATTATTATTTTTTTAAAGATTTTATTTATTTATTTCAGAGAGAGAGAGAATGAGAGATAGAAAGCACGAGAGGGAAGAGGGTCAGAGGGAGAAGCAGACTCCCCGCTGAGCAGGGAGCCCGATGTGGGACTCGATCCCGGGACTCCAGGATCATGACCTGAGCCGAAGGCAGTCGCTTAACCAACTGAGCCACCCAGGCGCCCCTAGGTGCTAGTATTATTATCTGCATTTTCCGGATAAGACCACTGAAGTGCAGAAGGGTGGTATGCTGTTTGTCCAAATCACACAGCTCGTGACTGGAATCAGACAAACTGGTTTTAGAGTCTTGGCCCTTCACTGCCACCATCAATCAATGTGAAGGGAGAAGTCAGGGAAGAAAAAAGTAAAGTACCTGCCCTCTGAGAGAAATGGGAATAAAGGACTGTGGGAGTTCCCAGCAGGGAGAGCGGGGCTGAGGGGAGGAACAGGGTGAGGGAGGGCCCCCCCCTTCCCCAGTGGGACAGCTGTCAGTCCCTGCTGGGGAGTGGGGGAGGGGGGGAATGTGCTGCTGCCACCCAGGCAGCTCTTCTAACCAGAAGTAAACCAAAGAAGGATTTGCCTCAGTGCCAGGAGACCTGGGTTCTGGTTCTGGTTCTGGTTGGCCCACTCTGCCCTGGGCCTCAGTTTCCTCATCTCTAAAATGGGGGCATTGAACAACATTCTGTTCCACCCTGGAAGTCCGTGGTTCCAGCAGATAAGGGAGGGGCTGGCTCTGCATGCATTCTCCACAGGGTTTCTTGACCAGAAGGTTTGACTCTGAGGGATGTGGAGTCAGACATTTGACTTCCCAGAAGGTCCCGGCAGTGTGACAGGATGTCTGCGTTTCATCAGCGTCCAGCCCAGCCTGAGTGCTTACATCAGCTGGGGCTGCATTCCTTCCTTTGTAGGCAGGGTGGCAGAGTCTGCATCTGGAGTCCTGTGGCCCTTTCCCAAGAAAGGAAGATAGAAACTCAGATAGATGGAAGGGGAGGAGGTGGGGGAAGCCGGAGGGAGGAAGAGAGGGCAGGTTATGAGAGACTGACTGATTTCTATATCTGCTTTGAAATTCTGAGGGATTAAGGGCTTTCAGATACTTAAAGTAAATGAGTGTTAATGGAGCTCAAAAGCTTCAAATAATAATTGTAGCCTCATCCATCTGCTAAATTTTCTCCAGAGGGAACTGTCAGTAGTTTTCTGGTGTGACAGAGGCATACAGGAGTTGGCTTGTTTTCCAGGATAAGAAACTAAAAAGAAAGAAGAAAAATGAAAAGAAATAACAACACCAAACCCGAGAGAGAGAGAGAGAGAGAGAGAGAGAGAGAGAGAGAGAGAGAGAGGAGAGAGAGAAAGAGAGCTGTAGACCCATTAAAGAACGGCAGCTTGTGTTTATCTGTCAGAAGCCTGGGAGCATGATTGAACTAATGTTTTTGTGGATTGTGCAGCACGGAAAGTGGGAGCCAATTTGAGTTGACCCATTGCATGTGTTCTCTGCACAGCTCCACCAATATAGTGTAGAAATATGCTGGGCATTTGCTTTCGGTGAGATTGCCGTTGGGACGGGTTAGTCCACCCACTTGTTGGGCACCTTGAGTATCCAGGTGCTTCAAGTCAACAAACAGTATAATCTTCATCGTTTTAAAACTGGTCTGAGGAAGCTGTGGATCATATTCACCAAAATGAATCTTATTCAAGAGAGGAGAGATTTCCTTGAGGAGAATCCAGATAGGACCCTCAGTGCTCATGGGTGTGGGGGTTCAAGTTTTGCTGGGATTTACCATCAGGGTGGCAGGCTCTATTCTAGTTGATGTGTTACAATCTGGTAATATCTCTGAAGTAGGCAGGGAATGGTGGCTTTATTGAACTCATCTTAAATCTGAATTCAGTAAATAACTACCAGTTGTCTATTATCTAATGTCAGTGATCGATTTCTGTCATCCCGGTCTGTGGGAGTGAGAGTGTTTTAGAAACCCATATCGTGCATGGCAGCTTGGGGCTTTGCCAGAGATACTGTTTGCTGGTTAGACCTTCATGACTGGAAAGAGGAAAGAATCTAAAATGGTTTCATTGGTAATGATACCTTTTGGGCGGGGAGCAGATATTGGGTGGAAAACTCTGAGGTCCTTTGGGCATCATCCATCAAAATGAAAACATCACTCGGGGTCAGAACGTTCCACAGAAAGCAGTTGAGCCGATATTGTTTTAAACTGTGCAGAGGTTTGTGCTGCATGAAAGGAAGGGAAAAATACAAAGGGAAATGAAGTATTTAGTAATCATGGAGTATTTCTTCAATAAGATATTGCTTGAGGTTCTAAGATTGAAAAAAATCTACCCGGAAGTCAGTTTTGTTGATTCTTTTGCTCTGTAATTTTTGTGTGAGGATTGATATTTTCAGTTTAGATTCCTTGTTTCAAACCAGACTTAATGGCAGTACCATGAGTGGACAGCCTCCTACTAAATTGAAGACAAAATAAAACTGTTCCCACCCACAAACCTGTCAGCTTGACTGTGATATTTCACCAAACCAGAAGGAGCATTTCATTTATTTACAAGTGTGCAGAAAGAGTCATAGCAACCCATCTGAGTTTGTTTGGTTTTAACGAAGCATCACTTCATTTAATGGGGATGGGGCCTTTTTGGGTAGGGGGGTGGGTTTTTTGAGTTGAAAGTCAAAGTTCCTTAGGACAAAGTGATTGCTGAGAATGTTTCGCTGACCTGTCTCAAAATGGCCTAAGATGCCCTGATGATTAAAAAGTTTCTAAAGTGGGGCTCCTGGGGGGCTTAGTTAAGCATCTGACTCTTGGTTTCAACTCAGGTCGTGAGCTCAGGGCTATGGGGTCAGGACCCATGCTCAGCTTGGAGTCCGCTTGGGTTTCTCCCTCCCTCTCCCTGTGCCCCTCCCCACCACAGGCATGCATGCTCTCTCTCTCGCTCTCTCTCTAAAATGAATAAGTAAATCTTTAAAAAAAAAATAAGGCTCTAAAGTAACTTTAAATGACGCAAGCATATATTCTTTTTCTGAAAAGTTAAAACATTACCAATAAAAGTACTACACAATCCTGGTGCCCTCGTTCCCTGTCCAGAAGTAATCTCTACTCATAGAGTGCGTTGTCTTCCAGATATTTTCTTTGCATTTATGTTTACAGATGTATGCTTGTAGAAAATATATAGTGTTTTGTGTGTTTCTAGGGTAGGTGATATGGGCAAGTTATATAAATGTTATACTCCGTATTTCTTTCAGCAACTTGCATTTCTCAAGTGACGCCGTGTCTTGAAGATCTTTCTGTGTCAGTACATACGGTTCTGTCACATCCCTTTTCATCACTGATGATGGTTCATACCCAACCATCCTGACAGTCGTGGTGGTGGTGGCCAGGGCTGAGGTGCAGCGGTTCTGGGGCACGGAGCTGGGTGGAATGACAGGATGTGGGACCACAGCAGGCAGAAGCGGCTGCCCCAGCCCCAGTCAAGAGTATGCGTGACTTCCTTGTGTGCCTTTTTCCCTTTTAAATATATTAGTATTTTTTTAATAGGTGACTGTAAGCCAGAGGTAAGCAGAGGATGGTGTTTTATTTTAACTTTTAATAAATAGAGTCAATTTTATGGTACCTGAAAAACCATTGTAGCGGCTTATCTTTACTCCAGGTGGTCCTTCAATGTCATGGGGTTGTGTCTTAGAGAAACTGCCGTCTTGTGAAGGAAGGGTGAGGGCTGTGGTGTGCCTCCTGCCCTGCCTCCAGACGGCTGTCTGGCCTGTGACAACTCACTTCACCCCCTGGGCCTCAGTTTCCTAACGTGCTGAATGCTTTTCTTGCCCAAAAGCATGGTATCTGTCAGGCTGGGCTCGGTTACAGATAAACCCCAAATCCCAGCAGCTCAAACCACAGAGGTCCGTGTCTTGCTCGCACTGTGCCCATCACAACCTGGCAGGAGGCAGTCCTCACTGCCCTGACTTGTGGGCCCCGGGCGGATGAAGCAGCCGCCATCTTGTAGGAGCTGGTCAGAGAGCCGGAGGAAGAGGAGTTGCACGCTGACACCTGTCGCGCGGAGGCCAGGAGCTTCCTGCCCGGAGTAACTCCTTCCACTTCTGCTCACATTTCATGAGTCAAAGCAAGGGACTTCAACGGGGGAGGGAAGTGTAACCCTACGCGGTAACTATTTGTTTATTTTTTAGATTGATTTTCTTTCTTTCTTTCTTTCTTTCTTTCTTTCTTTCTTTCTTTCTTTTCTTTCTTTTCTTTCTTTTCTTTCTTTTCTTTCTTTTCTTTCTTTTCTTTCTTTCTTTCTTTCTTTCTTTTTCTTTCTTCTGTGAGAGAGAGAGAGCGAGTGAGCATGAGCTGGAGTGAAGGGCAGAGGGAGAAGCAGGTTCCCCGCCGAGCAGGGAGCCCATTGCGGGGCTCGATCCCAGGACTCCAGGATCATGACCTGAGCCAAAGGCAGATGATTAACGACTGAGCCACCCAGGCGCCCTAAAGATTTTATTTTTATTTAATCTCTACACCCAATGTGGGGCTTGAACTCACAACCCCGAGATCAGGGGTTGCATGCGCTGCCAACTGAGCCAGCCAGGTGCCCCATTAGTCCAAACTATTTAATGAGCCACCCACTTCCATCACTGTGCTGTTCTGTAAGGAAGCAGGAGAGTCTGTGAGACTGTCCCATGGTCAGTTAACTCATATCCCATATGCTGATCCTCTCTCTATGTATAAAACCATTGCCCTTTTTTGTTTCCTGTAGCCTCCCAAGTTTCCAGAAAGCAGCAGCCTGTTTGGGAAACTCACGTTTTGAGAAATGAATAGAACTTGGCAGCAGGGGTTCAGGGGAGGGTGGTGGCAGGTAGCGATGGGGTCAGTGTAAGTGCAGAGGCTCAGAGCCCTGGCCAGATTCCATAGCACCTGATGCCAGCAAAGCTGGCTTTGATTTTGCTCATGTTTGTATTTTTTTTCCAGTCTCCATGTGGCAAGTGTCCGCAGCAGAAATGCTTGCAGAATGGCCTGACTCCACCAAGCTCACTGTTGAGAGCGCTCTGGGTCGTGACTCTAAGTTGGCCTCTGCTGCATTGTTAAGGAATGTTTGAGGGAATAGGCCTCAGCTCTGTTAGGGATCTTACTTGGTGTTGAGACACCAATTTGTGGAAAGCTATGTCATTTATTCTGAAATCTCTTATCTTTCAGGCCCACGATGAATGATGATTCCCAGCAACTGGGTGTCTAAGAAAAGAATGAAATCATGGGTCCAGCGTAGATGACGGGAAAGGATTTTCTTGAGGTTTCTGTTCTTGATCTAGGCTGTGTCCGTTGGGATGGAAGCCAAATTCTGTCTACTCATTCTGGGAGTTGACGTTCACAGTTATACTGTGGGCTGGGTGACCTCCGCGCCCCGGCTTTGCTGGGTGATTCGGCATAGAGTGGACGTGTTTGCCAGCGTCTAACTGACCATCTCACTCAGAGATAACCCCGAGGCTCTCTCTGTTCAGAGAGGTTTATTATAAAGATGCACAGGATAAGGGGTGGCACCCCTGGGTGCCCGAGGAGACTGTGTCGCTCAGCAGTGGGCTGCCTTGACCGAGCACTCGTGTGCTGGGGGTTACTGGGACTCCATGTGTTTCACGTTCCAACTCCTAAGGGACAGGGGCTCTAAGCACTTGTCCCGGTCACCTGCCGCCGGAAGCCCCGGGGGAGCTGCAGGCGGTCACTCTGGCTTCATAGCTCATTTGGTGTGCTCACTGCGCTTGAAATCTCTTGTTCTGTCCCATCTGTCCTGCCAGATTATAAACTCTGTGACTCTGGGAAGATAGTTAACCTCGTGGGCCTCATTTGTAAGTTGGCGGTAACAGTGACCTCTGCCACCTCGTGTCGTCCTAAGAATTGAGTGAGATAATAGAGAAGGTTAAATCAGGTGATCATTACTGAGTAGTTACTCAGTGCTTGGTCTAGACACTTTGAATATGAACTCAGTCCTCACAGCAACGCTTTGAGGCGGGGACTGTCCCTGTGAGGAAACCAAGGCACAGAGAGGCTGGCTGGCTCCGGAGACCACCTCTAAGCCCTGCGTTACTGTATCTGAGTGGAAAGCATTAGCTGGATGCTGGGCCCCCAGTAAAGGGCTTACTCGGTGTTAGTGATGGTCCTTCTGTGTCCTGCTGGGGCCACCACGCAGCGCAGGGCTTGACACCGGACCTCTGGAGAAGGACGCAGGAGGCCGGCATCCTGGAGTCTTCCCAGCGCCCCTCCCCCGCCCGGTCCCTGGTGGCCCTTCCACGGGTCCCGTCGGTGATAGCAGGTTGTCCTGCCGACTGGCCGCAGATGGGAGCATCTGGGTTTGCTGAGGTGGTGCAGGCAGGCAGGCAGGCCGTCCCAGGCCAGGGTGGGTGTTACTACTACTGGGTGTCATCTTTGATCCTCCAGTTTGGCACGTGGAATTTCTCGGTTATGGGGCTTTGAAAGATCAAAGAGTGGCAGGTGGCTCTTACTTTCCTTTATAAAATAAAAACCCAGTAAGTAAAGTGTCTGTCAGAAACTAGCTTCTGCAGCTTGAAAGAGGGCCTTGGTGGTTACCTAGAAACACAAGATAATGGTAAAGGTACAGCAGATGTATACAGTGTGAGGCCAACAAGCAAAGGATCAGTGTAGGCAGAACTGCACATAGAGAAAAGCAGAAAGGGAATATTCCAGAATGGTAACAGTGGTGTAGGTGATTTCGTTTTTTCTCTCTCTCTTTTTTCTTTTTGCATATCCCGAAGTTTCCACGGTGAGCAGATAAATTGCTTTTATACTTGGGGAAAGTTATTAAAACATAAAAAGGAACATCTGTGGAGATGAACAGCTTTATAAAGTGCTTTTTATCTTAGCATCTCGGTTACAAAGAATGCACATTGACTTTCAGGGTCCCTGGGGATAGTAGAGAAGGAAGAAAGCAGCGGCACTGGGCAAAATCCCTCTTTAGAAAGTGAAACGGAGTGTGGGGGAAGGGCCTCCCCAAGACTCTGGGACTGAAAGGCAGCAGGTCTGCACAGGAGGCCCGGTTGCTCTGTCCCCAGGTGGGATTCCTTTCTCAGTGAATCCTTTCCCCGACGTGCCCCTGTGACCTCCGCACAGGCATTCTGACCTTGGGTCAGCCACAGCACCCTGCTAAGCCCCCCGGGCCTCCCCGGCCTCCCCCAGACTTCTGCCTAAGGCAGACCTCCCTCCATTCTGGGGTTCCAAGTTCACCTCAGGTGGAAGTCTTTGCTCTGTTTCCCCCATTCTTCAGGTATTCCGTTTTCCTTGCATTTGGTGCCGCTAGGTTTCTGTTGATGATGTCGTCTCTCTTGTCTGTGAGCCCCCTGATGGCAGGGGGACAGTGGCCTTTATGCCTGAGGAGTGTAAACGAGCCAGCGAAGGACCCTGAGGTCTCTGCTTTCAGGCAGGCCTGCTCACCTTCACCGTGCTCTTCAGCTGGGAGGGTGCCCCGGCTGAGCGCTGCCTTGCAGTAGCGCTCTCTAAGAGTGGCTTCATAGTACTCCTCACCTACTTCCCCTCCAGCTTCTCCGGGTGGCTGGCCAGCGAAGGACAGTGCGGGGGCAGCCGGAGAATACAGGGACCTGCAGTGGCCGTGTGCTTGTTCTAAATAAATTCCTGATCTTAGAGGAAAAGCTCTCAGTTTTGCACCATGGAATGTGACGTTCACTGCGGGTTTTTGACATATGGCCTTTATTATGTTGACATACATTCCCTCTAAACCCGCTTTGTTGAGAGAATTTGTTTTTCTTTTTTTGAGAGAGAGAGAGGGAGAGAACAGGGGTGGCGGAGGGGCAGAGGGAGAGGGAGGGAGAGAATCCTATTCAGGCTCCACGCTGGGTGTGGAGCCAGATGCGGGGCTCCGTCTAACGACCCTGAGATCATGACCTGAGCTGAAATCAAGAGTTGGACCCTTAACCGATTGAGCCACCCAAAAACCCTTGTTTTTCTTTTCTTTTTTTTTTCCTTTAAGATTTTATTTATTTATTTGAGAGAGACATTAAAAAAAAAAAACAAATAAAACAGTCATACTTTTGCCTAGCACCAGAAAGTGCTTTGACCTTAGAACACCTAAGTCCATTTATTCTCCTCCACCTTTTGTGTTATTACTGTTACACATGCTAATTCTGTGTGTGTGTGTGTGTGTGTGTGTGTGTATTATTTATTTATTTGACAGAGAGACAGCAAGAGACGGAACACAGAGGAGTGGGAGAGGGAGAAGCAGGCTTCCCGCGGAGCAGGGAGCCCAACGTGGGGCTCGATCCCAGGACCCTGGGATCATGACCTGAGCCGAAGGCAGACGCTTAATGATTGAGCCACCCAGGCGCCCCTAATTCTGTATATATTTTAGACTCCCCAAGATATTAATTAGTGTTGTTTTGTTCGGTCAAATCACATTTCTATTTACTCACGTTAACCTTTCTGTTGCTCTCATTTTTTGTCTTAGGATCATTTTTCTTCTACCTGAAAAACTCATTTCTATACACATACCCACATATATGTGACCTATATATAGCACTTCAGTCAAGATAAAGGGTATTTCTATCTCCCCAGAAATTTCTCTTATATCTCTATGCAGTCAGTTTCTCCTGTCTTCCCACCCCCCACCACCCCAGGAAACCACTGCTCTGATTTCAGGGTCAGATTTCTAGAATTATATGATTGGAATCATATATTATATACTCTTTTCAGTCTGGTTTTTCTTATGCAGCATAATAGCTGTGATGTTCATGTTGTATTTCATTCATATCTCTTATTGAATTGTGCTCTACGGTATGAACATACCCCAATTTGTTGATCAGTTCACCTACAGTTGGCCTCTGTGGGAGTCACAAGCTACTGTATCACAGCCAGAAGTAGAAGAAACTTGTTTAAAAAAAAGTCAAGGCGCCTGCGTGGCGCAGTTGGTTAAGTGACTGCCTTCAACTCAGGTCATGATCCCGGAGTCCTGGGATCGAGTCCCGCATCGGGCTCCTGGCTCAACGGGGAGCCTGCTTCTCCCTCTGACCCTCTTCCCCCTCATGCTGTTTCTCTCTCTCTTTCTCTCTCTCAAATAAATAAATAAATAAAATCTTAAAAAAATAAAAATAAAAAATAAACACAAAATTGTCAGAACCTCTGAATCTTTTCAGAAGGCAGATTTCTAGAACAGGAAATATTTGCAGAAGGCCGATTTCTAGAATGAGAAGTTACTAAATCGAACTTTTCACAGGCTCTTGATACATACTGTTAAATGGGTTCCCAGATGGTCTTCACCAGGATACATTCCTACCCACAGTGTCCGAAAGTCCCTATCTCACTATACTATCAGTAGCATTTTTGACAAAAAATTGTTCTTTTAATCTTTTCCGCATGCAAAGCTTGGATTTGTTATCTGATAGTTGAAAGGAATCGTATGCCGACTATAGACCAGTAGGTGCCATACTTCTTTCCTTTCTGAGTTCACAGAACTGTCTGTGATCTCACCTCTTTAACTACCTGCCTCAGTGACTTTCTGAGAAATGAATCTGAAAAGCCAATTCAGAGTCCTTCCTGGCATCAGTCTTTTAGGTGGCGGTGGGGACGGGGCAGGAGCTGTGATGTCTTCCTACCCCGGCTTCTAGTTGTTGCTCTGGAGCTACACCATCCAACACAGTAGTCGCGGGCTGCAGGTGGTTGTAGAGCACCTGACGTGGGGCTGGTCCAATTCGAGAGCTGCTGTAAGTATAAAATGCACACTGGATGTCAGAGCCTTAGTATGAAAAAAATGAATGTAAGACATTTCATTTAATTCTGTATTGATTACATACTGAAATAAGATATTTAATATACTGGGTTAAGGCATTATGAAAATTAATTTCATTTCTCTTTTATTACTGTGGCTACTAGAAAATCTTAGATTACACACATGGCTTGAATTTTGTTTCTATTCAGCAGTCTGTTCTATAGTCTTACGGAGTTTCTCTCTCCTGTCTCTACTTCTTTTTTCCTCCGAATGCCTGCCCTCTTGTTTTCTTCAGAGAAGCTTCCCTGAGCCTTTTTTTGGAAGCTCTGCAGACTTTATATTTAGTTCAGAAGATCATATTGCAAGATGGGACCTAGGCACAGATCTCCATAAGGAGCCTGAGGTGGTGGATTGAACCTGGGATTCGGTTACCTGGGGACTAAACCTCTCTGAGGGCAGATCAGAAAACCCGGAAGAAGAGGAGGGGTTGGGGGTGCCATGTAACCCCTCAGCTCCCCAGGGGCTCCCTGCCCACCAATAGGCTCTACCCCCACTTGCCTTTGTCTGAAAGATGGCTTTAGGTGGTAGACCAGCCCTCCCCTGACCTTTTCTGCTTCATTTCTCTGCTTCATCTTCCTCTTTTATTCTGTGATGGGTCTTGTTTTCTGGCCATCTCCACTGGCTTAATGGGGTTTGTTTGGTGGTTTCGTGGCCTTTCCTCACCAGGATTTCCACCTGCAGTCCTCTCTGCTCTACGCCACTGCCGCGGGGGAGCTCCAGCCACTGGAGCAGGTCCAGCTCACTAAACCTGACTCTGGCCCAACCTTGCTCTTCCTGTCTGCCTGGACGTGACAACTGGACCGTCTTCACTAGCCAGACCCACCTTTTACCAGGTGAAGACCGTAATGGATCCCCTGTGAGAGCCAGGAGATCCCCAGTTCGGTTTGGTATTTTGGTTACCAGATGCCCATGAAGTGCATTTCTCTACAGTGCCCCAGGATATAGATTTGGTCTACCCTTGGATTCTGTTTACCAGGCCAGGTTCAGCCTTCTGTTTCCTCTTCCACCATCCACACCTTAAGTTCCCACTGAATTGAGCTCATTCTGCAAACCTGATTAAATCTCCACCAACCGGGGCTTTGGAAATTACAGAACAGCCTCCTTGCTAGCTGGCTGACATGTGATTTGTTGCTTTGCTTAGGTGGCCGTATATCAGGGCATGGAAGTTTCTGCCTTGGATGGCAAGAGGAGGAGATGTCTGCGGGGTTACCATGGGCAGGCTGAGGGGCAAAATCACTGATTTTGTGTGAATCACAGGCTCAGAAGAGACACGAGCTGTGAGTAAAATGGGACGGACGTGGACTAGGTCTGAACAGATGAAACGTAACACCCATTCCCAGCCTTCTTCCGGCACGGCAGCTACGCCTGCCCAACGCTGACTCATGAAGTAGGCAGGCAGCTCTCTTTCCAGTTCTCGCAGATGAAGGATCAGCGCAAAGAAAGTCTCGCTTTTGTGCTATTATGTCTTTAACACCCTCAAATGCTCCTGCGAGCAAACAGGCCTCAGACCTCGGATCTTCCCATGCAGGACTGTTGAGGTGGAATACAATAGCATAATTTTATTTCCAGCAAATTTATTTTTGTGTTACTTTCTATTTATTGAAATGATAGTTTTCATTTATAATGGTAATATAATATTTCCTTTAAAATTAATCTGAGTTTTAAAATAGTCAATTTATGGGGATTAAGGAGTGCACTTGCTGTGATGAGCACAGGGGAATCACTAGAGTGTCCATCTGAGGTTAATATAACACTGTGTGTTAACTATACTAGAACTAAAACAAATGAAAAACAAAATAAATAAATAAAACAGTCCATCTAAAGCACAAAGTTAAGCAAATAAAGTACAGCTAGGACTCAGTTATAACCAAAAATAGATATATATATAAGTGAATATGTTGCCCGAATGACATTTAGAAAACATTGTCCTGAAGGAAGAAGGTACAGAGAAGACTTCAATGTCCTAGAGTTCTGGATTTAAAACTATCCCGTCATCAATTTCATTTGTTCGTTCACCATTCATTACAATAGTATTTTCAAAGAAACCTGTCTTTTTTTTTTTTTTTTGATTTTGCAGATTCCGGGAAGAAATTGAAAACTGAAGATTTCAGAAGAGGAAGTTGTTTTAAAGTATTTTGATTTACTTCAAAGAATAATGCCAGAAACTTAAAAAAGTATCATTAACCCCTAATTTAATTTAATATTACCCACCGGTATCCCTTCAGGGAACCAGTTTTCTAAGCCGTGGATCCGAAAATTGGTCATACAGTTGACCACAGTGGAAAAGACTGAATTAACATCTAAGGGGCAAGTATACATCTAGTACAGTAGTAACTAACCAGTCATTTCCATCACTGAAAGTTCTTTTCAGTAAGGGTGTCCCGCCCTCCCGCTGCTTAGAGAGTTAAATTGTGCTATCTCTTGCTCAGTCACTCAGGTTATAAAAGGAAAGTTATTGTGTGGGGTCCCATTGAGAAATCTCTGTAAGGCTTGCAAAGTTTAGGAAATTGATAGATAAAAGAAGGAAAAATGGATGTGTGTAAAGACCAGGAGACTCATCTGTGACTTGGGGGCGGAAATCCAGAACCGCTGGACTTGACTGTTAACAGATGTGGGCTTATAAGAGCTACAGTAATGACACTGACAGGGTTTAGAAGTCTATCATTTTGGGGGCGGCGGGGCTCAACGAAAAAGTTTAAGCACTATCTCTCTGGAATGTGAGTTTTCCTACCTTGATGAGGCACTAAGTGGCCTGTTCAAGGCCTTCTACTTCCAAGACAGTGACCCAATTTATATATACAAGGATGAGTGGAGAAGTGGTGGAAGGGTCTTTCGGGACAAGAAAGGGAATCAGTGCAATTTGGGGGTAGGGCAGATGAACCCAAATGAGTTTTTAATACACAAATAAAACGGCTTGGGTCCCCGTTTCTACCCAGATAGGAAGTTCAGCAGGTACATGAGATTTTCAAGGATTTCCAGGGAGATGGCTTTTCCTGGTCATCTGCCACTTGGAAGTCCAAGTCCCCTTCCCTCCTGTCCTCCCTCTGCCCCGCTGAGGGGTGTCATGTGTGTCACTCCACACATGGCCATTGTTCCTCCTTCGTTCCCCACGGTGCCTGGTATGTGGCAGACTTTGCTGGAGGTGTGAGGATCACTGGAGCAGTGGTGCAGCAGGGCTACAGAACAACCCGGAACGGGCAAGAGTGATGGCAACATCCCTGTTCCCAGCTTCTTGGGCTCTGGCTGCCAGAGGAGACTTCATGCTGGCTGTCTCCCTCCTTGGGCCATTTTGGGCTCAGACCTTCTCTCCCACCAACCCTCAACGCCCCCCACAACCAATCATGGTTCCTTTGCTCCCAATTCTGGATGCTCCCACTTCCTTTTTATGGAAAATAATATACCTTTTATCTCTATCCCAGGCTGGGATTGAGGCACGCTTTTTTTATTATTATTATTTAAAAGATAAGAAGTTTTGCTATACAAAAGGTTGTCTACCTCTGGTCACCCTCCCTAGGCATGTGACCCACAAGCAGAAACAATTCAATTATGATTTTTTCTTTAATATATCTCAGATCACCATCTTTTTTTTAATTTATTTTTTCATTAATTTTTTTGAGAGGGGGAGGGGCAGAGGGAGAGGGAGAGAGAAAATCTCAAGCAGACTCTATCGCAAGCACAGAGCCCGAAATGGGGCTCAATCTCACGATTGTGGGATCATGACCTGAGCCAAAGTGAAGAGTCCCATGCTTAACTGACTGAGCCATGCCGGCGCCCCTCATATCACCATCTTAAGCATGACTCCTCCTGCTGAAGTACAGAAATTCCAGGACCAAAGAGAAGGGGAGGGATATTTCCCATAGCTTTTGCTTCATTGGTGATTTCGTTTGTCTCTTCAGGGGCGGCACAGAGAGAGAAGGCAGGCGCCCTGGATCCTGATTGCCCTGCCAGGAAGACACATGTAGCCAAAGATGAATTTGGGCAAAGTAGTCGCTTGCTCCTTTAGCCATGGAAAAGCAGGGACAGAGTGAGATGGGGATAATCCCATCAGAGTCTCACTCCCATATTAAATTGTTGAAAATCAACCGGGAACTTCTGGTCACTCACATCCGCAACACTCAGTGTCTGGTGGACAACTTGCTGAAGAACGAATACTTCTCTTCTGAAGATGCGGAGATCGTGTGTGCCTGCCCCACGCAGCCCGACAAGGTGCCAGTGACAGGGGCTGGCGTTGATGGACTGTGTGTCTCGGTCGCTGAAAGGGGCCTCTCCCAGTGACCTGAGTGAGGACCTCTGGGCGTTTGGCACATTGGCGGGATTTCCCGTTGGGGTCATTTATAGGACAGAAACACTTGGGTTATCAGCTTATGACACAATTACGTATTTTACTTCTGTGCTTGTGGGGAGAGCAGACTCCGCTTACCTCACTGCCCTCCTTGCTACGTGTATTGCTTTCCAAGCCAGTTGTTTTCAATCCACTTTTGACGGGGGGGTGTGGGGGGAAGGAAATGACCATCGAACACTAGCAGTGATGTTCATTCAGTGCCTTTAACCTCCAGACAGCTGCTCACCGCTGGGTGAGACTCTAGAGAATGGCCTTTCTCCACTTTAGGAGCAAATGCATCCCAGGCTGGGTCCACAGTAAAGACTTTTCCACCCTCCACTGTGGGAAGTCCTAACGGCCCTTAATTTCCTTTCAGCTTTGTGTCCTCTCCTGAAAAATAGAATTGGCAAGACCCAAACCTCTTTGGTTGGAGGCGTGACAGAACTTGTTTGTAATGGGATCGTGCCAGGCTCCGGGGAAACCAGAGGATTTCTGGGGCTGGGGGGGAGATAGTAGCTGACTTGTGTGGTTGCCCCCGCCCTGCATTTTTAATAATACAAAAAGCCTTTTTTAGGGTATAACTTAGATGGGGCCCTGTGAGCCCCTTGCTGTGTGGCCCAGCACCTGCCTCATGCCACCTGTGCCGTAACTTTGTCCCAGCAGCACTCGTTACCGGCCAACAGCAGCGTGAGCTTAAGACGGACAGGAGACACAGGGAGGATTCCAGGGGTGGGCACAGCTCTCGTTTTTGAGTCTGACCTTTTCACTTTGAGGTTCATGGAAGCCTCCCGGCTTCTTAGAGCTGTGTGGTTTAATTTCTTACTACGGGGTGGGGGGGGTCCCCTTCACAGATACTAGGTCTTCAACAGGTAGCATCTTACACTGCTGGGTGGACGGTCAAGCTCCAGGCTGTCGTAGGAGCTTGGAGCCCTGCATGTGAGTTTTTCTGGTAGGAGGACTCCCCAGGCACTAGCTCACCACCCCTCATGCTTATGCCGCCACCAGGTCCGCAAAATTCTGGACCTGGTACAGAGCAAGGGCGAGGAGGTGTCCGAGTTCTTCCTCTACGTGCTCCAGCGACTCGCAGATGCTTATGTGGATCTCAGGCCTTGGCTGTCGGAGACTGGCTTCTCCCCCTCCGAGCTCATTCAGAGCAAAGTTGTCGTCAACACCGACCCAGGTATGAGTCCGCCCCGGGGAGGACTGCAGACGCCCAGCAAAGCCCTGGGGTTTGGAAATGCTATGGCATGTGGGCTCAGCAGGGCATGAACGTGTGGCCCACTGTGGCCCTCCACCTCAGGCAGTAGGCCCAGTGCTATGTTCCCCGTCATCCAAGGGCCGCCCCCGGGGCTGAACTGAGCACATATAGCTAGTCTGACTTATAAAGAGGCCTGTGAAAGTGTGGGAAGGGCCTCTCTTCTGACTTCCTGCTTGCTTCCCATTCAGACACATATAGACATTTTAATGGTTGCACAAATTCAAGGTTGCATTTTTTTCCTTTTAAAAATCATTCCAGATTTTATCCTAGGCAAACTATTCTGCTATCTCCCCTAGTGGCCAGTCCTGATTTCCCAAGCACAGTGGGACTGCATTAGTTAATCAATTCGTTTAACGAGTATTGATGGTGTCCCTACTATGTGCCAAGGCAGGGTGCTGGATGCCAGGGGTACAATGGGGAGCAGACCGGATATGGTTCCGGCTCTCAGGGAGCTCGGAGGCCAGTGCGGGAGGCCCAATAGCAAATGGTCGCAGGAATGTGTGATGGCACGTGGTGACCAGGACGAAAGGAGTCCAGGCTGCTATGAGCGCACGTAACTGGGGCCATGATCTGGTCTGGGCGCCGGGGAGCCTTCTTTCCATGTCTGAGTGCTCTCTAGTTTGAGTTACTTGCTGGCAGTATACCAGCAAAGGTCCCCAACTCTGATGTTTAAAGGATCCAGTGTGACCTTGAACACAGAAACAGAGGACAGTGTCCCAGACAATCAGGGGTGTTTGGGGGAAACCAGGCCAACGAGCAGGGTCAGGGCCCAGCTCTGCTGTGGCCGCTGTTAGCTTCTTACTTTTCCTGCCCCTTCCCGGTTCAGTCTGCTTCCTCCTCCGGGAGCAAAGGAAAATGTTCCTGCCCGTGATCGTTCTTTCAAAAAGACGTCTCCGCTGGTTCCTTTAGCCAACTACTTCAGTAGCTTTTAAAATATAAGTCACTCTACAAAGCCAGATGTGAAAGATTCCATCTTGTGTGATTCTATTTATACGAAATGTCCAGAAAAGGCAAATTAATAGAGACAGAAAGATTGGCAGTTGCTTAGGGCCAGGGACAGAGATTGGCTAGAAGTGGGCTTATGATGGAGAGGTTTTAGAACTGGATTATAGTGATGTTTGCATAACTTTGTAAATTTACTAAAAGTTATTGAATAGTCCACAATGCCTATTGTAAAATATGTGAATTTGTGGTATATAAATTATGCCTACTAAAAAGATGTAAGAAGTAAAATTCACAAATTTTAAGCAGACAACCAAGTTGGACTGAGTTGATGGGGAAGAGGTTATAGATGAATTTGGAAATGGGCATGTGTGTCTCATTTTTGTTAACTGAATTATAATTAAAATCCCAAAAGTATTTTAAAGGAATTTATGGAACAGCCTTTTGTCTGGGGAAGGACCACCTCCCTCTCCGTGTAAGCCCCGCCTCTAGCTCAGGTTTGCTGAGCTCCAGGCCCATGTGAGCATGTTACCCTGTCTGCTCCCCTGGGGGCAGGTGCTAAGTCAGTGACCCCCAGGTATGGGCTGGGGGCCTGGGGCTGGTGTGCTCTGTGCTGTTGAACAAGGTTTTTATCTTAGTTTACTCTCTTTTTATGCTTTGGCACAGCTCATTTGTAATCCAGATTAATGTCAAATGGTGTATCTTCTTGCTCAAAGTTTTGGTATTTAGTTTTGAGACTTCCCGTTGTTTTCAGAGCCATGTGATAAGCAAAAGAAAGTTTAGGGCAATTTCTTCCCCAACAATACAAGTTTCCAGCTCCTGGGCAGCTCAGTCCCGGGAGCCCGTGGCCCTTGATCTTGGGGGTGGTGAGTTGGAGCTCCACGCTGGGTGTAGAGATGCCTTAAATAAATACATACACTTCTTTAAAAAGCGTTTCACTGGGACCTGGCTGTCCTCCGTCCCCCACCCTCTAGTGAGCAGGTACACGGAGAAGCTGCGACAGCAACTGGGCCATGACTCCAAGTTCGTGCTGTGCTATGCGCAGAAGGAGGAGCTGCTGCTGGAGGAGATGTACACCGACACCATCGTGGAGCTGGTGGGCTTCAGGAACGAGAGCCTGGGCCCACTGGGCAGCCTGGCCTGCCTCCTGGACCACTGCACCGGCGTCCTCAGCGAGCAGGGCGAGACCATCTTCATCTGCGGGGACGCGGGCGTGGGCAAGTCCATGCTGCTGCAGCGGCTGCAGAGCCTGTGGGCCTCGGGGCTGCTGGACGCCGAGTTCAAGTTCTTCTTCCACTTCCGCTGCCGAGTGTTCAGCTGCTTCAAGGAGGGCGACACGCTGTGCCTGCGGGACCTGCTCTTCAAGCATTACTGCTACCCAGAGCAGGACCCCGACGAGGTGTTCGCCTTCCTGCTGCGCTTCCCCCAGACGGCCCTCTTCACCTTCGACGGCCTGGACGAGCTGCACTCGGACTTCGACCTGAGCAGTGCACCAGACACCTGCTCCCCGTGGGAGCCCGCCCACCCACTGCTCCTGCTGGCCAACCTGCTCAGCGGGAAGCTGCTCAAGGGGGCCTGCAAGCTGCTCACGGCCCGCACAGGCATCGAGATCCCGCGTCAGCTCCTCCGCAAGAAGGTGCTTCTGCGGGGCTTCGCCCCCAGCCACCTGCGCGCCTACACGCAGAAGGTGTTCCCCGACCGTGTGGTGCGGGAGCGCCTGCTGGCCCAGCTGGAGGCCAACCCCAACCTCTGCAGCCTGTGTGCCGTGCCCCTCTTCTGCTGGATCATCTTCCGCTGTTTCCAGCACTTCGGCAGTGTTTGGGAGGGCTCTGCGCAGCTGCCCGACTGCACGGTGACCCTGACTGATGTCTTCCTGCTTGTGACCGAGGTCCACCTGAACAGGACTCAGCCCACCAGCCTGGTGCAGCGGAACACGCGCAGCCAGACCGAGACGTTCCGCGCTGGCCACGGCGCCCTGCGCTCGTTGGGGCAGGTGGCCCACTGGGGCATGGAGAAGAACCTCTTTGTCTTTGGCCCGGAGGAGGTGCAGGCGGCTGAGATGCAGGAGGCGGAGCTGCAGCTGGGCTTCCTGCGGGCTGTGCCCGAGCAGGGCCTGGGCGGCGACCAGCAGTCCTATGAGTTCTTCCACCTCACCCTCCAGGCCTTCTTTACCGCCTTCTTTCTCGTCATGGACGACAAGGTGGGCACTCAGCAGCTGCTCAGGTTCTTCCAGGAGTGGGCACCTCCTGGGGGGGCAGGAGGCCAGTCCTGCTACCCCCCCTTTCTCCCCTTCCAGTGCCTGAAGGGCAGTGGCCTGGCAGGGGAGGACCCCTTCAAGAACAAGGATCACTTTCAGTTCACTAACCTCTTCCTGTGCGGGCTGTTGTCCAAGGCCAAGCAGAAACTCCTGCAGCACCTGGTGCCCGCCGCGGCCCTGCGGAGAAAGCGCAAGGCCCTGTGGGCACACCTGTTGGCCAGCCTGCAGACCCACCTGAAGAACCTGCCCCGAGTGCAGTCGGGGGGCTTCAACCAGGTACAGGCCATGCCCACCTTCCTCTGGATGCTGCGCTGCATCTACGAGACCCAGAGCGAGAAGGTGGGGCGGCTGGCGGCCAAGGGCATCTGCGCCAACTACCTCAAGCTGACCTACTGCAACGCGTGCTCGGCCGACTGCAGCGCCCTCTCCTTCGTCCTGCACCACTTCCGGAAGCGGCTTGCCCTTGACCTAGACA
Organism: Callorhinus ursinus; assembly: GCF_003265705.2. Lineage (NCBI taxonomy): Eukaryota > Metazoa > Chordata > Mammalia > Carnivora > Otariidae > Callorhinus > Callorhinus ursinus. Next base: position 45,672,854 of record NW_027397074.1, on the reverse strand, counting down.
ACAACAATCTCAACGACTACGGCGTGCAGGAGCTGCAGCCCTGCTTCAGCCGCCTCACCGTCATCAGGTAAGGATGCTGGGCACAGGGAGCAGCCAGTGGGGCCAGGACGTGCCTCGAGGCGTAGGAGCTCCTGACTTACCCTGGCACTCATGACCACTGGTCCTGGAACACCCGGACCTGTTCTGTTGCAGGATGGTAGAGGGCAAGGAGCACAGCTTCTGTGGCAGGAGGCCCCGGCTGGGTGTCCTTGAATGAGTTGCTTAACCTCTCTGATATCTCGTCTGGCTAAGGGAGTTGCTGGTATCCTAGCAGTTACAGTAGTAACAGCCCGCATTATTGAGAACGGGTGAAGTGCATTTCAGATTTTACGTGAGTGAATCTTCCACCCTATATATGGTAGGCACTCTTGTCTTCATTTGGCAAATGAGGAAGTGGAGGCACAGAGATGTTCTCGAGGGCACACGGCAGGGCCACGATGGAACCAGAATCATAAAGAACCAACCTTTTGAGATTCATGGGAGGCTCAGAGATGGCCCGTGAACGGTTTCTGGCACGTGGGAGCTTTTGTGATTGCAGAAAAAGCAGACTCTGTGTGCTTTTCGGCCTCAATTACTTTCCGTGATCAAAGCCAGCAGCCTTGAGCTGCCAGGGATCCTAGTACAGAGTGCTGACTCTTGAGGGGTTTCCTGTTTGATGGTTTAGAGGAAAGAGAGGCCAGTCTGCTTTCTTCTGTTAGCATTTCCTCTATAAAATACACCTTGTAAATCTCTGTGAGGGTTTCAGTTCTCATAACTTGGCTCATGCATTTCTGAGGAGCAGAGGGGATTTGGAATGGATCCTGGGTGCCTGTAACACCAGTGCCACGGTGTACATTATGTGGGGGATGGTGGGGTGCAGGGAGCCCAAGGCTGCCCTGGACTGCTCTCTGTGCTCTCAGCCTGGGGTGCACTCACACTCCAGGCCCCCAGTGCTCATCTCACGAGATGGGGCACACCAAGGTGGTGCTCCTGCCCCAGGCAGCTGTCCTTGGGTGACATTTTCCTCCACACCAGTAAAGGAGAGAGCAGGAGGAAATGGGCAACTCCAGAGAAGCATTTTGAGCTCCTTGAGACCATCAGTTAGGGTTAATTTTGACTGAGAGTTAGTGAAAGCTTAGATAGGTTACAAGCTTGTCTCCCATGGAAAAGTCCAGAGGAGGGCAGTTCAGGGCTGCTATGGTGCCTCCATGACCCTCAGGAGCCCAGGCTCTCTTCTGCTTTGCAGTGGCCCTGCTACCCTCACTACCTGATTTCCACCTCTTGGCCCAAGATGGCTGCTCATTTCCAGCCATTCAGTTGACATTCCAGCCACCAGGAAGAAGAAAGGGCAAAGAAGGACAAACCTCATTCTTTTAAGAAGACTTCTCAGCTATTGCTAATGAGACTTCTGCTTAGATTTCCCAGGGCAGAACTTAATCCCATGTGCCCAGTTAAAGAAATGGAGGATTCTCCTTCTAAGGAAGCACAGATACTGGATGTGACTAGTAGCCTCTACCACCCTGAGGCGGCCACGCAGTGTGTGTACGCTCTGTGCCCCAGCACCAAAGTGGGCACCATGGGAGGAGGGGTCCTGAGTATTGGACCTGATCATTTTGATGTGGCCTGAAAATCTAACTTTTACTTGTTCAGTCTTTCATTTATTTTTTTTTAAAGATTTATTTATTTATTTATTTGAAAGAGAGAGAGAGAGCACATGAGATGGGGGAGGATCAGAGGGAGAAGCAGACTCCCTGCTGAGCAGGGAGCCCGACGCGGGACTTGATCCCGGGACTCCAGGATCATGACCTGAGCTGAAGGCAATCGCTTAGCCAACTGAGCCACCCAGGCGCCCCAGCCTTTCATTTATTACAGAGGTCAGCTTGTGGGCCCAGGTTGGCCCAGGGCTTGTGTTTGTAAATAAAGTTTTATTGGAACACAGCCACACCCATTTGTTTACATATCAGCTGCTTCACACTACGGAGTCAAGTAGTTGCAATAGAGACCACACAGCCCTCAGACCCTAAAATATTTGCTCTCTGGCCCTTTAGAAAGAAGTTTGCTGACCCTTGGATTATTATCTCACCCACCCCTGATAGCTCACTCTCATCCATCCCAGAGCCTTACTGTGTCCTTCAGCCTCACCTAAATAATGGGGTGGAGGGTTGAAAAAATCAGGGTAGTTTGTTATACAGATTACTTGGTAGTAAAAGCATTTCACATTTTAGCCACATCAAGATACCCTGTTAGTATGGGGATTGTGCAGAACAATTCTAGCGCGTGGCTGGTCCTTGTGCAGGAGACCACCACCATCCTGAAGGCTCTCTTTTCTTGCCCCCTCTGTGGATGGGGAGGCTGTCGGCATAGTGGCTGAGACCGTTCTCTATTTTCTGCCTTTTGCAGGACACACACTATCTCTGGCCCCACTTGCAAGACGGGGGAGCGTTCCCTCGTCCAGCTTTTCATCACTAGAAGCAGCTCCGCGCGGTTCCAAATCCCACGGCCGCTGCTATGCAATGAGAACCACAGAGAGGGCCTGGCTGACACGAGGCCACCCACAAATGACGGATGTCAGAGCTGGCTGGCCTCCCGTGTCCTTTATGTGTCCCTCTAGCCCTCCTGTTGGGTCGGGGCTGTGCCGTGCCTACTGACCGGCGGGTTCTGTGTGGGTCTGTCGGCCCCACGACAACTGGGCTTTTTAGGAGCTATTTGGCTGACTGCTCTGGCCACCCTCTCAGGGGGTGTTTCTGGGGGGGGGGGAGGGGGGGAGAAACTTCAGGACCTACAGGCTCCTGGGTCCTTGTGGCATTGATGCTGCTTCATAGTGAGCAGCTGCCATGATTTGTAACTTTCTTTGCTGTTTCGTTTCAGACTCAGTGTAAACCAGATCACAGACAGCGGGGTAAAGGTGCTATATGAAGAGCTGACCAAATACAAAATTCTGACCTTCTTAGGGTATGTATTCCTGAACAGTGCCAGGCCAGGGATGTAGCAATAAAACAGAGGAGTGGGGAACTGCCATTCGTGTGGGTCGCTGGACGGTTGGGATGATGGCCGAGGCACCAGGAAGGTCCCGAACGGGGAGCCGGGAGTCCTGGGTCCTGCTCTTGGCTCGACCAGCAGCCCACTCTTTGAGCAAGTCAGGAAATGTGGCAGAGCTGCAGCCTTTTCACTTGTGTATTGGGATCTTAACATAGGCAAGTGTTTGACGGGTGGTGGTTGGGGGCTGCTGAGGGAATAGCTGGGGATATTTTTTTTTTTTAAGATTTATTTATTTGAGGGAGACTGAGCTGAGTGGAGGGAGGGGCAGAGGGAGAGAGAGAATCTTAAGCAGACTCCCCACTGAGAGTGGAGCCCGACATAGGGCTCGATCCCAGGACCCTGAGATCATGACCCGAGCCGAAATCAAGAGTCGGATGCTTAACCAGCAAGCCACCCAGGCACCCCGGGGCTATGTTTCATAAATGCTAGATACTGTTTACGCATTAGATTCACCACTGTGGGCCCATGATCTCTCATCCAGAGCCCTGAGGGCCAGACACCAATCAGAATTCAGTGTACGTGCTGTATTGTGATGATAATGACCAGTGAGGTCAAGGGCATTCACCCTGGTTTCAAATACTTTAATATTTCTGCAGCAAAATGTATGAATAGTCGAAGCAGTTAGGATAAAGACCACGAATGGCGCCACATCAGGGGCCAGAATGGTTGTGAAAAGCTTTGGGTTTTCAGAGCCTCTGGGAGTTGGAGTGTGAGCGCTGGTGGCCTCTGCTGACTGAGCTGCAGCCTGTCGGCAGCCCCTGGGCCTCCCCTCCCTCCGCGGTGGAGCGAGGCCCTGGAAGCACACGATCGCAGGCTGCCGTTCGGCTCGGGAGCTGTGTGTGACTGAGGGACACTTGAAACCCGTCTAGTTACCACCTTCAGCTTCTCTCTGCCTTCTTGCTGAATTGGTGTCGGGGGTAAAATGACTAACAGGGAGCAGTGAGGAGGTTCCAACACTCAAACATTTTCCCCTCAAGATGCTGCTTGTAACCTCAATCGAACAATACCCATCACGTGCCGCCGGTTGCGCACGCAGGCTTGGGGGTCATCACACGCAATTGTCCTGATGCCCCTGTGGGGGAGCCGTGATTGCTGCTCCTTATTACAGATGCTGAGCAGAGGCCGGGCCCGTGGCAGAGCTGGCTCTGAACCCGGCCTGCGAGACCCCAGAGCTCCAGACTACTCTCCGTGTGTCCTTCCTCTCTCCTTTCAGCCCAGACTTTAGAAATCGGCATCCAGCACATACCCATTTTAAAAATGGTCATTAAGATGACACTGGGACACAGGAATAAAAAGCACAGAGTAAGGAATATAGTTAATGATATTGTTTTGTTTTTCAATAGAAATATTTTAATTTAAATTCAATTAATTAATATATATATATAATATAATGTATTATTGGTTTCAGAGGTAGAGGTCAGTGATTCATCAGCCTTATGTAGTACCCAGTGCTCATTACCTCACATGCTTTAATGCCCATCACCCAGCCACCCCATCCCCCCGCCACCCCATCCCCCCACCCCTCTCCCCTCCAGCAGCCCTCAGTTTGTTTCCTGTGATTAAGAGTCTCTTATGGTTCGTCTCCCTCTCTGATTCTGTCTTGTTTTATTTTTCCCTCCCTTCCCCTATGCTCCTCTGTTTAGTTTCTTAAATTCCACATACTAGTGAGGTCATATGATACTTGTCTTTCTCTGCCTGACTTATTTCGCTCAGCATAATACCCTCTAGTTCCATCCACGTTGTTGCAAACGGCAAGATTTCATTTTGTGATGGCTGCATAATATTCCATTGTGTATATATACCACATCTTCTTTATCCATTCATCTGTCGATGGGCATCTTGGCTCTTTCCACAGTTTGATTATTGTGGACATTGCTGCTATAAATATTGGGGTGCAGGTGCCCCTTCGAATCACTACATTCGTATCTTCGGGGTAAATACCCAGTAGTGCAATTGCTGGGTCTTAGGATAGCTCTATTTTCCACTTTTTTGAGGAACCTCCGTACTGTTTTCCAGAGTGGTGCACCAGCTTGCATTCCCACCAACAGTGTAGGAGGGTTCCCCTGGTCAGTGATATTGTAAGAGCATCCTATGGTGACGGATGGTAGCTACACTTGTAGTGAACATAGCATAACTTATAAACTTGTGGATTCACTATGTTGTACACCTGAAACTAATGTAACACTGTGTCAACTATACTTAAAAAAAAAAAAGCTGAGGTTGGGATCCTAAAGTCTCATGCTGTGCTTTCTCTCGAAGCCTGTACAACAACCAGATCACTGACGTTGGAGCCAGGTACATCGCCAGAATCCTGGACGAGTGCAAAGGCCTCACACACCTGAAGTAAGTGGGGGGTAGGCGTGGCAGGTTATTCAGTAGCCTCTGTGGTCACCCCTTCATTATGCAAACAGTATAAATGTCACCATAAAGAGCACTCGCCCTAAAGCCTTCTGCTTGCCCAGAGCCATACTGATCAAGTGAGACCTGTGTGTGGAAGGTAAGCTGTCCGCACAGAGGAATCATGGCCTAAGGGGGAGGCTCGAGTTTCCGCAGGGCCAGGGGAGGGTCTGGCTTCTGGTTCACGGACAGGGCCTTTCTGCTGGGTCCTCACATGGTGGAAAAGGAGGCAAGGGAGCTCGGTGGTGGGGGGGGAAGGGGCTCTTATAAATCACTGATCTCATTCACGACAGCTCCGCCCTCACGATCTAATCACCTCCAAGGGCCCTGCCTCCTAATACCATCACCTGAGGGGTTAGAGTTTCAGCATATGGATTTTGGGGGGACACAAACATTATGGTTGCCAGGAAGAGCTGGATCGTTGGGCCTGTCCCAGACATGCTCTGCCAGAGATGACCAAGCTCCGGGCTCAGAGGAGCCCCTGGTGCTGCCCAGGTGACAGAACGCACACCTTGGTCACTTGCAGCTGAGGCGGGAACCTCCCGGGTCTGCTGAGGGAAATGAGGGACACACCGAAGGCCATTTAAAGAACCCCCGGGAAAGCTTGGGTCCCTAAGTTTCGTCAGAGACATCGACCAGTGTCCTGGAGAGGATTCTGACGGCTCTCTCTAGGGCGGTGGGGCCTTCCTTGTGAGGAAGCCAGGGGCATGGGCGCCGCAGGTCCCAGGAGAGCGGGTGACGAGGAGCTGACAGTGGGGTCCCCCCACTGCTGGGGGCTGACCTGTGCACGGCTCTCTCTACAGACTGGGGCAGAACAAAATAACGAGTGAAGGAGGAAGGTGCCTCGCCCTGGCTGTGAAGAACAGCAAATCGATCTTTGAGATCGGGTGAGTGGAGGCGAGCGCGCGTGTGCACGCACGTGCAAGTGTGAGTGTGTGAGATACACGCTGCTCGGCGTTCGAGCGTGCCACTGCTGTTCTCTGATGTAAATATACCCAAGCCTCAGGCCGGACTGCAGCTTCCCTTGTGCACACTTACTTCATTCATGTAAAAGTCCGTTATTCTCACCGCCAGCGAACAGAGGGAGCCGTTCTAGCCTATGGGGTAACTTTCCACAGGCAGATGGTCTTCATCTTAGCAATGTTCTATACTCCCTGGAGGCTTTTTTTTTTCTTTTTTTTTTAAAGATTTTATTTCAAGGGTGCCTGGGTGGCTCAGTTGGTTAAGCAACTGCCTTCGGCTCAGGTCATGATCCTGGAGTCCCGGGATCGAGTCCCACATCAGGCTCCCTACTCGGCGAGGAGCCTGCTTCTCCCTCTAACCCTCCCCCCTCTCGTGTACTCTCTCTCTCTCTCATTCTCACTCTCTCAAAATAAATAAATAAATCTTAAAAAAAAGATTTTATTTATTTATTTGACAGAGCACAAGCAGGGGGAGGGGCAGGCAGAGGCAGAGGGAGAAGCAGGCTCCCCGTGGAGCAGGGAGCCCGATGCGGGGCTCAATCCCAGAACCCCGGGATCATGACCTGAGCTGAAAGCAGACGCTTAACCCACTGAGCCACCCAGGCGCTGAGGCCATTTTTTTTTAATTCGTTTTTTTTTTTATTTTTTTTTAATTGTGGTAAAATACATATAAAAAGTTACCATCTTCACCATCTGTAGGGATACAGTTCAGGGGCGATATGCATCCTCATCGTTGTGCAACCATCACCACTGTCCATCTCCATAATTCTTTTCATCTTGCAAAAATCTCTCTCCCCATTCCCAGATAACTCCCGTCCTCCCTCCCTCCAGCCCCCCCCCACCACCCTCCGACTTCCTGTCCCTGTGACTTTGCCTTCAATAGGTACCTCACAGAAGCGGCACCATACACTATTTGTGTCTTTGTGCCCGGCTTACTTCACTTGGCCCAGGGTTCTCAAGGCTCATCCACGCTGTAGCTTGTGTTGGAATTTCCTTCCTTTTTAAGGCTAAGTAACAAACAGTCCACTGTATGTATGCGCCACATTTTGTCCGTTCGTCTGTCAGTGGACACTTGGGCACCTTCTGCATTTTGGCTCTCGTGGGTAGTGCTGCTAGGAACATGGGTGTACAAGGATCTCTTGGATTTCTTTTGGCTGTATACCCAGAAGTGGAGTTGTTGGATCAGCTGGTAAGTCTATTTTTAGGTTTTTGAGGAAATGCCACACTGTTTCCCACAGCAGCCGCACTGCATTACATGCGCACCCGCAGTGCAAAAGGGTTCCGGATTGTCCACATCCTTGCCAACGCTTGTTATTCTCTGTTCTTTTGGTAGTAACCATCCTAACAGGTATGAGGTGATATCTCATTGTGGTTTTGATTCTGGAGGCTTCTTCAACCTTTTTGTATTGTTATAATTTTTATATTATTATAAAAGAAACAGATAATTTTACAAAATTGATTTTATGAAAAATATACTAAAAATCATCTCAAATATTATCAACATTTGAAGTCAGTTAAACTTTCTTGCTCTCACATGCAGGTGTGTGCTCTATTTTTTTTTTTAAGATTTTATTTATTTGACAGAGAGGGAGTACAAGCAGGGGAGGGGCAGAGGGAGAAGCAGGCTCCCCACTGAGCAGGGAGCCCAATGCGGGGCTCGATCCCAGGACCCTGGGATCATGACCTGAGCCGAAGGCAGATCTATTTTTTTTTTAATATAGTAAAGGTCAAACTGTATGTACAGAATTTTATTCTTTTTCATTTAATCTCATATCACAAGTAGTTTTCCACTCTATTAAAAATTTGATACCATTCAACCATATAGTACACATACCTTTTTTTTGTAGTTTCAATTTTTTATTTAAATTCCAGTTAGTTAACATATAGTATATTAGTTTCAGGAGTAGAATTTACAACACCCGGTGCTTATCACAAGTGCCCTCCTTAAAGCCCACCCCCCGTCTAGCCCATCCTCTCCCCCCTGCACCTCCCTCCAGCAAACCGAGGTTTGTTCTCTGTAGTTAAGAGTCTGTTTTATGGTTTACCACTCTCCCTCGCCCATGTTCATTTATTTTGTTTCTTAAATTCCACATATGAGTGAAATCATATGGTATTTATCTTTCTCTGACTTATTTCACTTAGCATTATACTCATTAGCTCCATCCACATTGTTGCAAATGGCAAGATTTCATTCTTTTTGATGGCTGAATAATACTCCACTGTGTGTGTGTGTGTGTGTGTGTGTGTGTGTGTGTGTGTGTGTGTGCGCGCGCGCGCGCGGGTGCCCGCGCACACACACAACATCTTCTTTATCCATTCATCCATCAGTGGACATTTGGTCTCTCTCCATAGCTTGGCCATTGTAGATAATGCTGCCATAAACATTGGGGTGCATGTGTCCCTTTGAATCAGTGTTTTTATATCCTTTGGATAAATACCTAGTAGTGTAATTGCTGGACCACAGGGTAGTTCTATTTTTAACTTTTTGAGGACCCTCCATACTGTTTTCCAGAGTGGCTGCACCAGTTTGCATTCCCACCAAGAGTGTAAGAGGGTTCCCCTTTCTCCACATCCTCCTCGAATACACATACTTTTTAGGCAAAACACTGAGAACTCATTGCAGGGCTCTAGCATCTCCAGGAGCATGGTGGCGGGTCGCTGGTGCAGTGAGAGCCCATTGCCCAGGCGGTGCCAGGTCTGCTGTGCGTGGGCCGGGCACACAGTGCTCTCCACCTATTAAAAATAGGTGTCACTTGCTGTAGGCCAGGCGCTATTCTAAGTGCTCTGCATATATTAATTTAATCCCCACAATAACTCTAGGGGGAATGTTCTTATTAGCCCCATTTTACAGATGAGGAGACTAAGTTCCAAGAGATAATGTAATTCACATAATCTTAAATCCAGATAAAAATCCAGTTAACACGGGAGCCCAGCATCCTGCCTCTCAGAACCTTGCAGGTTATACGCTGTGGGAGGGTATGGGGCTTTGTTATTGCAGCTCCCCGCCCAGCCCCCCAGACCACAACAACCCACTAGCACGCTGGAGTAGGGTCCTCTTCACCTAAAAGCAGCATTGCTGGTGAGGTTTCCGAGGGTGCTTCCTGATCTTTGCTTCTTGGAAGACCGACTGTGTCCTCACGAGTGTCTCAGAGCCCTGCAGAGGGTCAAATGGATGCTGGCAGTTGGCACCTCCACAGGCTCCCTTTCAGGTTGCTGCCAACCCACATCCTCGGTGGTGGCGGGGGCATTTCTGCGACAGTCGTGTGCTCGGGCCCTCTGACGGCTCTCTGAAAACCCACGGTGATCTTAGTCTCTCCTGGTGCATCTACCCAATGGGCTTCTGCTGCTCTTATCCCTTTGCATTTGAAGCCTAGAGCAGCTTCACTAAGGGGCTGGTGTGGGAACATTCCCCAGGCCGGGGCTCCAGGGACAAAACCAAGACCTCTGCCTGTGAGTGTGCAACCAAGCGTGACCACCAGCAGCAAGTCAGGGGGGAGCACGAGCTCCCGTTCACCGTCTTGCCTCTGCCTTCAGGATGTGGGGCAACAGAATCGGCGATGAAGGAGCAAAGGCCTTCGCGGAGGCTCTGAAGAACCACCCCAGCCTGACCAACCTGAGGTACCTGCTGCTTTCTGAGACCTGCTGTCCCCAGGGTCCAACCTGGTCACTCTGTGTGCCTCCTGGTTTGCGAGGGGAGGAGCCAAGGGGAAGAGAGTGGTTGGCTTTCCTAATGTGTGGGGGGGATTTTTCTTTCGTAAACAGTTTTATGGACATGTAAATAGCATAGCACATTACTGTTCAGCTTGGCCACTTGTCATATGTGCACACCAATGTACCCGTCACCCGGATCAAGACCTAGGACTTTGCCAGCCCCTCTGCAGTCTCCCCAGGCTCCTTGGCAGTGGGGGAGTGGGGAGGAATTCTCAAGTCCAGATAACACTGAAAGGGATGCCCCTTCCTCACTCACAGGACGGTGCTGAGACAGAAGGGAACCTTCCTCCCTGTAAAGACCTACTCCTCCCTGGCCTTCTTTTAGTCCTCTGGCCAAATCTCAGAGCTTCGGGTGTCTCCCTGTTGCCCGGGTTCTTCCTAACACTGAAAAAGAAACCCAAGTTAGTGGGGCAACAGCAGAGTTTCTTCTTCATGAGAACAGAGGACACTTCTCCAGGCCTTATTGATGGGCACACTGAAAACGTCAGCCGCCTGAAGCAGAGCCCTCCCAGCCCCTGATCTGCTTGGGACCAGGTCTCGCTGATGTTCCGTTTCCTGTCTGGCCTCTCCTTGAGCGGTCTTGTGCCTGCCCTCCTGCTCAGAGCCTGTGCCCTGGAGCAACAACGCTGGAACTGCTGCTGGCCCGGCGGAGCACTTCTGCTTCCTGCCTCAAGTCAGCTTCCGTCTGGGCAGGGGCCGCCTCCAGGCAGCATCTTCTGGGTGTTTCGGTTGCTGAAGCCAAAGCCAAATGTAGACGTGTCTCTAACGATTGACCCCACATGTTTTCCTTCCTAGTCTTGCATTCAACGGCATCTCCACAGAAGGAGGAAAGAGCCTCGCACAGGCCCTGCAGCACAACACCTCTCTGAGAATATTCTGGTAATAACCAGAGTCCTTTTGAAAGGTTGGATCTCAGGGATTATTCCAAAGACCGTACAGCCTGGAATCTTAACTGAAAAACCACCTTTTTAATTGAAAAGGCTCTAGGCCTTTCCTCAGTGTTGAGTTGATAATTTCCTCCTAGAAGAGAAAACAGCCATTCCTAGAAGCACAAACAGATATACAGAAGCGGGGAGGTGGGCCCCAGGAGCATGGGTTTGACCTTTGCCTTCTTTGCCAACCCAGACCTCAGGAAAACCCGAAGGCTGGTCATTCTGTCAGGATTATCCTCAGAGCACCTTCACATAGGCCTTGCAGAGTCCAATTTTGGTGCACTTGGCTCAGACTTTTCTCCCTTCCTCCTCTTAAGCTGCCTTCCTCCCATGCAGCCCCCTCACAATCTGGCCCTTCGTGGTCCAGCTTACCCGTCACAGGAAGCCCACATTCCTCACTCCCTCTCTGTCCTCCAGGGGTACTAATTTAGTGTATGTTGCCTTCTGACCGTGATTTGGGGGGGGGGGTTGTTTTTCCTTTTGTCATTTACTCTAATTTATTTGAATTTTATTTACTTGCCTGTATCATAAATTCCTTACGGGTGAGTGAACTGTATTAGGGACTCAAGGCACCTGAGATATCAGCTGAGTTCGTTAATATTGACAATATCATCATTTTGAGAGTTCTCCTACTAGACCTGCTGGCCAGTGAATGCATTTTTAATTCTTTTCCTCTAAAAAAAACCTTTAAAAGTACTTTGAAATATTTTTAAAAAACTGTAAGGAAGTCAAAAAGTAGGAAGTGAAAGTAGTTCCTCCCTCGTGTTTTCCAGATCAACCTTTTTCTTCTAGCCTTTGAATGTATATTCTAGCCTTCTAGAATAATAGAAATAGCATCTTCTTACAAAATAGAAGAGCATTTAGCAAGTGCCTTTTATTTATTTTTTTAAGATTTTATTTATTTATTTGACAGAAACAGCGAGAGCAGGAACACAAGCAGGGGGAGTGAGAGAGGGAGAAGCAGGCTTCCTGCTGAGCAGGGAGCCCGATTGGGGGCTCGATCCCAGGACCCCGGGATCATGACCTGAGCCGAAGGCAGACGCTTAACCGACTGAGCCACCTAGGCGCCCCAGCAAGTGGCTTTTAAAAAATATCTTAAGGGGCGTCTGGGTGGCTCAGTCGGTTAAGCGTCCAACTCTTGATTTCAGCTCAGGTCATGATCTCAGGGTCGTGAGATCGAGCCCTGTGTCAGGCTCTGCACTTAGTGCAGAGTCTGTTCAAGATTCTCTCCAGGGCGCCTGGGTGGCTCAGGCATTAAGCGTCTGCCTTCGGCTCAGGTCATGGTCCCAGGGTCCTGGGATCGAGCCCTGCATCGGGCTCCCTGCTCAGCGGGAAGCCTGCTTCTCCCTCTCCCACTCCCCCTGCTTGTGTTCCTGCTCTCGCTGTGTCTCTCTCTGTCAAATAAATAAAATCTTTAAAAAAAAAAAAAAGATTCTCTCCCCCTGCCCCTCCCCACTGTGCATGGGCACGCTAAAGTAAATAAATCTTAAAAAAAAAAAATCTGAACCACATGTTGTCCACATTTTACATGTCCTTTTATGTCAGGGGTATCTCGGTCTCAACACAGTTGACATTTTGGTCCAAATCATTCTCGGGAGGGGCTGTCCTGTTCATTATAGGATGTTTAGCAGAATCCTGGGCATCTACCCATTAGACACCAGCAGTACCCTCCAATTGTGATGATCAAAAATGTCTCCAGATGTGGACAAATGTCCCCTAGAGGGAAAAGCACCCAGTTGAGAACCCCTGCTCTATATTATTAGTAGTAACAATGTTACTACCGAACGTTTCTCGAGTGCTGACTATGCCATGCATTCTTCTCGGCCTTTTACCTTTTTTTTGAGAGCGGGAGAGAGAGAGAGAGTGAATAGTGTGGGGGGCAGAGGGAGAGAGAGAGAATCTTTAGCAGGCTCCACGCCCAGTGCAGAGCCCAACACGGGGCTCAGTCTCACAACCCTGAGATCATGACCTGAGCCAAAATCAAGAGCTGGACGCTTAACTGACTGAGCCACCCAGGTGGCCCTATTCTCAGCCCCTTATATGTGTTCACTCCCCCTCATAGCCACCCCATAATGTCTATACTATGAGTGTTCACCTTATTTCTCTGGTGAGAAAACTCAGGCCCAGAGAAGTTAAACCACCTGCCCCCTGGTTGTCCTGCTAGTGAGTGACACACACTGGGCATGTCTGGCTCCTGAGTTCTCTTAAATATCATGTTCTTTTGCCTCATTCTCTCTACCTCATTCCCTCTAAAGGTTGTACAACGTCCCATTGAATGGATGTTTGCAATTTAGTTTCCCAGTAGCCTCTGCTGATATTCACTGGTGTTCCCACTTTACATTATGACCGATACCACTGCGGTCGATACCGCACACACAGATCCTTGTGTGCACATGTTTGCACACTGCAGGGTCAGTGTCCAGAAGTGCCACTGTGGGCTCAAAGTACAACATGTTTAAAATTCAGACAGATGCCGCCAAATTGCCTTTTGAGGAATGATTTTTTTTAAGATTCTGTTTCATTCTTCTTTATTCTTTCATCCACTGGCACAACAGGGTCCAATCCTATTTACAGAGCTAAGAGTCCTCTATGCTTTATCTGGATTTCTTCTGGTTTCAAGAACAGCTGAGAGACTTCCTGAACTTTGAGTCCCTGAACATGGGTCCTTCACGACGGGCTTCAGACCAGAGCATTGAGCACATTTTAACGTGTAGTTGACAGGCTTTTCTAAGTCTTCCTACGACTGACTTTGGTAACAGGCTGTCAGAGATGTTCAAGGGGCTTTGGGGGCTGGAAGAAGCCTGGGAAGCAGGCATTGGCCCCTATCTTCTCTGGGATCTGAGGCCCCAGCACATGGGAAGGGAGCTTGGGCTCCGCTAGAGAAGCAGAGCTAAGAAGTAGGAGCTTGGGTACAGGATTTGCACGAGAAATGAACCACCCTTTATTGTCTGTGGGGCTCAGAGGGTAGGATTGGGACCTGGCTGTTTGCTCAGTTCAGCTAGTGATTGGCAACCTAGGCTGGAGAGATCCGGGCTGGGATCCCACTTCTGAGAACTCATTTAAGAATGTGTGCCAGGTATGGCTCTCCTGAGTAAACCCTTCCTTTCTTTTCTAGGCTCACCAAAAATGAACTCAATGATGAAGTGGCAGAGAGCCTGGCAGAGATGTTGAAAGTCAACCAGACGTTGAAACATTTATGGTAACTCAGAGAACCTCAGAATTCCAGGCTGTGCTCCTTTTAAAACACATTTTTTGAGATGAGGTGCCTGGCTGGCTCAGTTGGTAAAGCATGCGACTCTTGATCTTGGGGTTGTGAGTTCAGGCCCTGTATTGGGTGTAGAGATTACTTAAAAAAATAAAATCTTAATAAAATGTACAGGTCGGTGGTCTTTAGCGTATTCACAAGGTTGTGCAACCAGCAGCACAATCTAACTGTAGATCGGTTTTACTTTCCCAGCCCCCAGCTGGAGTACCACCCCATGCATTAAGCAGCGCCTCCCCATCTTTCTCCCCCAGGCCCTGATCGATTGTCTCTATGGATTTGCCTATTCTAGGCATTTCACAGAAATGGAATCCTACAACATGTGACTTTTTGTCTGCATTCTTTCACTGGCATGAGTTTCCAAGGTTCATTGACATTCTGGCACGTGTCAGAGCCTCATGGCTCTGTGTGGCTGATATTCCTCTGTGTGGATCGTCCACAATCTGTCCATCCATCGGTTGGTAGGCATCGGGGTTGTTTCTACTTTTTGACTGTTGTGAATAATGCTACCTTGAACATTCCTGTGCATGTTTGTGTATGGACATATGTTTTCATTTCTCTTGGGTATACACTTAGGAATAGACTTGCCGGGTGATATGGCCACTCCGTATGTGACTTTTTGAGGAGCCACTAAAGTATTTTCTGAAGTGGCTGCTCAATGTACCTTCCCACCAGCAACGTGGGAAGGCTCCCACATTCTCACCAGCAACACTCGCTGTTGTCCACTTGTTTTGTGGGTGTGAACTGGTATCTCATTGTGGTTTTGATCTGCATTTCCCTGCTGACTAACATTGGGCATATTTTTTTTTAAGATTTTATTTACTTATTTGTCAGAGAGAGACAGACAGATACAGAGAGAGCATGAGCGGGGGAAAGGGAGAGGGAGAAGCAGGCTTCCAGCTCAGCAAGGAGCCCGATGCGGGACTCGATCCCAGGACCCTGGGATCATGACCTGAGCTGAAGGCAGACGCTTAACCGACTGAGCCACCCAGGTGCCCCTAACATTGGGCATGTTTTCATGTACCTGTTGGTTTTTGTGTATCTTCTTTGAAGAAATATCTCTATATCCTTCCTCCAAATTTAATTTAAATGTTAATACATTTATTTGCCTTTTTATTGCTGGGTTGTTAGAGTTCTTTATATATTCTGGGTACTAGACACTAGGTAGACAGTTTGCAAATATTTCCTCTGTGAGGTTTTTCACTTTCTTGTTAGTGATCTTTGAAGCACGAAAGTGTTTAATTGTGATGGAAGTCCCATTTATTTTTTTCTTTGGTGGTTTGTGTTTTAGGTGTCTCACTAAAACTGTTGCCCAACCCAAGGTCACAAAGATTTACACCTAAGTTTCCCTTTAAGTGTTATAGTTTGGCTCTTACCTTGAGGTATTAGATCCTAAATGTTAATTTCTGGAGTTAATTGTTGTGTGCAGTTGGAGGCGTAGGGCCCAAATTAATTCTTTGGCATGGGGCTATCCAGCTGTCCCAGCACCTCTTGTCGAAAAAACTATCTTTCCCTTTTAAATGGCCCTGATACTTTTGCCAAAAATCAATTGACCATAAACATACGGGTATATTTCTGGACTTTCTATTCTAGTTCATTGATCTGTTTATCCTTACGTCAGGATCACACTGTCCTGATTATTCTAACCAGGTAGTAAGTTTTGAAATCAGGAAGTGTGAGTCTTCCAACTTTGTTCTTCTTTCTCAAGGTTGTTTGGGCTCTTCTGGGTCCCTTGTATTTCCATATGAATTTCAGCTCACCTTGTCAGCTTCTGTGAAACAGCCAGTCTGTGCTTTTACATCTGTTTTGTTGTTTTTCTGGCCTGTAGACTTTCTTTTCTCTCCTGCCCTTGGTGCCAGGCCAGCCCCTGCAGGGAGCTCTGAGCAAGACCAGGGCTGGAGAGCGAGTCTTGGCTGCTTCCTGCGCGCACAAACCGCACTGCCCTCATGAAGGAGGC
The DNA here is from genome assembly GCF_003265705.2 of Callorhinus ursinus. Classification (NCBI taxonomy): domain Eukaryota; kingdom Metazoa; phylum Chordata; class Mammalia; order Carnivora; family Otariidae; genus Callorhinus; species Callorhinus ursinus. The sequence goes on along the minus strand of NW_027397074.1, from coordinate 45,656,576 downwards.
CCCGGGGGGCGTGTGTGCCTGAGCCCTGCCACACTCTTTGGCTCTCTTACTACCTGGCCTCTTGCCAGCTCTTGGTTGAAAGCAGCTCTCCCAGCAAAGTGGAGGTGATGCCAGTGCTGGCAGCCGTGGAGGTGATGAGGAAGCAGCAGTTTAACCCGGTGCACGGTTCTGGGTCCACTTCCAGGTTCTGTCTTTGCTCCTTTTGCCAAAATGTCCACGTTACGTTGTGGTCGTCCTTACCCAGGGGGTCATCACCTCTGCCCCTGAGCCCAGGGGTCCCACTTTGGGAGATGTGGCTGAAAGACTGGGGTACGGTCCTATGTGCTGGGGCAGCAATGGCGACAAGAGCTCCCTGCCCCTGGGCATGGGGGCAGAAACTGTGAGAACGACTTCCTTCATACACATCCTCCCACTGAGACCTCACACACCCAGGGAGGGGGTGTTCTCTTGCTTCCATTTTACAGATCAGGCCACTGAGGCATAGATAGCGTGAGCTTATTTCTTCAAGGATCTGTGACTGAGAAGTGGGGAGTGGGTGTGTGTGGAGGAGGGGAGCTTTGAACCGCGACACTGTCCTGCCTCTTCAGGGGGTTGGCCTCTTCTCGCTTAATTTCTATAATCTCATCAATCACGACGGTGAAGCTCTCGTCTCCCTGGTAGGGCTGCCTTGTTGGGTCAGTGCCCAGGATTTCTTAGGGTCAAGTTCAGTAGTAACCTTATTCTACAAATAGCCGGGAGCGAGGAGTGGGTATGTGATGACGCATAGACACATCACCGCCTTGTGCGGTGTGTAGCTCTTGGTTGGGTTGGAAGCCCAGCTGCCCAGGAGAGCACTTGAGAAATTGTCCAGGCTCCCCGGCTGTATCAGAAACCTTGGGATCACTGCTACCTGACCTAATGGGATGCACTCCTAGAGGCCCCGTTATGGATGCTTTCCCGCTGGGACCCATGAGTGGCAGCAGGAGAATCTTTCTCTTCCCGCCCCTGCCAGAGGTTGGAGAGGACAGGGTGCATTCTTAGAAGCCTTTGTTTCTCCAATGAACTGAACAGCCAGTTAGCAGCTACTTAACTTTAAAAACTGCCTTGCCTTCCCCAGCCAGCTGGAAGGCCACCAGACTGCCTGTCCTCTGGGTGTTTCTTAGAATTTGTTGTTCAGACTGGTGGCCTCCAAACATTTTTGATTGGGCACCCCCTGCAGTGAAGAATGCCAATGACACACATAAATGCATTCATGTATTAAATTATCTATGTATGAATGCACAGATATATTATGCTCATTCTAAAAATATACCGAAAAATTAAACATTTTAAAGGATGTCCTTTATTCTGGTAGATCTGCTCAAGACAGTCTTCGCCAGATTAAAAGTCACGCGGACACCGTTCTTCCCCCAACCGTGTCTCATTCCCACCATACCCTTACAACTCCCTAATGGAGGGGGCAGAGTTGATCCAGTATTAAGGATCTGCTACAAGATATGTTCTTCTTTCAGGCTTATCCAGAACCAGATCACAGCCAAGGGGATTGCCCAGCTGGCAGACGCCTTACAGAGGAACACTGGCATTATGGAGATTTGGTAAGACTCATCCACCGCTGGTCGTAATAGTAACAGTGCCCACTTACTCAGCACCACCATCTGGGTGCCAGGCACAATGTGCAGGGGAGCTCTTTGCACTTATTCCTCATCTTTCCCATTATCTTGTGAAGTAGCTGGTATTATTTCCATTTCACAGATGTAGAAACTGAGGCCCAGAGCAGTTAAGTAAACCTGCCCAAGGTGCCACCTAAGAAGAGCAGCTGGAATCTGGCCCAGTTGGCCTGCCCCTGCTCTCCGCCGCGGTCCCCTGCCCTCCTCTGCTTCCCTCGGGTTCCGGAGCAAACAGCTCCAGAAAGGCATTCCCACTGCGAGTGAAGCACTCAGGGACTCAGGAAGCTGAGAGGAACGAACGTGCTAGCTGGAGTTTGGGGCCCGTTCTCCTTTTCTGGGCTTCCTGGGCTTGAGGAGCTACTTCCATGCTGATTTGAGCTGACCTGTGCTCTTCCTCAACTTCCTGTTTCTGCTTTGAGGAGTTGCTTCTGGGGCTAGGGGGAGCCAAATCGTTTGCTTTCTACAACACTGAGCCCTATTCCACCCCGCTAGTGCCTCACAAGACACATACCCCCGCCCCTGTTTGGGTCTGGGCTTGTAGGATATGCAGGGCCAAGTGGGGTTTGGGGGGAGTTCCCATTAGCAACAGTTGCAGCCATGGTTTGGGTGCTGGGGAAATGGCAGTTAGTCAGACAGAAAGGACCCTGATTGCTGAAGAGTACTGGCAAATCAGAGCCCACGTAGGCCAGGCTGCAGAAATTTGCAGGCAACGGTTGGCCTCTACTCTTCTCAGACGCTGTTGAGGACAGTTGTAAGGGTCCACAGCTACTCTTAAGAGCTGAGAACTGGGGGCTGAACAGACTCCTGAGTGCCCTGGAGTTTTTCCTGCACCTCCAGCGGGAAACAGCCCTGCAAAGTGACCGTGTGGAGGACCCGACAGGGGGCAGAGCCAGACCTCCCTAGAGGACAGACCGGAGGAAGAGTTCACGCTCTTACTGGGGCTGCTCTGTGAACTCAGATCCTCAGCTCAGGGGGTAGTTACTCATTAACTACTTTATTTCTTCATGACTGGGGGAAAACTTCCCAACCAAAAAAAAGTAAATCGAGGTACAGTCCCTTGACCTCAGCTCCGAGAACAGTGCGTTTTAAACTTCTCTTTGGAACTTGTCAGCGGAGCAAAATGAGTTTGGTGGGTTGCAACCAGCATTATTTAAAAAATGAGCAGAGTACCAGCAAGCACTGTGCGTAGTATGAAGTGTGATTTTTTTTTTTTTTAAGATTTTATTTATTTGACAGACAAAGCGAGAGAAGGAACGCAAGCAGGGTCAGAGGGAGAGGGGGAAGCAGGGACTCCATCCCAGGACCCTGGGACCATGAACTGAGCCCAAGGCAGACGCTTAATGACTGAGCCAGCCAGGCGCCCCTGCCGTGTGATTTTATAATATAATTTCAGATATGGGTATGTGCGTATGAACAGATTGGTTCACAGTGTTAAATGTAATTCTTACTCGGGTCATGGTTTAAAAAACGCTTGGAAAACACTGTTCGAGGGAAGAAAGCCGGAGGCGCTGTGGCCTCTGCGCCTGCGCGGCCGCGCCCCCTCCTCGGTCCGGAGGGCCTGTGAGAGCTCGGTGGACTTGAGTTTGCGTTCTTCCCAAGCCCCTCCTGCCTGTGGCCCGTTCCCCAGAAGCCCTTCATGTCCTGCTGCTGCTGTGCTCCAAGGACAGCGGGCGGAGGGGGAGGACGACGTCGGCCAGGCTGCAGAAGTTTGCAGGCCACGGTTGGTCTCGACTCTTCTCAGAGGCTGAGGAGGAGAGTTGTAAGGGTCCACAGCTGCTTTAGTGAGCTGTCAAGCTTGAAGAGGTGCATTTGTCCCTACACAAGGGACGGTTCGTGCAGGGCCAGGTGTCTTTAACTTCCAGGTGTGCTACCCAGAGCTGGAAGGAGGCACTTTGTGTGTGTATGGGGGGCAGGGGGCGGATTGAGAGAGAAGGCAAGAAGGAGAGCTCAGGGGAGGGGCTGGCCTGGCGGCGGCTTCACTTCCATCCCTAGCTTACCCCACGTGGGTGACGCCATGGATCTGGGCTCTGCGAAGTCCCGTCCAGGGCTGGGGGGGGGGGGGGGGGTGCTGGGCGCGGTGAGGGAGCCACCCTGTCTGCAGCCACCGGCGGCGGCACAGCGACTCGCTGTCGGGACTGACGTCTGGTTCTGCTTTGCCCCTGGCCCAGTAGAACTTGCAGCCCTAAGTCCCGCCGTGGGTTCTGCTGCAAAGACAGGAGGTCGGGTGCTCCGTGACTTGACATTGTCCGGCATTTATCACACACCTCTGTCCTGCGAGGCGGTCTACTCCAGACGGCAAACTCTTTGAGGGTGGGGCCCGGGTCATGGTGTTAAAGAAACAAGATTCAACTGAGTAAATTGGAAGGTCGAATTGGCTTTATTAAACAATTCAGGAGTTGGGCAGCATCCCACCTAGCAAGTACAGGGGAGCTCTGCTGAGCCGAACGAGAGAAAGGTTCTTAAAGGCAGAGGCATAAACAAAGACGAATTTATTAGCAGGGAATGCATTGTTTTAGGTAAGTTTGCCCTCCTAAGGGGAGCTGAAGGGACCTTTCAGTAAATTTCCTAGTATTGAGGAGGAGATTCTATGTTGACTGACTAAAGATTACATCCATTCCTCTCAGCTACTGCTCTGTAGTTCTCAGAGTTTGATCTTTGGCATTCTCAGGTCATGATGTTTTGGCTTTATCTCTGTGACATTCACAGGTTATGACTTCAGATTTATATTCCTTTAAGTCGGTTGTCCTCTTTGTACCTTTTTGTTGGTCCAGTCTGGGGGAGACCATTTGCTTGGTGGTTAGTGGCTGCAAACATGCATTTAAAATTTTTGAGAGAATATAATGCACCAGGGAGATTATTATGATATGATAAAGTAATTCCCAATGTTTGCAGGGTACTTTGAAGCTATGGTCTCCAATCCAATCAAAATCAAATCAAAGACCCCATGGGAAGGAATCATCTTTTTAACGAAAGTGGCTTATTTTGTGATTTGATGTAATTGAGTTTCAAATTTCCCAGAATGGTGAATCCAGGTGTAGCAGGTGGTACTGGCTCTAGCAGGCACCTCCGTGCTCAGCTGAAAGACAATCAAGGGATATTCTGTTATCGAGAACAACTTTGGCCAGAGAGTCTAGGGATCTTTGTTGGGCAGTTCTTGCTTTCGTGGCAATTTGGCAAACATTTCAAGAATTGAGAAATTCCTGATTAGAGCCTCATTATATTTATCCCTGGGAGTAGGGATCTGCCTTTAAAAGGAGAGTCGTGAATCACGAAAGCCTCCTGGTAGTTCCCTTCTCACTCATGATGTAAATTCACAGGACTCGACCTAATAAAGGTATGATTTTCTCCTGAAAATAAAAGGTGGCTCTGAATTCCAGAGGTTGCCCCCTGAGCGGTGACCTGGGAGGGAAAGATAAGGGTGTTACCTCGCCAAGCCAATGCCAGAGGGAAGGGAAGGAAAAGAGGGCAAATGGTGTCCTGTTCAGTTCCGGTGTGAAGTCTTGATCCGGCATCGTGAGCAGAGGCAGTCTACTTTGGTGGCGAGTGTTTCTCTCCCTGGTCAGGGTAATTGGTCAGTCTCCAGCGTCTGTCCAGGACCAGGGCTCCAGTGGAGCTTTCTTCAGTTGTGTGAGGGGGACTCAAGGCTCGGTGCCTTCTAGTTGCGCAGCGGTGTCACTGGTCAGGAGCATTCCCGAAGGTCCCAAGAGCTGTTTTTCTCTGGTGATGTTTCCAGAATCCCTAATCATCACCAGGCTCTAGACTGTGCCTAACAGGACCCTTTGAATTGGGATCCCAAATGGGTTTTTGAAGCTGTTCATAACAGGCTGGAGCACAAGACACGAAAGACTCACAGTGGCTGGTCACACTGGCATGAAACAACAGGGTTGTACACGGATAGGGTTCCAGGAAATCTGCAAGGTTCTCATTAAGTGAAGAGGGTGCCTCGATCACTGGAGATTATACAAGGTATACCCCAAGTGGGAAACAATTTTAATAGTTTTTTTATTTCCTACTGTGAGGACAACAGTCTTGTGGGACGGAAAGGCTTCCACCCTTCCAGAAAACACACAGGCAATAACACGACCGTTGGGGACCTGGACCAAGAGGCAGTTGAGTGCAGTGCAGCTACCGGTGTTCAAAGGGTCCAGAGCGGGAGGTCTGAGGCCTCTGGGGACAAAAACGGTTTTTTCAGGATTGTGGACCCGACCAGTCAGACATTGCTAAAAGACTGTTTTTGCAATTTTATAAGACATTTCCCCACTAATGTCTATTTATAATGTGAGTCATCTTGAATGTACTTTGATGGGCGCAGGATGGCAAAACGGGGTTTGTTAGGGAGTGAGGAAGAATCAAGTGGCCATCCTGGGTTTCCCATAGCCCAACTGTTAGTTTAATTTCTCTGATTCTGGAGCAGACCTTTGCCATATTATAAGGACGTCAGGATGGCAAACGTCTGGCACTGAGAGGGCCATTTTCTGCAGAAGGAGAATGGAGTTAATCCACATCTTTATAGATTCTGTTGCTGCTGCCTTGCACAAAAGTTACCTGGTCACATATAAAAATGGCTTTCCAAAGACTTCCTTCCACAAATCTTCTAGAACTTTCCTTTTTTACATTCAGATTTTGTCCCAAGTTTTCCCTTGTTAAATAACCAGTCTCACTTTAGGACAAAATTACCTTCTTTTCCATCAAAGATATATTTCTGTTTTTCGTATTTTTTCTTACCAAAAACACATATCCTTCTTTCCTTACATACAGAGTTGTTTCTCGTATTTCCAGTAGCCTTAATTACGTTAGAATTTTTAAAAAAGCTTTATTTAAGTAATCTCTAAATGCACCATGGGGCTCCAACTCATGACCCCGAGATTAAGAGTTGCACGCTCTTTCGACTGAGCCAGCCTGGTGCCCCTTTATGAGAATTCTTAACTCTTAAAAATATGCCTTTTTCAATTTCTCAAAGTCGCCCTAACATATCAAAATATCTTTTAGTTTCTCCGTAATAAGTACTCAAACATAGATAAACCTATGTTTAGTAATTGTTTTAAGGAAAGTTTTTATTTTAAAATACTAAATCTGGAAAAACAAAACATTTTTTAAAAATCAATGTTTTAACCAAAAAGTTATAAAAGTTATCCTCCTTAGTTAAAACTTAGTCACATATTTTTCTGGTTCTGCTTGAATTTAGTTCTTCCATTAGTTCGGGAAATTCGTACCCAGTTTAGTTTTATGAGCTGAAGGTTATCAGAAATCTGTACTGAGAGGTCTTTCCATGAGTCTCATTTAAGACAAAATGTATTTGCGGGAGGCATCTGTAAAAGCAACTGAGTAAAAAGTATAACTGTAAACAATGAAAGTCTTAAAAATGGCCATGGTTAAAGATCTTAGAGTTTATTACAATGCAAGTGGCAAGGAAATTTGGTTATTTCTGTGACATATAACACTTTAAGATAATAACATATCAGGACATATCAGATTGTTTGGAGTTTCATATAAGTTTTAGAACACTTATTTTTGATAACTGACATCTACACAAATACAAAGTTTGGTAGCACTTATCTGACAGTGCTGTCCATGGGATTAAACACAACAAACAAGCCTAATGAGTTTAATTATTCACAAAAATCTTTGAAATGTACAAGGGGCCTCTGGAAAATTTCAGATTGTGGCCAGAAAGACTTCATTTTAGAATTTGATTTTGGGAAGTATGTCAAAAATATCAAAAGGTTTGGACATTTGGTTAAATAGGATCATGAATTGTTATAAAACAATAGTTAACTATCCCTTTAACCAAAGTGACAATAAAAGATGATTTAAAAGGCCAATACAGTAGGTTACGTAGTTGTAAGCAAAATTTAGCCCTTTTAGTATTAAGACTCAGTTTAAGTAATCCAAAGACCTGATAAACATAGGAAATTATTTTGGCAAAACACAGAATCCTTGTTTTTTATAAAGAAAAACTTTTGTTTATAATTTCTTACTAAGAGCAGACCAGGAGTTCAAGAGAAGTTTGACCTTTTAACAAAGAGAAAACAGTTTTAATTTTGTACCAGTGTACTTTCGAGGATAAAACTCATTTACTTAAATTTACCCTCATCTTACCCAGTACTAGCCACACAGAAAATTTCTTTCCAAAGATTTCTTTTCCAGGGGCACCTGGGTGGCTCAGTCGTTAAGCGTCTGCCTTGGGCTCAGGTCATGATCCCAGAGTCCTGGGATTGAGCCCCGCATCGGGCTCCTTGCTCAGCGGGAAGCCTGTTTCTCCCTCTCCCGCCCCGCTGCTTGTGTTCCCTCTCTCACTGTGTCTCTCTGTCAAATAAATAAAATCTTCAAAAAAAAAAAAAAGATTTATTTTCCATACATCTTCTACAATTTTTTTTTCTTTACATCCAGATTTTGCCCTAAGTTTTCACTTCACTTCAGGACAAACTTATATTCTTTTTCCTCAACAGGAATGTATTTTTATTCCTCATATTTTTTCTCACCCAAAACACACATCTTAATTTTCTTACATATAGATTTGTCTCTCTTATTTTCAGTTGCCTTAATTACATTTATTAGAATTCTTAACTCTTAGTTTTCACTAGAAATTAAGGTTTCTAACTAGTAAGCCACTGTAAACTGTTACAGCAGATTTCTTTAGATTGGCAAATTTTTAAAAATTTTTTGAAGTAAGCTGTATGCCTAATGTGGGACTTGAACTCATGACCCTAAGTCACATGGTCCACTGAGCCAGCCAGGTGCCCCTAGATTGGCAAATTTATGAATATATTTCATAATTTAGAAACATGTTTCTTCATAGTACAGCAGCATAAAACAGAACCAAATTTGTTTTATACAGGGAAACTAAAAATAGGTAAACCTATATTAATACTTAATGTTGTATTACTTTTTCTTACTGGGAAATGATCTAGATACTCAGTGAATTTTTTTTTTTAAGATTTTATTTGAGAGAGAGAGAGTGAGCACCAGTGGGGGAAGGGGGAGAGGGAGAAGCAGACGCCCTACTGAGCAGGGAGCCCAACGTGGGGCTCCATCCCAGGACCCTGAGATCATGACCTAAGCCAAAGGCAGACACCTGACTGAGCCACTAGATACTCAATGAATTTATCCATTTAATTTAGCGAAACCTTTTAAAGTTTTGGGTTACCATCAAAAAGATTTTGGAAGCTATTTAAAAGTTTACCTAGCCTGGGTGGCTCAGTCGGTTAAGCATCTGCCTTTGACCCAGGTCATGATCTCAGGGTCCTGGGATGGAGCCCTTTGTGGGGCTCCCTGCTCAGTGCAGAGTCTGCTTCTCCCTCTGCCTCTCCCCCCAACTTGTGCTCACTCTCTCAAATAAATAAGATCTTTAAAAAAAAATTTACCTAGAAACCTTTTTATCTAATTTACATTTATTTAATTTACTTGTTATTATATTTGGACTACCCATAAAACTTCATGAGGCATTAGACTCAACCATTATTCTGGGTTTTTTTTCTGACAGATTTTGCAACAGAGAGAACATGAAACCCATTTGACTTTCAGTAAACACAGGCAGAATAAAAGTTTTATATTTAATGCCGATAACGCTAAAGACAGGTCTGTTTTAATTAAACCAATAATCTTAAATTAGCTTTAATACCAAATATTTTCCCAGATCACGTGAACTTAAACATTTGTGTTAGTTTTTAGCTTTCTGAGTTTTATAGATTTATTTTTTTTTAATTTTTATTGTTATGTTAATCACCATACATCATTAGTTTTGGGTGTAGTGTTCCCTGGTTCATTGTTTGTGCATAACACCCAGTGCTCCACGCAGAATGTGCCCTCTTTAATACCCATCACCAGGCTAACGCATCAAAGATTTATTTTAGAACTAGGGGCAGCGGTTGGCAGGGGCAGAGGGAAAGAGAGAATCTCAAGCAGACTCCCCTGTGAGCACGGAGCCCGACACAGAGCTCCCTCTCACAACCCTGAGGTCATGACCCCGAGGTCATGACCTGAGCTGAAATCAAGAGTTGGACGCTTAACCGACTGAGCCACCCAGGCACACCACAAGCTTTCTGAGTTTTAGAATGCCCAATTCTTACCAGCACATGCCTTCAGACAAACTAAATAGAGCTCTGTTACAAATTAATTTTAGCCATACCACCCAGAAATACGGAAAATATCTCACAACCTACATGGACACACATACAAATACACAGACCAGAGGCAAACAAAATCTTCTAGCTTTTGGTTTTACTTCTGTTTATAGAGCGATTATAGGCCCAATTTCCAAATACTTCCCTCTCTCCCTTTTTCTAATGAAAAACCTCTCTCTCAAGTTTGCATTTCTAAGAATGGTTCCTACCTAGGTCCTACAGAAGATGGGGTAGAAAATGTACAGAGAAAGTATCGAAGTTTTGTCCAAGGTGGAGATTTGGAGCTTATCTGCCTGTTATCAGAGGTGCTCAAGTGGGCACGAGAGCCCTGTTATCGTTTGTATTTTATTTTATTTTTTTAAAGACTTTATTTATTTATTTATTTATTAGAGAGCGAGAGCGAGAGAGAAACAGCATGAGAGGGGAGAGGGTCAGACGGAGAAGCAGGCTACCTGCTGAGCCTGGAGCCCAATGTGGGACTCGATCCCAGGACTCCAGGATCATGACCTGAGCCGAAGGCAGTTGCTTAACCAACTGAGCCACCCAGGCGCCCTATCGTTTGTATTTTAAAAAGGCCGCTTCCCCTCTCATTTTTCCTTCAGCCTCAGGTAATGGTGGGCTATGTTCACATTTCAAAGACGTAAGATTTATGATTTAAAGGGACAGAAAGAATGCAAAAAACTTTAAGAGTTTTGGGGTAATTGTGACTTAAAATTGACCTTTTCTAAACCGGTCAGCTGTGTGGTCTTCCTAGCCACGGAAGAGCATATTCTTGTTTATTGGCAAAGCCGTACCCTTTTAATGGGGATCCGATTCACAGGTAACCTCTTCACTTTTGAAAACCTGGAGGGTGCTGGGTTCTTGGGCACACATCTAGCTATTGGTCAAATGTTTCTAGGAAGCTCAGTTGTTCCGATGGGCAATGGAACACAGGACAAGATATTAAGAAATTCAAAGTAATGTGGGTGAAGACTTGTTTATTTAGCGTGCTGTGGGACATTGCCAAACATGATTTTAAATCTCAACAGCTAGGGTCCTGAGTGGTGAATAATGTTCTGGAAACTCTTGGGGCAGTATTTTCAATATAGGCCTAAATATTATTTCTGCCGAAATATGGCATTTAAGGAGAGAATAATTGAGTGCTTCCTTGTTATAATGAAATAAAATGCTTGATTGCTCTGGGGGGAAAATATTGCCTTTTTTTCCCTTAACTACAGGGCAATTTTGTTCCAATACCCTGACCTTTGATAATATCCACAAATATTTTGAGAGGAATGGAGGAGGTTGGTAAAGATAGGTGGTTTTCGACATATTTCTGGAGTTGCATTTCTAGTTTTATAGAGATTTGTAAGACAAAGACAGTTGTTTTTAATCCCCCCAAAGAACTGGATTCCAGCCTGAATATCAAGGGACTGGCCTACCTCTTTAACTAAATTTGCTTCTTTATATCAAGGGGAATTTTATGCTTTTGTACAGTCTGTATAAGGCATTTTAACAAAAGCCTTCATGGTTACACAGTTCAGCCAGGACTTCTACTAGCCCGTCAGCATCAGCCTTCCTCTGATCATTTCTAGGAGAGCCTAGGGGAAATTTTATTGGTCATCTCTGTCCTCTGTGAAGGGGAGGTTGTGAATAGTCAAATCTTTTTAATGTTTCTCTAAGTTTGGTAGGATCTTCTGAAAATGGAGGAAAAAGGGCTTTACAAAGATTTGCTGCTGTTTGGGGGACATGAATTTTTTGCAGTAGGGGGCAGGGTCTAGAATACACCTGACAAAGGTGAGCATATAAAACGGTCTGAGGCTGGGGTGCCTAGGTGGCTCGGTCGGTTAAGCATCTGCCGGGTCATGACCCCAGACTACCGGGATCGAGCCCCGCATCCTGCATCGGGCTCCTTGCTCGGCGGGGGGCCTGCTTCTCCCTCTGCCTGCAGCTTCCCCCGCTTGTGCTCTCTCACTGTCTCTCCTCTCTCTCTCTTTCAAATAAAATCTTAAAAAAAAAAAGTCTGAGGCTGACAGAGATTGATTACAGTAAACCAAACCCTCCTGTTTGTCCTAGGTGCTTCTGTTAAATTCACTTTCTGGCTTCTAGCATTTATAAGAGTAGTCTGTATACTTTGAACCTAGAGGCTGGGCTAGATTTTAAAAGAAGGGGAATTTTCATGGGACATTTATCTGTCTTAAGTCTAATTTTTGTTCTTTTATCTTGTCAAGGGAATCCCTAAGACTAGCCATTATACTAATAAGACAATTGAGAGTTCTTTATAATTTTTCTCTTTCAAATAGCCCATTTAAAGGATCTAGTGTTTGGCCATTGACAAATTGGATCTTATTAATTTCAATAGTGATTCAAACCCATAAGCCTTTTAATGGCTTAAGAGGTGTCCCCAGAGCAAGCATAGATGATGCAGCCCCCATGATCCAAAAGCCTACTCCCAAGAATAGTCTGAGAAAGCAACCACCTTCGTTGTACAAGCTGTAAGAATGAGGTAGTGTGTATGGTGCCTCTGGTCTCCCAGAATGTAAGACACCTCTAGTCACAGACCTGCTAATCTGTGACATTGGGCTGGTGCTACTGGAATGAGATTTCTCTAGCACTAAGGAGCAAGAAAGGTTGAAGCAACAGAGGCCCCTCCCTTAGGGGCTGGGGCCCCTTATGACAAACTTCCCTGAGAGCTGGTGTGGCCGGACAGAGAGCGCTGCTGGTTATTGTGTGTCTCGGGTCCCCGGTCTATTGAACCGCCATGATGCACCCCAGTTAAGTGTGCCCTCCCAAGTGAGGGAGACCAGAGAAAATACGCTCACTGGTCACAAAGCGTCACAAAGCCAAGCGCTTAGGACACAGAACTAGACAAAAGGAAATATCTCTTATGTTCAACATTAACAGCCCTGCCTAAGCTTTGGGGCTCCGGGGGCCAAACCAAGACCTAGAAGGGCTGTGCCTTGAGGTTGGGGACTGTGTGGTGTTTTACTGTGTACCTCACTGCATGGATGTTTTCTTGAGGCCGGCAGCAGACTGAGTGTCAATCTAACCCATTCCATGACCAGGTTATCCTAACGGGGGGCGGGGGGATCTTTGAGTTAGATGACAAGCAATCTAACAGCTTCTAACTGCTGATCCGTGACCACCAATTTTGTCGCTTGGGTTTCCAAGATGTTTCTTTAGCAACAGCCTTTACCTCATGTGCGTGTTAACCCACAGCAGAGTTTGTCTAAACAGACCCTGTTCTGAGGAGAAATGTGACCTCACCAGTCTGTGAGGCCGGCTACAAAGCAGGCTTATAGGGCTGAAGCCTGCGTTCTGTCTTCTTGTGAGGAGTCCTTCCAATGACATTCAACAAAAAAGACACAGATGAAAAAAAAACAGTGACCACCTCTGGGAGAATATGATAGTCACCCAAGAGTACACTACCAAATTTTTACCAAAAGTTGTTCAGCCCAAGGAACTAGTTCTATAGTATTTTCTCCCGCTAACTAAATTTAGAGAAAGAAAGATTGTTACCACTCTCAGGTTCCACCAGGCCCTGCGGATAGAGAAGCCGGGAGGCTGGCATGGTCAGAACCTTACCTTCTGCTGGAGGTGCGTTAGCTGTCCCAGGATCTCTGGGCGAGCCGCTGTCCTGCGAATGAGTATCCACCAGCTACGCCAACTGAAGGGAAGGGAAGGTTCTTCCTCTACCTTTCAAGTTCTTCCAGCTGGACTAAGAGTTACATTTACATAAGACAGATTAACTAGAAGGAAAAAAACAGAGTTTTATTGTGTGTGCACAGTGGGTCAGTAATGAAATTCAGACCTAAAGAGATGGCCAAGGCAGGCAGTTTTTGTATTTTTAGGCAGAGACAATAAATAAATCCATGAGGAATTGACAGGACGAAGAAAACTTAACTTTGGGAGCTCCAATTAGTAAGGAATTCTAGGCAGAATCTGGGGGTGTGATATTAAATTGGTAAAAGTTAACAAGGGTTGTTTATACAGCTTTTTTGGCTCTAAATTTCCTGTCTCTGATGCTAAGAATGTCTCTACCAGCCTGGCACAGGGAGGGTGACTTTCACATGGGAGATTCATTTCACATGGGAGATATATCTCCTGCTTTCAGTGGGACAGAGGAGGGTCTGAGTGTCCTTCTTGTACAGGTTGTCTCTTAGATATGTTTTCTTTAAAACAATCAGTAAGTGGTACATTTTGGAGCAGCCTGCCCTTGGGCCCTACAAAACCAGCAAACCATTTCTGTAGATATTCACAGCTCTGGCACTGTGGTTTTTAGACCTAAAATGAGCAGGTATGCTGGAAGGTGGCATGTTTGACTCTTCAGAACTTAAGGATCCTATTAGCTAAGGCTTTGTTTCCACGATCTGCTCTTTTACAAACTGATTTTAGTAATACCATCCAGAAACAATATCTCACATTTATGACATACATACAAACACACAAGAGGCAGGAGCACCTGGATGGCTCGATTGGGCGTCTGCCTTCGGCTCAGATCATGATCCCAGAGTCCTGGTTCAGGTTCTCTGCTCAGCAGGAAGTCTGCTTCTCCCTCTTCCTCTGTGTTCTCTCTCTCCTTCAAACAAACAAATAAAATCTTAAAAGTACAGAGGCAAAGACTCTATAGTTACTAATATTTGTGGAGAAGTTTTTTTTTTTTTTTTTAAGATTTGTATCTGTCCCTGGAATCAAGCTTGAGGCTGTGCTAGAGTTTGGGCACAAGAGCCCTTTTTAGCAGTTTGTACTTTAAAAAGGCCTCTTTTTTCCCTTCTGTCTCAGGTGATTGATGGGTTGTGTTCAATAGATGTATAACTTCAAGGGACAGAGAAAGAATGTAAGTTCCTGCAAGAAGGACTTGGGTTTCCCAAGACCAGTAATTTACGAGCCTTTGAGATAAATGAGGGAAGTTTCGGAATAGGTGTAAAGGAATAGGTGAATTTTGAATTGTGCCTGGAGCGGACTTTTATTTTGAGGGAAAAAAAAAGGACAGTTGCTTTCAATTTCTCAAAGAATTGGGCTGGAACTTGAATGACATCATAGGTCGGCCGCCTATCCCAACTACATTACCCTCATTCATTTTCTTTCCCTCTGGGTACAGATTTGAATTTCAGATATTTCTGGCAGTACTGAATAAACCCCCTTGGGTGTTAAGACGGGTTCCCAAAGAGGCCGCGAAGGATATTACCTTCCCGAAATCCAGAGTCACTCCCAAAGACAGCCAAAAGAAAGCAGCAACAACCTGCACGTCCCAGGCAGGCAGAAAGCCAAGCCTGGTTATGCAAAATGAGACAAGGAAGAGGGTGACAGCCGCCCCCGGGAGGGAGGGCATCAGTGGACAATGGGTTTAGATTCAGGAAGGAAAGGGCGACGTGCAGTTTTCCTTTCCCCTCTCCATGGGCACCGCGGGCACCTTCAGAAGAAGTGATTCTGGTAAGCATTTTCACCCTTCACTGGCTTCTGCCAGTTTTTCCAGGGTCCCCTGTGCGGGCTCTGCTATCTACGGGAGGTTCCCCTTAGCTATTTATTTTTTTAAGATATTTATTTGAGAGAGAGGGAGCACAAGTGAAAGAGAAAAGAGAGAATGAGCAGCAGTGGAGGGAGCAGTAGAGGGAGAGGGACAAGCAGGCTCCCCGCTGAGCAGGGAGCTCAACGCAGAGCAAGATCCCAGGACCACACCCCCCACTGACCCCCACCCCAGATCATGACCTGAGCCTAAGGCAGATGCTTAACTGACTGAGCCACCCAGGCGCCGCCCCCTGCCAACCGCTTGGCTGTAGCAGTTTACCAAAAAATTTCTCAGTTTCATTAACTCTGAGAGGGGCCCTGTATGGCCAATATGGGGGCCGCCTGTAAGGCCAACACCTTGCCAATTTTGTTTCCGGTGGCATTTTCAGAGCGGGGAAAAGCAATGCAGACAGAGGATTAGCAGAATGAGTGCTCAGAGGACAGAGGGGGACAGCAAGAGTTCCTTCTGTCTTGCTTTATGTCCCTCTTACACCTTTAATTTTCGTGAGCCTTTTGCTAAATCTTTTTATTAACCTTTTAATGAAACTATTTCAGAATTTTGAAACCTTTTGGAGCTTCTGCTTGCCAATGTAAACAGGCATCCCATTCGGTTTGGGAACTTGTGCTTTCCAATGCGCTTCTTAAATGACCTTGTCTAATGGGAACGTTCCCCTTTGTGGCCAATGTACTGCTAGGTTGTCTTTAGCAGAGTTTTGCCATTTCTGTAGAAATTCACAGCTCCCGGCACCATGGTTTTTTGACCTAAAATGAGCAGGTGTGCTGGAAGGTGGCATGTTTGACTCTTCAGAATTTTAAGGATCCCATTAGCTAAGGCTTTGTTTACACAAAACAAGACAAACATGCACCTTAACACACCAGCAGTAACCACAAGGTGTTGCCACAGAGTGGCCAAGAGAAGGCCATGCCCAGCATGGGCAGTTCCCTGCGTGGACTGACCCAGTGGCCTCCAGCGTGGGGGCGGCGGACTGGAAATGGGAAAGGATTCAAGCAGCAAAGCCCAGTAAATGGGGACTGCGGGTGGGAGCCCGGAAGAGATTCCAGCGTGGACTGGCGGGCTGAACCCAGGGCTAAGCACTGGCGCTCTATGAGAGCCCCCACCAGTCTATGCTGACCTGGACTGGAAAGCCAATTAGGTCGGTAGCTCGAAGGCAAAGAGGGGGGCAGAAACTGAGAGCACTCACTGGCGGCACCCAGGCAATGGCGAGAAAGGGGAACGTAGGAGGGCTCGCAGGAGGTCCCCCGTGCCAGTGATTCTCCCCGTCCCCACGGGCCATCAGAAGCTCGCTGCAGATCCCAGTGCTGCCACCAAGGCTGTGAAACAAAATTCAACCACATAAACTGGAAGGTCTGATTGGCTTTATTCAACAATTCACAAATCAGGTGGCATGCCGTCTACCAAGTGGAGAGGAGCTCCGCTGAGCCAAACAAGAGAAAGGTTTTTGAAAGGCAGAGCAGAGAAGGCATTAAAAAGCATTAAAAAGGCATTATTTACTAGCCAGAAATGCATTGTTTAGGCCAGGTTGCCCTCCTAAGGAGCAGAAGGGGACTCGGGAAATTTCCTGGTCAGGTTGCCTGGCTAAAGGCTGTATTCCTGGGGAGGTGAAACTGCAGTTTGATTAGGTTTTAAGTTCTGGTTTACTGACCTGGGGCTTTAACCTCAGTGAGGCCACTTGGAGCCTGTGGGTTGTTTCTTTTAAAACCAAAAAACAAAACAAAACAAAAAACCAAGAGTCACTGCTGTGTCCTCGGGGCTTAGTGCTGCATTTTATTTGCTGAATAACAAAGTGCTTGAGTGCCAGGCACAGTGCTAGCACCATCCAGTGGTGACCAAAATGGACCTGACCTCATTCATGGGTTTACCACCTAGTGAGGGAGATGCACAGTAAAGAAAAAAAATCATTCAAGCAATTCATTGTGAATGCTGTAAAGGAGAGAGCTAAGAAGGGAACCTAATACAGACGAGGTTTCAGGGAACTTCTCCCTCAGGAAGTGGCATTAGGCTAAGCCATGAAGAATGAATAGGAAAGTGTTCCAGGTAGAGGGAACAGCTTATGCAAAGGTTCTGAGGCAGGAAGGAGGAGCATCGTATCCTTGAAGAACAGCAAGATGTTGATGTGCCCTGGGGTTCAGACAGTAGAGAAGAAGGGGCAACGGCGGGGGCAGAGGAATTGGGGCACACTAGACCATAAGAGATCTGTGGGTGGTGGTACATGTTCTGGTCTTTATCCTAAAAGCAATGGAAAGTCATGGAGGGATTTGAAGCAAAGAGGGATATGATCAGCGTTGCATTATAAAAAGACCACTCTGGATCCTCCAGGAAAATGGATTTGAAGAGGTCACATGGGTACATGTAAAGGGACCAGTCAGGAGGGCACTGCAGTGATCCGGAGAAGAGATGGTGCTCAGACCACGATGCTGGTGGTGAAGATAATGGAGGGGTTCCGGGGAGGTATGCTGGAGATGTTTAGAGAATAAGACAGAACTCTGGGATAGACAGAATGTGAAGATGAGGAAGGGGTCAAGCCCCATCCAGGTCACTGACTTACACAGCTGGATGAAGAGTGGTCTGACACGGAGTTAGGGGTGCCTGGGAGGCATCCAGACGAAGATGTTGAGTAGGTAGAGCCACACAGGAGAGGTCTGGGCTGCAAGTCCACTGACGCAGGGATGAGGTCACCGGGGGGCGTGATAGGCCCCTCCCCCCAGCCCGAAGGAAACCCAGTATTTAGAGGCCACATGCAGGAGAAGAGGGGAGGGGAAACTGGGACCTAGTGGCAGACACAGGAGAAAACCAGAAAGCCTAATAGCAAGCCAAGCGAGTGTGGTGTTTCAAGGAGGCAGAGGGCAGGACAGCCAAATGCCTGTGAAGGACAAGACCAGGCCTGAGAGATGTCATTAAGTTCATTATAGAGGCTACTGGTGACCTTAGTGAGAGCCAGTTCAGAGAGTGACGATAGCCGGAAAGGAGTAATATTATCACACAAGTGTCTGAACAGAGCACGTCTCTTAACTTCAGGGCCATGTGAAGAACAGGAGTGTGTTAGGACACACACTGGCAAGGCTCCTACAAGTTCCTAACATTTTACTTGTGTTCTTTGTTTTTCTCCGACAGTCTAAATGGAAACTTGATAAAGCCAGAGGAGGCCAAAGTCTTTGAAGATGAGAAGCGGATCATCTGCTTTTGAGAGGCAGGGGTCCATGCCCAAGGAGGAGCCCACTGCCCTGATGAACAGAGGGGCCTCCCTGCATAGCTGTTACAATTTTGCAGGGCAAGGGTGCGCCTGGTGAGCCATTTTAGTGACTGTAAATGCACTATGAAGAGATGTAATGCATATCCAGGATTATTTTTATCGGACAGGAGAGGAATAAGACTGAGCTCAAAACTGGCCCTCGGGACCAGGGAAGTGAGTTCGTCATGCTGTCTTCATGGAAGAGTTGAGGACAACGGTAGAGAGTTAGTGCCACGCTTCTTGCAGAAAAGGTGCTCAACGAACAAGTGTTTTACCTGGAGCATTCTCTTCCTCCTTAGTAGCTCCCTACAGGTTGACGGTCTTCCCACTTCCCAGCTGTAGAGACAGATATGCACAGTGTCGGGATTTGGCGCTTCCAAGGTTTTGCCAAAGCAAAGACTCCTAGTAGGCTTCTGTTTTAGTCCTTGGGTCTCAGTGTCTGTGGACGGAGATCACAGGGTGCCCTCTTAGGTCGAAGAGAAAGGGTGGGGTCTTCATAATGCGGAGTTTCCACTCAGAGCTTCCTCATGCTGGGCTCACCTCCTCAGGAAGGCTGGTAAGTGTGGGCGTAAGTGCTCTGCGTCAGGAGGAAGAACCCGTGCGCTTCCTCTAAAAGGAATAAGGCCTGGCTTGCCTTTGTAGCCCTGGGGTCCAAACAGAAGCTTCTGTCTCTCTTGCCCTCCTGAGGAAGGGAGTTCTCTCCCTGCCCCGGAGTAGTTGTGAGGATGACTGAACCTGACTGAAGGCTGAGGGAGTTGCTGAGAACCCAGCTAGCAGAGCATGTTACATGGACCATCACGGCAGGCACATGCTGGACATTAAATGGAGGAGGGGTGGTGATATTACCAGATAACTTGTTCTTTTGCCAATTTGTTTAATAAAGTACTGAAAACGTTATTTCTAAACGCCCGAGTCTGGGATTTTTAAAAGGGACTTTAGCCTGAGAAGCACGGGAGGGTCCCTGGACTCCATGCCTTGACTCCCTTCAGGATACTCACTGCGTTGGGTGGGGCCCTGGCGTGTAGTGCTGTGAAGAGCCCGCTGAAGGAAGGGCCAGAGGCATCATCGTTATGGTCCTTTGCAGGCCTCTCCACCTACCAAGGGATCAAAAAAAGCCAAGGAAGCAACTGGGGCCTTTTCCTCCATCTGACCTCTGAACCCATACAGCTGGCTTCTCAGAGGTGTGGACTTGTTCCGGGGTGGCTGGGGCCAGGAGATGCTGCCTGGGCCAAATTCCACAGCCCTCACCACTGTGCCTCGGCAGACCCTGGCAGGCCAGGCTCTACGTCTACTACCTTCTGGGGCGGTTTGCTGCTGAGTGGACCTGTCACCCTCTGTGGCAGGAGGCACCAAGCTGGTAAGGACCAAACACGAGAGGGGAAGGGACGAGGGGGCCTTCCAACAGTACCTTTGAGTTCTTGGAGGTCCAGTCTGGCTTTGTGCAGGAGCCCCTGTCAGGAAGTGTGCCCCTGAGCAAGTTAGCTCTAAAACTCCTGTACAGTCATTCAGCTACATGGTGGTTGTTCCCCTACGGGGCTGCTTTGGTAGCTCTGACCCACCCCTCCCTTCACCCCAGATCTGAGTATTCACCTAAGAGTCACCCCCTGAGGCAGCAACTCTCTCCCTACCAGAGATTCCAGGCAACAGGTATGGAATGAGCGTGGCGAGCTGAAAGCCAGGGGTGCTTAGGACCGACTTTAGACCTCCCGAGTAAAGAACTATACTCAGCTGACAGATTCGGGCTTTGTTAACCACTAAAACCAAACTTTTGAGAGACTAAAGTTTACTCAGAAACTACCAAATAGTGCTACTTTTACAGATTATCAAAATTAAAACTGCTGTGTCTAAGGAAATTAGAATTTGTGTAGTGTTGGCTTAAATTCTGTTTGGAAATACTTCTGGTCTTCTAGATGGTGAGCAGTAGGATTTTCGATTTCTCAGTCTCCTACTTTGCCGGAAAGGTTCCCCATTACTCACTGGTGAGTTTCTGTGCAGAGAAGTGGAGACTTTTCCTCATCAAGAAAAAGACCATTGAAAATTGAAAGGAAAAAAAAAAAGGCCACAAACTTAGGATTGGATTATTTCTTCCCACGGGACATCTTGGTTGGTTTTGGGAAAGGAAGGACAGCTCCTATATTTCAGACGAGCATTTATGGCATGTCTGGGCTGATTTGGAACTTATAAAAAACAACAAAAACCCTGTCGAGTCACCAGGTGGCTTTGGTCCAGGTCCTAAGACTCGGAATCTCAACCTGCATCTTGAAAACGGGGCCTCCTAGGGTAGCCCCCCACCCCCCTGCCCTCGCCCGCTCTGGGCCGCCGTGAGGAGCAGACGCGCTGAAGCTGGAAGGCGGGGTCGCTGCTCAGTACACACCACAGGTCACCGTGAAACCAACGCCGCTCATTTCCGCTCGCCAGGGAACGCCCCGCTGCTTCTCTTCTCAGCTCGGGACCTTCCCGACAAGGTCACCTATGGGCCTGGAAGCTCTCCAAGTCAGGCCCAAGACTATGATTCCACCTCGGGCAGCTTGGACTAGTCTAGCTTCATCAGCGAAGGCACAGCCATTAGTGTTCACCGTTGTCACCCAAGAGCCCTACCGCTCAAGTGTGACTCACAGCCGCGTGGTCCTCATACCGGGAAGGACGGAGCAGGAGCCCACGAGCCTCCGCCAGGTGTCCCCTTCTGCTCCCCACTGGACGCGGGTGGCTCACGGGATCTTTTGGTCCACTTCCAGGTGTGCCACGTCTATTTCCGGCAGCGAACTGCTCCCTCACAGGAAAACCCCCTCGCCCTGGAGCTGAAAGGCAAAACCGTGATCATTTTAACGAAAACGGAATTCGCTGGCGAGGAGGCTCGTGTTCCCCCACAGATGGCCCCGGGGGCCATCCCAGCACGAGTCTCTCAGCCTTCACATGCAACTGACTGCACCCAAGACCAGCTTAAAACTTTTAGAGGCACTAAGCACTGACAAGGTTATGGGCCCCCAATGATCTGTAATAAAAAAATTTTTAAACAATAGTAAATGCATAAACAATAAATAAGTGCAACGATGTTAAGCAAGTTTTCCCATGACTACTTGGGCGTTCTCTTTTGGTTTGTTTACGTTTTTTGTTTTTGCTTTTTTGCAAATAACAAATATCAAAAGATCTCAAACTTTTTTCCTTGATTTTTTTTCTGCCAGTGCTTTGTTATAAAAGTATCACAATATTAATAGTAAAATATTAAAGGAAAAATTTTAAGTAATGCTTATAAATACTAAGTTACTTCAATTTTTATGTGTCATCTTCCCATGTTTTGCCTACTTTGTAAAGTTTTTCCCAATTTTTTTTATTGTGGTAAAATACACATAAAATTTACCATCTTAACTATGTTTAAGAGTACAGTTCAATGGTATTAAATATATCCATAATGTTGTGCCACCATCACCACCATCCAGCTCCAGAATTTTCTTAGAATCCTGAAACTCTAGACCCATTAAAGAACTCCCCATTTTCCCCCTCTCCCCAGGCCTTGGCAACCACCCTTTCTGTTTCTAGGATTTTAACTACTCTAAGTACCCCATATAAGTAGAATCACACAGTATTTGTGGTTTGTTATTTTGTTTTTTTGTAACTGGCTTCTTTCGCCTAGCATAATGTCCTCAGGTTCATTTTCCCACATTGTTACATAGGCTTTATAATGATCACTTGTGTTCTGTTGGTTTGCTTAACTATATTCCAAATGTTAGAAATCCAGTCTTCCAGATTGGTTGTCGTGGTGATTTTCATATAACGTTTCTGTGGAAGTAGAAAATTCTTTAGGACTATTTCTTTGGAGTAGGATTATCAAGTCAAAGATTCTTGCTATGAAATTTTCTTTTTCAACCTATGTCAGCGCAAAGTCTAGGGGTGTACCAAATTGTCTGGAAGCAGATGGAAGTTACAGAACAATGTAATGTGAAGCCACCAATGTCTTCTTTGACCCCATCCTGGACCCTGACCCTAGACCTTTAGGCACTGCCCCTGTTCCCCCACCCTACAGATTATAGCTACAGACCGGTACTGGTGACCACTACAAGTTCTGGGAAGAATGAATCATCCACAAATCAGCATCTGTTTGAAACTGGTACTGTGCAAGATAATAATTCATTAGTGTGGGTATCAGTATCTTCAAAGTCAGTTTTCCCCACTTTAAAAATTTTGTGTATGTGTATAAACGTCCAAACAGACCTAGTCTGACTGAACCCATTCACTGGGTCAAATGGAAACTATCTCTTCCCTACAACTCTACAAAGTAGGAATTACTCCATGAATGAGGGAAACTGAGAACCCATGACTATGGGTATAAGTCTTCGTACTAATCAGGATGTGCATAAAAGTTTGTGTGGGGAGGTGGGGGAGCAAAACCCAAAGGAATTTTGGCAAATGTAGAAAGCCATACCTGGCAACACCTGAGATTCTGAGCTCAGTTAGTTCAATTCCCTCACTCTACCACTGAGGAGACTGGTGCTGGAGCAAAAGCAACTTGCCTAAGGTCACACAGAGCATTACTGGTAGAGCACAAACTAGAACACAGGCCTGTCTGGCTGTTTTCCCTCTGTTCTGATAGTTTGTGGCCTTCAGTTCATTCTGCAACTGACCTTCTTCCTACTAAGTCTCCTAAATCTGGTCCCAATCCACTAGGGCAACTTAAACAAAATAAACTCTCACCCTAAGAACACAGATGGGATCTCTTTAGTGTCCCTGGTGCTAAAAGTTACAGGACTCTGGAGTCACATTTTCAAGCCTCACTGAGAGTCACAAGGCTAGGAACGCCCTGGAGAAGGTTGAATGACACAGGTCTGACTCTACAGAGCCAACAGCTTCCTCACTGGCCACTCATCCTCCATCCCCCAACCATGGATCTGGACCAAAGGAAGTAAGTAGGTGTATTCCAGAGAGCTGGAGAAGATCCCCTTTGGATGGTTTTCATCACAAGAGGGCAGCATGTGCCAGCAAGCAATTAATCCATTATGTCAGTGGCTCCCGAGGATCCAGCTGTGCTGGGGGCCTGGTGACATTGTTCTTTAAGACTCCATACCAAGTGCATAATGTTAAAAGGAATTTCCTTTTAAGCCCATTCACCCTTGTGTCCAAAGACATTGGTAAGCAGAGAGTTGGCCCGAAGGCCCACTAAAGAACAGTACTGCAAGTCTCTGGGTGCTGAGGATTTAGGTTCAAATCTCAGTCCCACCAGTGGTTGTGTGACCCTGGACAAGTAACTTAGCTTTTCTGTGCTTGGGTTTCCCATTGTAATACTAGTACTCCCTTCAGAGGGGTGTTTGGTTAGAGGAGTAAATTAATATATGTAAAGAACTTAAGACAGTACCTGACAGGTAGTATGGGCTCCAGAAGTAGTAACTCTTATTATCTGATCAGAACCTTTTCCTTCCAGCATGGCCTTAATGGGCACCAGGGATAAGGCAAGAGAAAAGAGGGGCCTGGCCTGGGCCATCCTTCCCGTCCTTCAGAGCCCCTCCAAAACAACATCACCATTTTCAGACTGATAGCAAGCTCTAGACTTTTAAGTGACCTAGAGCCAGAAGCCATTTCCAGGGCTGAATACCATATGGGATAAGAACCATTCCCTATACTTGACACCGTCTTTCATTCTTACTTTGTTAAGGAACTGCATATCTGTGTCATATCCAGAAACATGGATTAGGGAGGCCAAAAGCCTGTTTGCATTTTGATTTGATTTCACAGATGTTAGTATTATCTGGCCTTTCATACTACAATCATGTCGCTGAAGGTCATTTCTTTAATGTGAGCCCTTGGTTCTCTGTTTCCAGCATTCTTTTCTTTCACTCACTAGCACTGCTACTGATTCCCCAGCCTGCTGAAGAAATGAATGCTGGGAGTCTTGAGAGGAGCAGGAGGAGTAGAAAGGGAGGTAGAGCAGGGAATAAAGCCAAACAAGTCGGGAGGGTGGGAGATGGTGGGGGAACTCCTGACTCCTGACTTGCACCCAGCTTTGCCTGCTCCTATGACCTTTTCGGGGAACTGGCCCAGTGTGTCTCAGGCTGTCAGCCCAGTGTCCTGGGCACTGGCGTTTATGGAGGCGGCAGCTCATCATCTATTGAGCAGCTGTGGGGTATTTCCCAGTGGATTTGATTTTCTATTTCCCACATTCCTAGGCAATGTGTAAGGTCTTTTTCCTTTCGTCAAGATAATGCATTTATTTCTAATTCATTTTCCCAGGAGGACCCATCGGTGATGAACAACATTCTTCCATTTGAATCTAGTCCAGTGTTTCTCTTTTTTTTTTCTCAACATTTTCCCTTCAAGGAGACTTTTTAGATATTTTTTTCCTAATCCCTCTTCCCACCATGGAATTCTAACACCACAGTTACACTGTATTTCTCTTTATGCCCCCTGGGCACAAACCACTGAATACCCAAGTTCTTTTTGGTCCCCCATGAACCAATTTTCACCCTCTTAGGGGTGATATCCTCCCGGTTGAGAATGCTTGATCCAGTCAAATCCTAGATAATTCTTGTTACCCTTGCCATCTCCAAGAACCCCACTGTCACCCTAAAAACCATTTGCCTTTATACACATTATTCAGCTTCCAATCCAATAAATTTTAGTAGTTACAACATTCTTATTCCTTCCTTCACTCTTTTATCTGAAACAATTTTAATCATTGTGCAAAAACATTGCTTGTGTTGTTTAAAAAAATGCTGCTAAGTGTAAAAGGGGAACAGGCTGTCCTAACAGGGACCGTTCCTACCTGAAGCATTCTGGCACCAGCAGCTTCAGAGCTGAATTTCGGTGACTGCCACCAAGCCTTTGGACAGAACCTGAGGCTGACCAAATTTGCCTTTGCTGCTGCCCCACTTCCCTTTCTCACCTCCTAATTCCCCTACCCTCACAACCTATCCAAGAGATCCACAGAACCCAAGCCACTGCCCACCACCCCAGGGTGCCTACCTTCTACATCAGCATCCTCCGGCTCAGTCAACTCCCTCACAACCCCCGATTAATTCCAGAACACATTTGGCTCTTTTGAAAGGGTTTGATCTCTGCAACGTCTTAAGCAGAGCTGAGAAAGCCCACGCATCCATCCATCATCCATCCATCCATCCATCCCTCCTTCCCTCCCTCACTGCCCCCCGCAACCCGCCCCAGATAGATACTGAATACCTACTTTATCCCAGGTGTTTTGCGGGCTGGTAAGAATACAGTGGTTAGTGTCATGTCTGAGATTTGATTTTTACCCTATTTACAAGTTAATAAGTTAAGACTGTTACTGTTTCATGGATGCTGGCATGACACACGAGACTCCTGGGTCAGAGACACAAGACTTTACCATCCACAGAACAACAGAGAGCTGATGGCGAGTAAAATGGTTTCAATAAGGAAATTAGTCAACACTGAAAGTTTTGTAAGGTCAAAGTGAGATTAATCCTGAAAAATGCCCACAGATTTAGTGACATGGAGGTTAAAGGTCACCTTGATAACAGCTCTTTTGGTAAATTGACAGCAGGGAAGCCAGACTGGAATGGGTCAAGAAGTAATTGGATTAAGGATGTCTTTCAAGAAATATATGATGGAGAAAAGATTGGACAGTGCTCAAAGGGGATATGGAATCTAGGGGTTTACTTCATCTGAAGTAAGACCAGTTAAATACACGTTAACTGGGAGGGAGACAGGCGTAGGAGAGAGAGAGAGAAGTGGTGACTGAGAACTCGAGACTCCTGAGGTAAGTAGGACCAGGGCCTACAGCACAGATGAGACACTGAGCCTCTCAGAAGAAGCAGGGCTTGGCCAGGGTGAGGTGCAGAGCAGACGGGTGTGTGAGGCTAGAAGGAGGGTGCTGGTGACTGTCAACATCCAGGGTTAATACTAGACTCTATGAAACAATCATCTCTTCAGGGGGAAGGGGAACCAAAAACAGAGTAGAGTAGAATATATTTCTTCTAAATGTGGAAACGTTTTTCAGGACAATATTTGCCCATTTTGTTTCTGAAAAGACAAAAAGGAAAGGTATTAAGTGAGCAGCACTTACAGTCTTCCCCCAACTGTCCTTCCTCAGGAGGAAGACTCCAGGGCCTGCCATCACTGAACATCACTGAAGGAAAGAGGTCAAGGATACTAAAAGATTACTGGAATTGTGCTAAACTCCCAGAGAAGGTTCACAATATGTCAGACTCTCTTCTAATTATTTATATATACTTCTTTTTTTTCCCCCCACTCCTCACAGTCACCCTACGAAGTCAAGGAAACTGAGCTACAGAGTTTTTGTTTTTTTTTAATGTTTTATTTATTTATTCATGGAAGTCAGAGAGAGAGAGGCAGAGGCAGAGGGAGAAGCAGGCTCCCCGCTGAGCAGGGAGCCCGATGCGGGACTCGATCCCAGGACCCTGGGATCATGACCTGAGCCGAAGGCAGACGCTTAACCATCTGAGCCACCCAGGCGCCCAAGCTACAGAGAGTTTAAAGTAACGCACCCAAAGAGCCACACAGTTAGTGAGATGGCAGATAAGCCAACATAGGCGGTCTGGCTCCAGTTGGTATGTTCAACCACTTACGCCATGCTGCTGCTATTACCGAGGACCCAGTAAAGAGTGATCCAGGATGAGCAGAGACAAGAGGTGCTGGAGGGAGAGATGAGGAGACAGTTTATGACTGGGGGAGAGGTGGATCCATTAAACCCCAGGT
Source organism: Callorhinus ursinus (assembly GCF_003265705.2). Lineage (NCBI taxonomy): Eukaryota > Metazoa > Chordata > Mammalia > Carnivora > Otariidae > Callorhinus > Callorhinus ursinus. The sequence continues at coordinate 45,629,387 of NW_027397074.1, read as the reverse complement.
AAAATGCGCCACCTTAATTTGGACTATAAGCTAAAACACCATCACTACAATGGTTTAAACAAATGATCAAGACTCGTTTATTTAGGGGAGCCTGGGTGGCTCAGTTGGTTAAGCAACTGCCTTCGGCTCAGGTCATGGTCCCAGGGTCCTGAGATCGAGCCCCACACCGGGCTCCTTGCTTGGCGGGGAGCCTGCTTCTCCCTCTCCCACTCCCTGCTACTCCCCCTGCTTGTGCTCTCTCTGTCAAATAAATAAAAAATCTTTTAAGACTCATTTATTTAAATGTCAATTCTACTCAACTAAATTCATAATGTATCAGTAAATATTTCATTTTGATAAATAGGCCTGAAATGTAATTTTGAAACAAAATCAGTATGATTTTTATTATAACCAAGTGATATTAGAACTTGATTCGGATTATGAAAACAGCCTCATAGCTGGAATAGATCATCAAATATGTGACTAAGATGTTATAGATATGTGACTGATTTGCCCAACTTGTGCATTTGTACTATGATATGTATGGTAGATTCTTATAGCAAATGCTCCCCAATAAACTACACTTCCCTCTACCTATGTGACTACCTTCGTGATGGGTCATGAAATGATACACTGGCAAACACATGCAAGCAGAAGCCTGAAAAGGGCTTGCAGATCGGAGCTTGTCCTCTCTTGCTGCTGGGAAGCCTTCCACTGCCAAGTGAATAATCCCAGGCAAAGTTGCCAGAAACACACGGGCCAGCCAGCAACCAGCCACCAGCCAGCACTTACCTCCAGACATGTGCAACAAAGACAATGCCCCCAGCGGACCCACCTGCTGGCTGGAGCCACATGAACAAGTCTAGGCAAGAGCCTACATTTCTGACACTCAGAACTGGGAATTAAGTATGGCTGTGCTTTTAAGCTACTAAATTTTGAGGAGGGGGATTGTTACTCAGTGAAGGATAATTGAAACAATACATAAAAATTGAGGAAGGCTAGCTGCTGTATTAAATGACCCCAAATGCACAACGGCTTAAATACAATAGATGTTTACCATTCATAGAAACAGTTCAAGAAGGTTTCAGATTGGTGACAGGGCCTCTGTTGAATACAGTCACTTAGGGACCCGGGCTTTCAGTTTTTGCCATCTTCAATGTGTGGTTGCCATGGTCACCTAGGCACCGTAAACCAGATAGCAGAAGCAGAGAGAGCACAGAGGGCAGCAGATGGGAGATTGTATGGGCCCACTCAAGAAACAGGGCATGGCCCTTCTATTCATATTTCAAAGGTAGAACCAATCACATGGCCAACCCTAACTGCAATCAAGGAGTGTAGGTGTGGGACTGGGAAGGTGGGCAAACAGTCTGATGAACTCACAGTTCGATGCTACAGACTTATATTAGCTTTTTAGGCACAATGAGAACACAGGGAACCTAATCCATGTAAATCTTCATTTCTTCATCTACAACACAGGGAAATAATTGTTTTTGCTAGGTTGTTATAAGGATTAAATGTAAAGTACTCAGTAAGAGTGTCTGGCACATGATAGGCATTCAGTAAATGGTAGCTATTAGCATTATTACTGTTACTAAGTTGAATGGTGTGAGAAATCAGAGTATGGAGAGGAGTTACACTAAGCTATCCGGAGAGCAGTAACATTAGTCATGACATGTCTAAGTGCAGTCACAAAAGTCTAACTCAAACCAGTGTTATCAAAAAAAGGAGGGGACTTATGAGGATAGGAAGACAGGGTGTAGCTCTCCATGTCAAAGGAAGACCTGCCAAACTGGAACCGTCTCCAAGATTTCAAAGGTTGGAACTCTTTTCCCTTTTCATGTTATACGCCACTTACATAGATCTTTGCTTCATTCTCTCCAATGACACACCCTTTGAATGTTTCAACAGGTTCCAGAATTTTTCTGCTAATTTTCTAATATATAATATTGTTGTAGTTGTATTTTTAAAGGGTGTCTATTGGCTATGAGTTGGTAATTGCTGAAGTTAGGGGATGGGGACATGGGAGTTCACTACACAGTCCTCTCTACTTCTGTACACATGTGAAAATTTCCACTAAACAAACAAAAGAAAACAAAAGCCCAAGACTGATCTCATCCTGACTTAGAGATTCAAGAAGGAGAGATGCACTTGACTGGCCCATCTTACAACACATTTTTAAGCAGTGATTTTCTGCTTTCATGAAAACTCTACGAACTACAAGGGGAATGCTGCCATGATCAGCACTATCATCTGTTTGGCTGTGGGTTTTCTGGATTTTGAGAGAAATGGCTAAAGTGATATAGAGGCATCAGGACTTGACAGGGTTGGATGAATTCAACTACAACCTTTTCTTGACCTTACTGATGGCTAGAACACATTCCCCACTTTCCTCACATCGTGTCACCTTAAGAAAGGTTGAGCTATCTTGGCAGCGTTTTCCTTGAGCACCTTCATATTTAATAGTCTCAGGAGAGAACAGATCAGAGAAAAAAAGCACAAGAACTATAAAAATTACAGATCTACTTTCTAGTGATGGGGAAAATAAACTCAGGATAGTCACATATGTATTAAGGGTATCTAATCAGAATATCCAGTACATAAGAGATCCTCTGGTCAGCAGCAGAAAATAAAAGAGGTTGAGAACAGCTACTACTCTTTCTTATAAGATTTTTTTTCCCCCAAATAGCCAAGTGATTAGGAAGGAGTATTCTCTTCATTTCAGGTCAGTCCCAAAAGATGATTGCTATCATTTCACTATAGGATGTATTTTCTGAAGAAAAAAAAATCAATTTCTCTGCATTACATTCTTCATAATCATATCCTATGCATTGGTTGATCTCATCTATTATACTGACCACATAAAAAATAAAGGCTGAGGGGAAAGATGCTGATAATCTTAGAAAAAATTCTAAGGATGTAGGAAGCATTTGTTGACTATAATCTAGTACTCTGTCTAAAAAGAAAGAGCATATTGGAATATAACTTTTACAACTAAAATCTTTGCTAGTCAGTCTTGATATTCAAATCATTTTGAATCCAAGTCAGATTTTTGTTTTCACAAAGGTGAAAGGACTGTCCTTTCCGAAGATAGATATCACAACATATTCCAACCTACGTTTTTGTTTTTTTTTTTTACACACTATGTAACATTAACATTCCTTCCATTGGGTGGTAGAGTCTGTGTCTTCTTCCTGTGAACTTGGGAAGAACTTGTGTCCCCCTCGACCAATGTGGTACAACGGAAGTGACTCTCTGTGACTTTGAGACAAACTCACAAGGAAGTCAGGCACTTCTGCTTTGCCCTCTTGGGGCAACTGTTCTTGGAATTGAGCCACTGCTCTATGAAGAAGTCATGCAGCTACACGGACATGTCATGTGCAGGTATGCCAGCAAACATCCCCCAGTGAGGCCCCAACCAACACCTAACATCGGCCACTAAATGTGAGAGTGAGCCTTCAGGTGATTCTGGCCCCAGCCCGCTGAGTCACTTCCATCTCTAGCTGATAATACGTGGGGCAGAGACGGGCTGTCCCTGCAAACCCAGCCCAGGTTGCAAATTTGGGAATAAAATAAATGATTGTTATCTTAAGCCACTAAGTTAGAGGTGATTTATGATGCAGCAAAAATAATTGAAAGAATGAATATGACATTATTAAATAAGTAAAACTCTTGTCTTTTGTATATGGCAGAATAAATTGTTGAATGAGTATGAATAAGTGGAGTATTTTGAAGCAGTCATGAGGGATGAATTAGATTTATAGGTAGCCACATAAATAGATCTCAAAAAATATAGTGAAGGGGCGCCTGGGTGGCTCAGTTGGTTAAGCGACTGCCTTCGGCTCAGGTCATGATCCTGGAGTCCCGGGATCGAGTCCCACATCGGGCTTCCTGCTCGGCGGGGAGTCTGCTTCTTCCTCTGACCCTCTTCCCTCTCGTGCTTTCTATCTCTCATTCTCTCTTTCTCTGAAATAAATAAATAAAATCTTTAAAAAAAAAATATAGTGAAAAAAAGTGAATAATCCAAATGATATATAGACAAGAAACATTTACATACATTTTAAAAACATACCCAAAGCAATCATATATATTTTTCAGAGATTCATAAAATCTAATTAATATGTAGAAGGTAAATCAGAAGGACATACATTAAATATACTAGGGTATAGGTCTATGGGAGTGGGAATGGGGACAAAGGAAGAAAATAATTTAAAAGAAAGAACCACAAAAAACCCAAAACAAAGAGTGTTGTTATGTAATTATAAAACTTAATTCACATTTCTTCTGAGCACACAGCTAAAATCTACTTTCCAGCCTCTTGTGCATTTAAGTGTGGGCACATGATTGCATTTTAACCAATGGAATGTAGGCAGAAGTGATATATGCTATCTCCAGGCCAGGCCCTTAGAAAGGGCAAAATGGCCTTGACAACTTAATAGAAAGGCTGTAACATTCCCATTGGAATATAAACAATGATCACAATATGTCAACAATGACAAGACAACTCTGTGACCGCAGTGGACCGAGACAGAGCACAGTCACTCTGTGAGCATGTCTGAAACAAGAAACTGACAAAAACACTGCAACTGCAAATATAATTATACACCCCCATTCTTCTAACAGTTGGTTTTTTGGCAATGATGACTCTAGCTCAGCTTTAAGTGTACTGCCTTCTTATATAAAATTACCAAAGTATACATTCGAATAGCCCCCAACAGGACCCAAATCACTACTGGTCTCCACTTCCGTTAACCCTTCCTGAATCACCCAGGACAAGTTCAAATCTACAAGCTTGTCCAATTCTCTTACAAGGATGCCCCTGGGTTCCTCGGCTAGCTCAAGAAACCTCACCTTGTTTCACCTCAGTTGTGTGCTGGGTGGTCTCTGGTTGGTGAGCTTTGACAAAAGTGGAGGCTCTGGAGATCTGGCTTCAACCCTTCCCCGCCCAAACTCTGACCCGTTGACCTGAAATTGGTTGTATACACCTCAAATTCCTTGAATCTCCATATTCTCAAGGCCACCTTTTCTGAGACAATAGCAGCTGAGTATGAGCTCCAAATAATCCATTGAGCCCTTCAGTGTTAGGTCTATATTTCATTCCTGGGACTTTTGAATTCTGATCAGTTTGTACTGTTCTTTGTGAAATTTTGCTTCTAAGCATTTAACTCAGCATTCTATTATCTGTCTGGTCTTAACTATCACTCGTCTATAAGAGAAAAGTCTTAACTATCCACAGTCTTAACTATCCACAGTCTTAACTATCACTCGCCTATAAGAGAAAAGCCTATAGGGAGGGACACAGACTAGATAAACTCAGTGAGGCTGGTCCTGATGGCTGATGACTCTCAGCCCTGCGTCTTATCTCATCAGCCCTGCATCTTTGGAACAGATTTTGCCTTGGGTCATTATTCATTTGCTAGGGTTGCCACAACAAATTCAACAAACTAGGTGGCTTAAAACAATAGATACTGATTCTCTTACAATTCTGAAGATGAGAAGTCTAAAATTAAGGTGGCAGCAGGGCCATGCCCACTTTAAGGCTGCAGAGAAAAATCTTTGCTAGCTTCTGGTGGTCGCTGTAATCCTTGGCTCTCCTTGGCATATGCCAGCAGTGCTCCAATCTCTGCTGCTGTCATTACATGGCCTACTTCCCTCCTTGTGTGTCTTTGCATCTCTAAACCTCCCTCTCCTAACAAAGACACCAGTCATTGGACTTAGGGTCCACTGTGATCTAGTAGGACCTCATCTTAACTTGATCCTACTTTCAAACAATGTCACATTCACAGGTACCTGGGGTTTAGACTTCAACATAACATTTTGGAAAAACAATTCAACCCACAAGATATTTTAAGAATTACTCTTTTTAGTTTTATCTTCCTAGAGCTCTTTTTGTTTTGTTTTTATAGGAGTCCTCAGTTGGCACCAGCTGGTCCTTGGCCCAGATGCTGGAGACATGTAGTTACACAAGCACATTATCTGTGCAGTAATGCTCATGAGGTCTTTGTAGTCGAAGTCTGCATTCAACTTCAGACATCTTTTCCTTCATGGTATCTTGTTATTATTGATAAATCATGCATACAACTTTCCAAGTTGCACAACTGCATCAAGGACAATCCGGTATTGCAGTGGTCACTTTGGGGAAATCTGACATGAGCAAACTGTTCACTTGATAGGCACCTTAGCACAAAAAGGAAATAAGATCCCAACTATCCAATGGTATGATTCTACCTGAAATGGTAGAATCATTCAGATTCTATCTGAAGTGGTATCATGTTGATAATGGTAGACTGTGATTAAGTTACATATGCAAATGTAGAGTAACCACTAACAAAATTATACAAAGAAACAGACTTATAAACACTATAAATAAATCTAAATGGAATACTAAAAAATGTTCAGGTGACTCACAGAAGACAGCAAAGATCAAAAAGGAACAGAAGGAAGAAACAGAAAAATAAAATAGCTTACTTAAATCCTAACATACCAATAATTACATTAAATGTAAACAGTTTACATACATGAATTAAAAGAGATGGACACAGTGGATAAAAAAGCATTTTAGCGCCTACAAGGAAGAGGCAAGACAAATTACCAACATCAGGAATGAAAAAGGAGATATTAGCAGACATTACAGACTCAGCAGACAGTGAAAGGATAATAAGGGAATATTACAAACAACCCTATACACATAAATTCAACAACTTAGATGAAACTGACCAAGTCCTCAAAAGCTACAAACTGTCAAAACTTACCCCAAATGAAAGATAACTTGAATAGTCTTACAACTACTAAAGAAATTGAATCAACAGTTTAAAACCTTTTGATAAAGTTATCTGTAGGCCAAATGGTTTCACTCCTGAATTGTACCAAATATTACAAGAATAAATAACAGCAATTTTACCCAATTTCTTCCAGAAAACAGAAGAGAAGGAAACACTTAAAATTGAGTTTTGCAGGGTCACAAGATAGAAGATTCACATACAAAAATCAACTGTATCTCTGTTTACCAGCAACAAACATATCAAAACTGAAATTAAGAACCACAAAACCACTTATAATTGCTCCCCCTAAAAGAGAAATACTTTAGTCTAAATCCTTTTTTCTTTTAATTTAAATTCAATTAGCCAACATATAGTACATCATTAGCTTTTGGTGTAGTGTTCAATGATTCATTAGTTTTATATAACACGCAGTGCTCATCACATCACATGCCCTCCTTAATGCCCATCACCCAGTTACCCAATCCCCCCACCTACCTCCCTTTCCACAAGCCTCAGTTTGTTTTCCAGAGTCAAGAGTCTCTCATGGTTTGTCTCCCTCTCTGGTATTCAAGATCTATAAAGAACTTACCAAACTCAACACCCAAAAAACAAATAATCCAGTCAAGAAATGGGGCGGAAGACATGAACAGACACTTCTCCAGAGAAGACACACAAATGGCCAACAGACACATGAAAAATGCTCCACATCACTTGTCATCAGGGTAATACAAATCAAAACCACAATGAGATATCACCTTACACCAGTTAGAATGGCTAAAATTAACAAGACAGGGAACTTCAGCCTAAATCTAACAAAATATGTACAGGATCTATATGGAGAAAATTACAAAACTCTGATAAAAACATTTTTAAAAGACCTTAATAAATAGAGAAACTTACTATGTTTATGTTTTGAAATTCAACAAACTAAAGATACCAATTGTCCCCAAACTGAATTATAGGGTTACTACAACTTTATGAAATCTCAGGGTTTTTTTTTTTAGTTCTAGAGAAACTGATTCTCAATACAAAAAACAAACAGAAAATAAAAAGGGAAAGAAAGAAAAGTTGGTAGAATCACACTACCCAATTTTCGAACAGTTATTATATAGCTACAATAATCAAGGTAGTGTGGTAATGTGGATTACACAGATCAATAGAAAAAGAGTACCAGAAATAACCTACCCAATGTAGCCAACTGATGTGTACAAAAAGGCAAAAGCAAGTCGAAGGAGAAAGGATGGGTTTTGTTTTGTTTTGGTTTTTGCTTTTTCCAACAAATGGTGTTAGAATAACTGTACATTCTTAGGCATAAATAGGAACCTTGACTTAGACCCTCACACCTAATACAAAACTTAACCCAAATGGATCATAAATCTACATGTAAAAGTGAAACCATGAATCTAAAAGACAATATAGAAGAAAATCTTATGAGTTAAACAGAATTCTTAGACATGACATCAAAATCATGATCCATGAAAGAAAAATACCAATAAACTGGACTTAATCAAAACTAAATCCTTTTGCTCTGAGCAAGACCCCGTTAAGAGATAGACTTGGCGCAACATTTGCAATTCACAATTCTGACATGAGATCTATATTCAGAATATATAAAGAACCCTCTAAATGCAACAGTAAGAAAATAACAAATTCAATTAGAAAATGTGCAAAAGACTTAAGACATTTCACCAAAGAGGATATTCAAATGGTAAATGGTATTTAATGGTAATATAAGCCATGTAAAGATGTTCAACATCATTACCCACTAGAAAAATGCAAATTAAAGCCACTATACATCTACTAGAATTGCATAAAATAAATTCTACAATGCTAATCGCTGGTGAGGATATAGAGCAACTAGATCTCCCATACATAGATGGTAGGAATATCAAATGGTACAGCTACTCTAGAGAAGAGTTTGGCAGTTCCTTATTAAGTTAAACATAGACTTACGACAAGACTCAGCAATCATACTCCTGGGTATTTATCCTAGAGAAATGAAAACACACATCCACATAAAAATCTGTACATGAATGTTTATAGCAGCCTTATTTGTAATAGCTGAAAACTGGAAACAATCAAAATGTCCTATAAAAAGTGAATGGATAAACTGTAGTACATGCATACAATGGAATATTACTCAGCAATAAAAAGCAACATGATACATGCAACAAACTATTGATACATGAAGGGATTTCAAGGCCATTATGCTCAGTAAAAAAAAGCCAATTTCAAAAGTTTATATACTATATAATTCCATTTATATAACATTCTTAAAATGGCAAAATTATATAGATGAAGAACACAGTGGTTACAACTATGGAGAAGGTATGATTATAAAAAGGTTAGCATCAGAGAGTTTCTTTGTGGTAATAGAACAATTCTGTATCCTGATTGCTGTAGTAATTTTAAGAATCTATATATGTGAGTAGGGGGTGCCTGGCTGGCTCTTTTGGTGGAGCAGGCAGACTCTTGATGTCAGGGTTGTGAGTTTGAGCTCCATATTGGGTGTAGAGATTACTTAAAAATAAAAATCTTTAAAAAAATCTATATATGTGATAAAATTCCATAAAACTACACAGATATTCAAGTAAGGTCTGTCATTATAAGTATTGTACCAATGTCCATTTCTTGGTTTTGATAATGAACTATGCTTATACAAGACATCACCACTGAGGTACCTGGGGAATGCTGGGTGAAGGCACACAGGAATTCTTGGTACTATTTTTTGTGATTCCTTATGAGTATAAAATTATTTTAGAGGCACCTGGGTGGCTCAGTCAGTTAAGCGTCTGCCTTCGGCTCAGGGCATGATCCCAGGGTCCTGGGATCCAGCCCCGCATCGGGCTCCCTGCTCAGCAAGGAATCTGCTTCTCCCTCTGCCTCCACGCCTCCCCCCACTCGTGGCTCATGCTATCTCAAATAAATAAAATCTTTAAAAAAATTTATTTTTAAAATACAGCTAAGAAACTGATGGTGAGGCTTCTAAATACAATCTAGACTCTAAAATTTCCCTAAAATTGTTTACCTAGACCAATGAGATATGAGAAATTTTATCTGCCTCAGATATGGATCCACCTAAGTCCTGTTCCACACTTTCCTGTTTATCTTTCCTTTCTCTTCCCTCCTTTTCCATCTTCAGAACGATCCATACTCAAAGTCCCTTAAAATTGCAACCTCCATATGAAGAGGTCCCTCATGTTTCCTAATGTGTCAACTTCTGATCCTAGCTACATTCCGATCTTTGTGTCATTGTTAAGGACTTCCCAAATTCCATGTTGGCCCATACACTCCAAACTTTCCTGAGCACTATCAAGCAGGACTTCTTTTGGTGGGTCCGGGAGATACAGAAACTTCATATTGTAAACAAAAAGGTCTCTGGAAAACTGTCCCATTCTAGCCCCAAAGAGGAAGAACTAGAGCTTCTGAGTGATTTTATAAAGGAGATCCAAGGGAACCTGTAGTATCCAAATCCCAATGGGTCCCTTAGCCTAACAAGGTGATTTTTTTTTTAAGATTTTATTTTTAAGTAATCTCTACACCCAATATGGGGCTCAAATTCACAACCCTGAGATCAAGAGTCACACGCTCTGCTGATTGAATCAGGCAGCCCTCCCACCCTCACCAGGTGGATTATTTCTGATGGAAGGACAGAAACCTTTCAAAGTGACACCAGTTGCACTATAAATCCTACAGCTGTTTCTATAATTATAAAATTGTATTTTTCAGAATTATAAAATTATCAGGTGGTAGGTTAACTTTGCCCCCATCTGATCTACCTATAGCTGGCCCTTTCTCATTTCCTCTCCCCCTCCCTTCTCCTTCCCCTTCTCTTGGAAAGACTTTAGGAATAAAAAATCAAAAATGGATCAAAAAGTATTCTGTTGTTATTCATATATTTATACAGTCCAGATAAAATTCAATTTTTTTTTAAAGTCTCAAGCTTTACACATAATGGCTCTTTAAATTTTTCTTGCTAATATACAGGAGGAAAAGCTGTTTGAATAAATGATCTTGGTTACTAGGTTATCAGATCCAAAAAGTAGGAAAGTTAAAACTTGACATGATATGAATTTTTGGTTTATGAACACAGAGGTTAATTGTATATCAGAAAATCTTTAAAAGATGCAAAATGTATAGCAATGGAGTACAAAATATTAGGTTTATGTTTTTTTGTTTTTTTGTTTTAGTTCTGTGTTTGGAAGAAACAAAATGTGTTATTTTGGTTAAGGTATTAAGTAATAAAATGTTTGAGACTACGCTATAGTACAGTTATAAAACAATATATTTCATACATATGAGATAATAGTTGTGGTCTATTTGTTAAGGGAACTGTTAATTTTATTAAGATGGTAAATTCAATATACTACATGTTTATTTAACATGCTCATCAAGGCAACTGTATTTTAAAACTGAATTAAAACTGTAATCTTAGTATGTGTTTACATGAGTCTAAACAAATATTTGGGAGGGCTTGAGAAAGGTGCATTAGGGGAAGGCATACAAACCCTTCACTGCAAATCATCACCTGATATAACAAGAGTCATATTAAAATTAGGGTTTCTTTCTGTAAAATGACCCAATTCATTCTGTACCCAGATAGTAGAGTTTCTTTTTATTTAAGTTTTTTAGGATTTATTTATTTGAGAGAGAGAGAGAGCACAAGTGGGAGGAGCAGAGAGGGAGGGAAGGAAGAATCTCAAGCAGACCCCTAGCTGAGCTGGCTGTGGGGCTGGATCCCCGGACCCTGAGAGCATGACCTGAGCCCAGGAGTTGGAGGCTTAACCCACTGCACCACCCAGGCACCTCTAGTTTCTTTTTAAACACACTGTGAAATCTCTATACTTGTGGATAGTTATAAATTATTTTAACACAAAGTTTATTTTTTTTTGAAGATTTTATTTATTTGAGAGAGAGTGTACACAAGTGGGAGCAGGGGGCACAGGGAGGAGGAGAAGCAGACTCCCCAGTGAGCGGGGAGCCCTGATGCAGGACTTGATCCCAAAACCCTGAGATCATGACCTGAGCCAAAAGCTGTCAAAGTTTCTTACTTTTGAAAAGAAATGAAATTTCTTATAATCATCATCACTTATTGCTGCTTTTACATTTCCAACTTGTAAAATTGTCTTGCATTTAAACTGGTGCAGCCACTCTGGCAAAGAGTGTGGAGGTTCCTCAAAAAGTTAAAAATAGGGGTTCCTGGGTGGCTCAGTCGGATGAGTGTCTGACTCTTGGTTACAGCTCAGGTCGTGGTCTCAGGTCCTGAGAACGAGCCCTGCATTGGGCTCTGCACTCAGCATGGGATCTGCTTGAGATTCTCTTTCCCTCTGCCCCTTCCCCAGCTTGCGCTTTCTCTCTCCAAACCAATAAATCTTTAAAAAAAAAAAAAAAAAAAGTTAAGAATAGAACTACCCTACAATCCAGCAATTGCACTAGGTGTTTACGCAAAGGATAAAAAAAAGATTCGAAGGGGTACACACACCCCAATGTTTACAGCAGCATTATCAACAATAGCCAAGCTATGGGAACAGCCCAAGTGTCCATCACCTGATGGATAAAGAAGATGTGGTATATATATATACAATGGAATATTACTCAGCCATCAAAAAGAACGAAATCTTGGATTTGCAACGATGTGGATGGAACTAGAGTACTATGCTAAGTGTAATGTCAGTCAGAGAAAGACAAATACCATATGATTTCATGTATTTGTGGAATTTAAGAAACAAAAGAACATGGTGGGGGATGGGGGAGAGAAAAGCCAAGAAATAGACTCTTAACTACAGAGAACAAACTGATGGCTGCCAGAGGGGTAGTGGGTGGGGGATGGTCTAGATGGGTGACGGGTATTAAGGAGGGCACTTGTGTTGAGCATTGGGTATTGTATGTTAAGTGATGAATCACTAAATTCTACGCCTAAAACCAGTATTACACCACTGTATGTTAACTAGCTGCAATTTATTTTTTTAAAGATTTATTTTAGAGAGAGCAAGCATGTGAGGTGAGTGAGGTGAGTGGTGGGGGGCGGGAGGGGGCAGAGGGAGAGGGAAAGAATCCTCAAGATGACTCCTCACAGAGCACAGAGCCTGATGCAGGGCTAGATCCCAGACACTGAGAGCATGACCTGAGCCAAAATCAAGAGCCAGCCACTTAACTGACTGAGCCACCCAGGCACTCCTAACTAGCTGGAATTTAAGTAAAAAACTTGGGAGAAAAAAAATCTTCCTGCATTTAGATGCTTCTTAATTATGTTTATATTTTGTCTCTAGGTCAACTCTTTATTTTTCCTTGTAAAACTACCAATGTGTCTTTTAGAACTAAATGTTTTGCGGCACCAGGGTAGCTCAGTCAGGTGTGGCCAACTCTTGATTTTGGCTCAGGTCATGATCTGGGGGTCATGGGCTCGAGCCCCATGTCGGGATCCACACTCAGCAAGGTGTCTGCTTGTCTTTCTCCCTCTGCTCTCCCACCTCTCTAAAATAAATAAATAAAATCTTTAAAAAAAATAAATGTTCTTTGGATATCATGGAATTGCTACAACCTGTAATTTGCTTCATCTTATAAAAGAATTAATAATAGAATGAACCGAATTGTTTAGTACTTCAAATTTTAACTCACTTGAAACTATTTTGAGAGCTCCTTTTAGTTTTCTAAACACAGGCTAAAAGAACAAATACTGAAAAATCCTAAGAGAAATTTTAAAAAGGGATGTAGGGGTGGCGCCTGGGGGGCTCAGTTGTGTCTGCCTTCAGCTCAGGTCATGATCCCAGCGTCCTGGGATCAGTCCCCCCTCGGGCTCCCTGCTTCAGAGGGGAGCCTGCTACTCCCCCTGCTTGTGCTCCCTCTGTCAAAAAAATAAAATCTTAAAAAATAAATAAATAAAAATAGCGATATAGTATCAGAGAAAAAGTACCTTTGAATCTTGATGAAATAGGCCTTTCCAGGAGATCCTGAGTTCTTGAATCTTAAAAATCCTCAAGGAGCAGATAATCCTCAGATGAAGTCTGTGAACTCAAGACCCTCAGATCCAAGTGATAATCTTGGAGCAGACAACTTCCACCCAGCACCACAGAACAAGATGAATTTTCTGATATTCAGTTTTTTTGTTTTGTTTTGTTTTGCTTTGCTTTACTGCCAATCACACTTACTACTGTACTTTGGTGCCCTCTAGCAATCGCCTAATGGTTTCACAGAATGCTTTTACATTCTCTCACTGTTGTACTCTCATTATCCCATCTTCCCTGTGACATAAGAAAAGGCAAAACTCCTGTGTTTTTCCTCTATCCACAGCTACTGTTCTAATGGACTGCCAGATTATTTTCATTCCCCGATCTGAACTCACTGATGAAAAAAATGAACAACTGTTACTTTTTATATACCGCAGATCCTTTCTGATATTTTAATTTTTCTCGTACTTATTAACCCCAACCTCCAGCCTTTTAAAAACAGGAATCTAATCTCAAGTCAACAAAATACTTTTGCTGAAATTATTATAGTACACACATTATAAGTTCATTAGAAGTGGGAACAAATCCTGGGTCTATCCTTGGGGCAATGGTCAGTGTGTTCTCCTCAGACACTTTCCAGCTTGATTTGGAAGAACTCTTATTTTCATTCAGTGAATCTGCCTGCCTTAGGGGACAAGCAGTTGTCCCTAATGTGATAAATTTTATTTATCTAACATGATAAATTTTATTTACACTCCCAGTATGGTCTACCCTCAATCCTTAAGCCAATCATGTTTCCACCGTTCTTTTCAACCAACATAGCACAATGTTGGATACAGCTAAAGCAGAGCATAGAGGAAAATTTATAGCTTTTATACAAAGTCTTTCAGAAAATAAAGAGGAAGGACCACTTCCGAACTCTTAAAATGAGCCCTTCACTACCGATACCAAAACCAAAGATACTGCAAGAAAACTACAGACCAATATCCCTCATGAATATAGATGCAAACAATTCTTTAAACATTAGCAAATCGAATCCAGAAATATACAGAAGTGTGGTTTTAACATTCAAAAATCAATGAAATTCATTTTATCAGTAGATTTAAAAAAGAAAACCCATATGATCATTTCATTTTTTTTTAAAGATTTTATTTATTTATATGAGAGAGAGAGAGAGAGAGCACATGAGCGGGGGGAGGGGCAGAGGGAGAAGCAGACTCCCCACCGAGCAAGGAGCCTGATGCGGGACTCGATCCTGGGACTCCAGGATCATGACCTGAGCTGAAGGCAGTCGCTTAACCAACTGAGCCACCCACCATATGATCATTTCAATAGATAAAAAGCATTTTACAAAATTCAATATACATTTGTGATAAATCCTCTTGGGAAATAGGAACAGAAGACAACTTCCTCATTATTATAAAGGGTATCTACAAAAACCCCACAGCTAACATAAACTTAAGAGTGAAAGACTGAATACTTTTCCTTTCAAGTTCAAGAACAAGCAAGGTTTTCAGCTTTTAGGGCTTCCACTCAAATCCTACTGGAGACCCCGGCCAATGTAATAAGAGAAAAGCAAAGAAGGGAAGAGGAAGGGAAAGAAGAGCAAACAATAAAAACAAACAAACAAAAACCCCAGGAAGTAAATAAAAGACACACAGGTTACAAAGGAAGAAATAAGTATTTTCTATTTTTGGACAGTAGGATTGTATATACAGAAAACTACAAAGAATCCACAAAAAAGCTACTACAGTGAGTTTAAGATCACAGCATACAAAGTCAATGTACAAAAATAAACTGTTTTTACATAATAGCAGTAAACTGGAAATTAAAACTTTCTAAGAACCGTATCATTTTTAGTTAACACTAAAAAACATGAAATACTTAGGTATAAATCTATCAAATTATATGCAAGATCTGTATGCTGAAAACTATAAATTACTGAAGACATCTTAATAAACTGAACTAAACAGATACTGTGTTCAGTTGTTAGAAGAGTCAATACTATTAAAGACTGTAACAACTGATAATGCAATCCCAATGAAAATAGCAGTCAAGAGTTTTTGTGTAATTGACAGGCTGATTCTAAAATTTATATAAAATAGCAAAGGAACTAGAAAAACTAAAATTTTTTTGTCGGGGGTAGAAGTTTGGAGGCCTTGCACTATCCAACCTCAGGACTTACTATTAGCAGTAATCAGCACAGTGTTAGTGAAGGGCAGAAACAGAGAGAATAGACAATCCAGAAACAAACCCACCCATGTATGGATAATGGATTTTTGACAAAGTATAAAGATAATTGGAGAAATAATAGTCTTTATAACCGAGCAGTGCTAGAATAATTGGACATACATAGGCAAAAAAAAGAAAAAAAGGACCTCAACCCATACTTGGCACATTAAAAATTAACTGGAGATGGAGCATAGACTAAATGTAACACCTAAATTTTCTACAACATTGGTCAGCAAACTAAGGCTCCTGGGCCAAATCTGACCTGTTACCTGTTGTTGTAACTAAAGTTTTACTGGAACACCCATTCATGTATGCATTGTTCATGGCTGCTTTCATGCTACAACACAGACTCTATGGCCTCCAAAGCCTAAAATAATTACTATCTAGCTCTTTACAGGAAAAGTTTGCTCACATCTGTTCTAGAAGAGATAGAAGAAAATCTTTATTACTCTGAGTTAGCCAAAGATTTCTTAAGATTCAACACCAAAAGCATGATCTGTAAAAGAAAAAAAAATGGACTGCCATCAAAATATAAAATTTCCGCTCTTTGAAAGATGTTTACAAAATAAAAAGATAAGCCACAGACCAGAAGAAAATATTTGCAAATCAAGTTTTTGATAAATGATTTGTATTTAGAATATAAAAAGAATTCTAAAGACTCAATAACTAAAAAAACAAAACCCCAGTTTAAAAAAAAATATGTATGAGTTTAATCCTTTGCTTTTAAAGAAGATACAGACAACAAATAAGAATGTGAAAAAATAATTCAACATCATTTGTTATTAGGGAAATGGAAATAAAAAACAATGAGATAAACCATACACCCAGTGTAACAAAAATAAACAAAAAAAGCAAAGTAAAACCATCACCACCACCACCACCACCACCACCACCACCCACCCCCACCAATACTGAGTTCCAGTGAGGCCGTGAACCCCCTGGAATTCCTGTACATTGTGGTGGGAATGCAAAATGGTACTACCGCTTCAAAAAACTGTTTGGCAAATTTATCATATAGTTATCATACAACCCAGCAATCCCACTTCTAGAAAGGCACCCAAGAGAAATGAAATCTGTTCACACACAAAAACCTTTAGGTGAATGTTAACAGCAGCTTTATTTGTCATCAGTAAAAATTGGAAACAACCCAAATCTCCTTCAACTTGTAAATGATGAACAAAACATGGTACATTCACAATGGATTACTATTCAGCAATTAAAAGGACCAAACTACTGATACATACAACAACATGATGAATCTCAAGTGATTTTTTATTTTTTTAAAGATTTTATTTCTTTGACAGAGAAAGACATAGCGAGAGCAGGAACACAAGCAGGGGGAGTGGGAGAGGGAGAAGCAGGCTACCCGCTGAGCAGGGAGACCAATGTAGGGCTCCATCCCAGGACCCAGGGATCATGACCTGAGCCAAAGGCAGATGCTTAACGACTGAGCCACCCAGGCGCCCTCAAGTGATTTAGCTAAGTGAAAGAAGCAGGCTCAAAATCTACATACCATATGCGATTTCATTTACAGGCTATTCTCTAAAACAGAACTACAGGGAAGAAAACAGAGCAGTAGTTGCTGGAGGCTTGAGCTGGGGGAGGTAGGGGAGCATAGGGAACATTCTGTGGGTAATGAACTGATTTCTATCTTGTGTTGATGGGTATGTGAGCACACACATTTATCAAAATTCATACAACAGCACACTAAAAAGGGTGAATTTTACTTTATGTAAATTATCTCAGTAAACTTTAAAAAATGACAATTATAGTAACCAGTCTATGTAATCTCTGATTTCTGTTGATTCTCATTCACATTCAGGTTGTTTGCATAACTTGCAAGAATCTTTGTTTGCTGCATATTAACCTTGAAAAAGCATTAAAGGCTTGGGATGAGCCTTTGTCCAAAGATTGTTGTGCTTCTGTCAAGCTGAGATTCTGAGAATCTTGGCCCATCCAACTATGCGTACTTAAGGAGCTAATCTTCAGGAAAGCAAATCTACACAAAACTCCCAGAGAAACTGCCTTTTCTATTTCTTTTCCTCACCTGCTCCAATAACACCAACACAGCCCTCTTTTACAGATCACAACTCTTGTAGCTTTGTCGTTCCAATGTTCCATTTCCCCACTTGGTCACAGACTTCCCTCCAAAAACTGACCTGGGAGTTTCTATTTTTTCATTTATTTTTTTAATCAACATTTTATTAGCCATCACCAGAAATTGAAGTCCAAAAATGCTTTTATTACTTAAGTAACTGATGTATGATAAAAAAATCAAATCTTACAGAAGAGTACAAGAAAAAAGGAAGCCGCTCCACTACCCCATCCACCCGACTCCAGTCCCCGTCAAGCCTACTCCTTAGAAGTCCTAACGAACTCAATGGTCTGATTTGAGTTCTGATGGTCATAACCTCCATCCCTCCAGTGAATATCCTTATATCTCTGCTTCTTGGTTCATAAACTCCAATGTAAGAAGATAATATTCCTTACACTAGTTTGCCTCCTTGTCACACTTCCCCAGTATGTTAGTCTTATTACTCAGCTTACTGAGAGCCAACTATATGCCAGGTAGTGTTTTAGACCCCATGGATGCAACAGTGAACAAAACTAACGGACTAATCTGACTTTGCAGCACTTACATTCTGGAAGGAGAAAGAGTGACAATAAATAAAGTCTGTCAGGTAGTTGTTCTAGAGCAGGGTAAGGAAAATAGGGAAATTGGGGATGAGGGCAGATCAGTGAGCTTTGCCTTTATAATGCTCTACAAACTCCTGCTAGTATACTTTCACATTTCTGGAGCCAGGAATCCTGATATTTGTATTCATAATTTCAAGTTCAGTTACGTACCACTGGTTTGCTCTGGGGCAAATCACTTAGTCTCCTCAAGTTTCCTCATCTGTGAAGATGAGGATGAAAATCCCTTTTTGATAGGGTTGTTGTAAGGATTAAATGAGATAGTTGTGCTGAGCACAATGGCAGGCGCTCAGAGAAGGCTCCAAATACAAGCTATCACTTTCATTAGAATATCCTAACACAAAACCTTGAACAAGATCAAAAGGCTGATGTGACTGACTTAGGTGTGGTCAATCTATGCCCCCAGCATTAGATGACTGCACAGTTTCATTTTATATTGAATTATATTCCTCTACTAATTTTTAATTTCTAATTTCAGATACAATTTTCTTTCACACATCTCAACAAAAGTTAACACATCAAAAAATTACCACAATGATATACTTTAAAACACTGTCACCGACTTAAAATATTTATTGAGTGGCTACTATGCACCAGAATCAGTTCTAGGTTCTGGGGATATAGCAATGAACAAAACAGAAAAGATCCCTGCTTTCATGGAATCCACACTCCGGTGGGAGAGTAGTAAGCAAATATGATGAGGTCAGACAGTGCTAAGTGCTATGAAGAAAATTAAACAGGGAAGAAGATACAGAGCAATGAGTGTAGTCTTCATTAGACAGAATAATCAGAGAGTATACTTTAATAAGACAGGGTAGGCAGAGACAGCCTATCTGAGGAAGTGACACTTATGCAGAGTTGGAATATTGAGAAAGGGCATAAATATTATGTATAAAAACTGTATCTCACCATTAATTCTTATTCCAGCATTGGTACAATGGGCCTTTAAAAGCTTACGTAGGTGATTTTCCAAAAATAAAGCAAAATCTACCTACTAAGACACTTAATTGTGCCAAACAAAAAGTTCTATGATTTTTAAAAGTTGTGTTATAATAGATGGATTATAAATTTAAATGTACTAAAAAATAAAAAGTACCAGGAGAAAATACAAGCAAATATCTATGTAAACTTAAGATGGGTAAAATCCTTTTAAGCATGCCCACAAAAGAAAAAAACATAAAGGCAAAAATTCATAAATGTGATTATTTTTACGAAAAGGTAAAAACATTGAACAGAAAAAAAGCAAAACAAACCAAAGGAAAGGAACACTATCATAAATAAAACTCAAAGTGAAATAACAAACTGAAAAGCACATTTGTAATGTATATTAAAAAGTAATAGTCTTAACATTTAAAAATATCTTAAACCATTAAGGGGAAAAAAAAACAAAAAGAGGCAATGGTCATAAACAAATAATTTGCAAGGAAATACAAATGGCCAGGACACCAATGAAAAGATGTTCAACTACAGCCAAAATTAAAGAAATGTAATGAAAACTGATTTTGCACTTATCAGAAGAGCAAAGATGGAAAAATAGTGAGAAAATTCAGTTTTGCCCAGAGTTCAGGCAAATTGAACTCCTGTGTCAAGAGAGTAACATAGAAACAGCTTAAATTTTCAACAATAGCACTGTAAATGAAATTATAAATATTTCAACAGTACTATGTTATCAAAATTATAAAATTTGTATTTAATGACACAAATATTTATGATATACTATTGAATGCACAGGCTGAAAGATAATGTTTGGTGTGACACTATGCATGTAAAATTATGTTTATACAGATTGATAAGTATAGTCACCAAATATTAAGCGCGATTATCTATCTACAATGGGACTTGAGGTAATAGTACATTTAGTACTTAACTGTGTAAGTACCTACATATTTATTTTTGGAACTGTCTCAAAGAAGGATTTTTACAAAACTATACACTAACTTGACAGTCAAATACTTAACAGCAACCATCATCATGGTTTCAGTTTTCACCCCGCTATACAAGGGAAGGACAGGAGGGCATTCGTAAAGATACTATAAAGCCAAGATTATGATCAACTCAAATAAGGGAAAAATGCCCAGTTGAGAACTTTCCCATTATTTGTATGACACCATCATTTAGTTTATGCAAAAATGTAAAGCTACCCTAATGTTTTACAAACTGGCATTCCCTAATTTTTAGTTCAAGTGACATGAAAAACTTCCATTTCTAAGCCAAAAACACTTCCCCATTCCAAAACATATTACAAATATATAGTTATCAAGATTATAGTTTGGTACTGGCATAAAGACAGACAAAGATCAATGGAAGAAAACTAAGAGTTGTGAAATAAATCCACACATTTATAGTCAGTTGATTTTCAACAAGGGAGGCAAGATACTTCAATGGGGGAAAGAATAGTCCTTTCAACAAATGGTGCTGGAACTGGACATCCACATGGAAAAGAATGAAGTCGGACCCCACACCTCACATTTTACATAAAAATTAATTCCAAATGGATCAAAGATCTAATGTAAGGGCTAACATTATAAAACTCTTGGAGGAAAACAGGTGTAAATCTTCATAACTTTGGATGAGGCGATGGTTTCTTAGAGACACCTAAAGCACAAGCAGTCAAAGAAAAAAATTTAGATAAATTGGACTTCATCGAGATGAAAACTTTTGTGCTGCAAAGGTCCTTATCAAGAAAAAAAAAAGTGAAAAGACAATGCACAGAACGGGAGAAAATATTTGCAAATCATGTATCTGACAAAAGTCTAGAGTTCAGAACATAGTAAAAAAATTCTTAAGGGGCACCTGGGTGGCTCAGTCAGTTGAGCATCTGACTCTTGGTTTCCGCTCAGGTCATGATCTGAGGGTCATGAGATGGAGCCCCGACGTCAGGCTCTGTGATCGTCAGGCTCTGTGATCGGCAGGGAATCTGCCTCTCTCCCTTTCCCTCTGCCCCTCCCCCTGCTCCCATCCATGTGAGCACACTCGTACTCGCTCTCTGGAATAAAGAAATCTTTAAAAAAATTCTTAAAACTCAATAATAAAAAAATAATTTTAAAGTGGGGAAAGATTTGAACCAACATTTCTCCGAAGATAAGACAAATGGCCAATAAGCACATGAAAAGATGCTGAACATAATTAGTCAGAGAAATGCAAATCAAAGCCACAATGAGATACTACTTCATAGCCACTAGGATAGTTATGTTAAAAAAGATGGACAATACCAAGTGTCAGGTGAGGATGGGGGGAAATTAAAACCTTTACCCACTGGTGGTGGGAATGTAAAATGGTGCAGCCACTTTGGAAAAAGTTTGTCAGTTTCCATGTTAAACACAAAGTCGCCATACATCCCACCCTGCAATTCTAACCCAAGGTAATTGAAGACATTTGTTCACAAGAAGACTTGTGCACAAATAAATGCTCATAGCAATATTATTCAAGATAGCCAAAAAGTGTTAACAACCCAAATGTCCATCAACAAAATCTGATGTATCCATACAGTGGAATAGTATTCAGCCATTTAAAAAAATGAAGTACTGATATGTGGTATAGCATGGATGAACCTTGAGAATATTACACTAAGTGAAAGAAACCAGACACAAAAGGACACGTATCATATGATTCCTTTTTAATGAAATGTCCAGAATAGGCAGATCCAAAGAGAGACAAAGTAGATTAGTGATTCCCAAGAGCAAGGGGAGAAGGGGAGAACTGAGCATGACTACTGATGGGTATGGGGTTTCCTTTTGGAGTGACGTAAATGTTCTAAAACTAGACTGATGACTGCAGAGCCTTGTGAACATTCTAAAAACACTGAATTGTACACTTCAAAATGGCAGATTTTATGGCATGTAAATTAAAAATTTTTTTAAAAGAATGATGGCAAACTTTTTGCCTAGCAATTCTACTTCTAGGTACTTACCCAAGACAAATGAAAAAAAACCTATGTCCACACAAAGACTTGAAGTGGATGTTCATAGCAGTATTATTCATAATAGCCAAAAAGTGGAAACAATCCAAATTTCCATCAACTGATGAATGAAAAAATGTGGTATATCCATATAATAGAAAACTATGCAGCAAAAATAAGTAAAGAATTACAAATGCATGCTAAACATGGGTAAACTCAGAACACTTTAAATGACTGGATTTTATGGTGTGTAAATTATACCCCCACAAAATCTAAACATAATGGGATAAAGATTTCAAGAGACCTTCCACCAAAAGAATGACAGGAATGACAAATGTTAAGATGTTAATATCGGGTGCCTGGGTGGCTCAGTTGGTTAGGCGACTGCCTTCGGCTCAGGTCATGATCCTGGAGTCCTGGGATCGAGTCCCACATCGGGCTTCCGGCTTGGCGGGAAGTCTGCTTCTACCTCTGACCCTCTCCCCTCTCATGCTGTTTCTCTCTCTCTCTCTCAAATAAATAAATAAATAAAATCTTTAAAAAAAAAAGATGTTAATATCATTAATGGTTAGGTAAATTCAAACTAAATCACGAGATACCACTACATACCCATGAGAATGGCCAAAATTCAAAATACTGACAACAGCAAGTATTGGCAATAATGTGGGAAAACCCTCACACAGCACTGGGGAGAATGGAAAATGGTACGGTCACTTTGGAAAACAGGCAGTATCTTAGGAAGTGAAACAAATATTTACCAGAGGATTCAATTATTCCACTCCATGTCTATTTATTCAAGAGACATGAAATCATTATGTATCACTGTTCACAGCCACTTTATTCATAATAGCCCAAACTGGAAAGAGCCCAGTGTCCACCAATAGGGGAGTGGCTAACAAACTGTAGGACAGTCATACAATGGGATACTACTCAGCAATAAAAAAGAACTGATTCAAGCAATAACACCGATGCCGCTCACAGATATGCTGAGCAAAACAAGCCTTACACAAATAAAGGACATACTGAATGTTTTCAGCTAATCTACAGTGACACAAGCAGATCAATGGCTGCCTAGGGGTGGATGGTGGATGGGTGGGAACGGGATGTAAAGGGGCTTCGGGTACCTTTTGAGGGGTGACGGAAGTGTTCTCCATCTCGATTGTGGTGATAGCTGCACAGGTGTATCTATGTATCCAAACTCACCAGACTGTACACTTACATGTTTTTGTTGTGTGTAAATTATAACTTACTGGAGCTGCTTTTAAAAAAAAGCTGTTAAGAAAAAAGTCTGATTAGAAATATATCACCATTTTGATTGAGGAACCAGGCCTCTGAAAAATGGAAATGAGCTAACAAATCTGTCTGTCTGCCTCTCCTGCAATCCTAGTGTTTGCAGAACTTTCATCTGTTTTCACCTGTTTGAGCAGCACTGACACCATACCAAGGCTGGCACGAGCATGCAACTGTTAACAGAGGCACAGTCACATAAAGTGTTTTCCAATGACTTTAGTAATCTTACGCCTTGACAGATCTGACACAAATGCTTATTCAAGAGCTAGGTTTCACACACCATGTTATTTATATATTTGCTATGCTATGCCTCATCACCAGCCTTTGCTAAAAATACTGAAATCATAAGCAACCTAAGGGCAGAAACTTTTTCCACATCGGCGTCCATGTGGTGTCTCACAGTATTGTACTTCTATCCAATGTTCAATAAATATGTGCTAAATGAATGAACCCACACTTCAGTTCACCCTGTTCCAGTTCAAGTAACTCCCACACATTCTTCTTCAGGCTGAGAAGACTTCAAGATTACCAACAGAGCTCCGAGAATGAAAATCACACAACAGCTACTCACATACTCAGTTACCTCTAGTGGCTTTCTGGTGATTGCTGTAGGTGTAACAGAATGCTATTTCTGAACTAGTAACTGCCGCATTTCTCAGGCCTTTCGTTGCTGGTGCTTATGGCTACTCACTCAGTGACTCACAGGCAGCTGCTACTTCAGGAAGGACAGACAAGAATCAAAAGTAAGACATCATTGCTCAACTTTGATGTCAAAGTTTTTTTTTTAAAGCCAAAGGAAGAAACATGTACCTGGAAGCTAAAAGGCTTCTGATTTATCAGAGCCAAGTTCTGGAGGCAGAAAGGGCTTTTAGCAATCTACAAACTTTGGTGTGCAAAATGGAGAAAAAAAAAATTCAAGGACCCCAGCCTGGCTGACACAGGCAGTTTATTCTATGAACCACAGAGTTGGAAGAACAGGTAATGATATAGGAAAGGTTTTCGCAGTCAAAAAGAGCCGTTAAGTTTGAGGAAAGAGACCTGGAGGGGATGTAGCAAGATGTTAGCGGTAAAGGTCTATGACATGCTTGGCGCGCCCCCCCACCCCAGCCAAGGGCTGACACTCCATTTGGGGTGTGAGAAAACCCCAGATCAAGTTGTAGACTGGCTGTGTACACACCACACACACCACAACAATTAACTCAGAATCTCTGGTGTGGGGTAAAGGGCTTAACAGTTTTTAAAAAACTGTCTTCCCTTCCTACCTCCCAAGTTGATCTAATCTTCAGTCAAGTTTTAAGGATTACTGACTTGCAGGGATCCCAAAGTTGGAGAGTGCAATATACCTGTTTTCCCATGGTGTAGCCATCCTTGTGGACAAACTCGCTGGCAATTCTACCCCTGACTCCTTTTAACAGGGAACAGGGTGCTTGAGCACAGAACTCCCACACAAACCAGGGAGCAGCTTACTGAAGACAGCTCAGACTTCACCACTGGTGACTCTCAACGCTGGATTTGGAAGAGTCTCGGTTTTGTGAATGAGGGTCTGGTGGACAAGTTTTAGCAGTCTAAGCACGGATGTGGTACAAAGTTAACTACTGCTAGAAGGCCTGAAACTCCCGCAACTGTCCCCACAGGGCTCTACACAGGGGACAACTCAGACTAGAGCTATTCATCAGCACTGCTTACAACTCCTGTTGGTCACCACAAACAAACCAACTCCTAACTGTAACACTGACTCAGTTATTCAGAGCTTGTGCATCTTTACCAAAACGCTGTAGTCGTAACAAAAGCCAGTGACATTTGTGAAAGCAAATAAAGAGGATTCCTTAAATCAACCTTTTCAAGGTATTTCCAGTCTCACTGAAAAAATTAGGAACTCTGACTCAGTTTAGTAACAAAAGAGGATTAGCTCTGCTCATGCATAGTACCTAATTAACTTTCAGAGACCAAGTTTGAATTATAAGACCTTCAAAAATATTTAGGTGAGGATAGATTAGAGTGGAAAACCAACCTCCCAGAGTCATCTAGACCCATCAGCCCCTGGTCACATTGGCTCTTGAGCACTTAAAATGTGGCTATTTCCAAATACAGATGTGCTATAATATACATCAGATTTCAAAAATTGAAAAAACATCTAAAAATATCTCACTGACAATTTTTATACCAATTACATGCTAAAATGACAATAATTTGGATATTTAAAGACCTAGGAAGGCCTTTAGCCTTTGCAATGTTTGAACTCCAACAGTGGATGAACTGTATACTGTTTGACTCCCTTGATGGATATCCTCTATTTGGATAACAAATATCCTTAACATTTACAGATTTAATAACACTTTTAATTTATAAATGAGCTACTTTAAAAGGTTCAGGACATCCAGTTATTTGATATTTTTCTGAAATATAAATCTGCATTGCTAACAGTACACAGTTTGTTTTCAGTTACCCAGCTACTAAATTATCAAGCCAATCAGAAAGAATTTAAGTCTTACACTGACTTTGTTGGGGAGTTAGTTTTTGGTCAGGTACTTTTTAACGCTCATAAAATAATGAACACTGAATTCATAAGTTCATGGAAAAGAACCAGACGAGTAAGGCACTATATGGCAGAATTTAACAACGGTCTTATAATTACGGCATCATTAAGGTGTTGCAGAAAAAGCACTTTCACTTTATTTTACATGAGAAGTCAAATCTTAAATCATGCAATTATATTTTTGAATATAAGGGTTTTTTGTTTTTTTTTTCACATTTTAGGACAATTCCCTCTAAGGTGTTAAGTTTCTATTATTCTAACAGGCCTTGCTTTGTAGGAATTCCTGGTCTAGGAAGTTCCAAGTTACCTACTGGTGCATCTTCGAACCAATTCAGAGAAACCTGTCAAAGTCTGGTGTCCTCACAGATATGCCGTATTAGATTAGGGAATCTCTGAGGAGAACGGACTACCTGACCTAATATAATACAAGGATATCCCAGGGTTTCTGCTGCTTCTCCAGGAACTAAATATAAGCTTATCAGTCCTCTTTTTCTGTCCTTCACTAAACAAAGATAGTCATGAAGCACTCACTGGCAACGTACAGCCTTCCAGAAACTAGTAAACCTCTTCTGGTCCCCCTCTTGCTCAGCCTAACTCACCTATCCCAAAGTAGCACCCACCTTTCCTGTATACCAACTTCTACAAATACTCGACTTCCAATAATACCTTCCTTCTGGTGTGAGTGGCCAAGAAGACAAGCATAACTCAAAGGGTCTGGGACAAAAGGACCAGAGAGAAAACCTCATATTCCAGAATGCATCTTAGCATTTCACCACGCAAACCTGAGAAAACATGGCCCTATTCCAACAGGCATCTGAAGTTAAGGGGGGAATGCGAGGGTGGGGTTTTGGGAGGGGTTTTGGGAGAGGTCCAACTCAACAAACCTAGATGTCATTGTACTGGTGCAGTGTACCCCACTTATCAAGCGCTTACTGACTCTAATAGTGTTGGCAACGTTTGTGGCTAGACAACTCCTGAACCTTTACAGCACCACCACCCCCCCGCCCCGCCGCCACCACGTATATTGTTCTGCCTTCTCACAACCTGCCAACTATTCCTGTCTGGCTTCTTTCTCAAGGCTCTGCCTCCCATTTCAGATCCAGTTTATGTTAGAGTTGGTGTTCTTTATCTCAGGCTCTCCAGGAATATTTGACATAATCAGCTTTCCCCAAGTGGAGATATTCTGTCCTTAAGACTCACCCCACCCCTTCACGATGTGGAGAAAGTACAGATGGAGTTGTCCTGGTCTGGTCTCTCATCCCCCACATGTAAATGATTACCAAGATGAGTCCACTTTCCTCTCTAAATTTTCAAGTTCTTCATCCTTCCTTTCCCTATAGTCATTCCTTTAGTTTTGCCTCTATTTTGCCCGAACTGCTAACCATTTTCTAACAAGGTCTCTCTGCCTCTAGTTTCATTCTTCTCTAATCTGATGAGTAAATCTGTCTTTTTCCTGCTTAAGATCCTCCAATTGTGGGGCGCCTGGGTGGCTCAGTCATTAAGCATCTGCCTTCGGCTCAGATCATGATCCCAGGGTCCTGGGATTGAGCCCCACATTGGGCTCCCTGTTTGTGGGAAGCCTGCTTCTCCCTCTCCCACTCCCCCTGCTTGTGTTCCCTCTCTCACTGTGTCTCTGTCAAATAAATAAAACCTTAAAAAAAAAAAAAAGGTCCTCCAATTTTAGTTTGGCACATATATCCCTTCGTGCTCTGATATCTGCTTGCCTCTCTAGACAGAGCAACTCTCCTAGAATGTCCTGCTTGTATGTGCTATGCTCTCTGCCTTAGGAATACCCTTCCCAAACCTCCCACTGCACATGTCCTTTTATCCATATCCCCTGGAGTTATGTATGACCTATTTGTTCTTAAAAACTTTGTTTCATCATTCCCTTGCCTAATCCAGTGACCTTCCTCACTACCCCTACTATACCTTGTGTACATGTCCATAACAGCAATTATTACTCTTTATTATATGCTTGCTTACTTATTTGCTTCCCCCAGTAAAGATTAAGGTCTTAGAGATTAGCTAGCTTAGATTTCTGTTATTTTTGGTCCCTAACAGTCCACGGAACCAAGTATGCTTAATACAGAATTGCTGGGACAGTAAACCTCTAGATTTTAGCAAGAAGGAAGAACAGAATCCACTATAGCTTCTATTATATACGTAGGTTTCTTAAATGCATCAGCTAAAGTCTAAGACATTACTCTGCTACCTCATGACTGGAGAGAATAACAAAAATTATTCATAGATGGGCACAGATATTTTTATTGTCTATAATTACCCCTAATATTATTGTTTACTGTGTGTCTGGTGCATACATGTACCTTCCCCATTGAGCCTCACAACCTTGAGGTAGGTAGTAGTTTCTTCACCTCTTTTTATAGGTTTATAGGCAGAGGCAAGGCACAGAGAAGTTAAGCATCTCGCCCAATGTCAAAGAGATAGCAAAACCAGGCAGTCTGGCTCCAGAACTGTGTTCTTAACCACTCTGCTACAAAGCTCAATAGCTCTTACATCATGAAAACTGCACTTCAAAAGATTACTCCTCTTTTTAAAACATAAATGTAATATTACCAAATACAATCTAAATTTTAAAAGTTATGATTACACAGACAGACCATCCTCCCCAAAACTTAATAGCTCTACTACAATCATATTTCAATTAAAAAATTTACAAATAGGTTTCACATTAGAAATTTCAAAGTACATTTTTACTTCTGGTTATGGTAATGAAGACCTCTTTGTTCATTACCACCATAGTTGTTTCTCAAGCTATTTTAGACGTTTAACTTAATGGGTGTACAAAAACAGATAAAGAAACTGTGACATCAGTTAATTCATGGTAACCTTTCAGCAATCAGATAATTCTGTTTTATTGTAATATACTGCCAACTTCTAGACATTACAGCAGATATGACAAATTTCCTCGAAAACATTCTATTTTCTATTTCTAAATAACAGGATAATTTGGCAAGATCATTTGGAAGTTTTATTTATTAAGATAGCAGTAATGAATTGTTCCATTTTAGTTTAGAACATACTAATACAAGTTGTTCCTAATACACTTTCTATATTTCTTGTGATGGATGCTTCTGATCTTATTTAACAGGAAAGTACTTTCTAATAGAGGAAAGTAAGAGGTATTACAGAACAGTCATTGTTGAAACTATGAACAAAGCAATGAATATTATTACTGTGATTTTCTAAGAAACTGATACTCAGTCATTGCAAAGAAATAAAATGTAATGGATTTCTGTAATAAAGATCAATACCATCATCAAATTCCAAAATCTCTCTTAATCTCCCCACAGGGTCTGTTAACTGTATCATATGCACACAGGTGTCAAAAATGCTACTGACTAAAATGTAACCTTTTCAAAACGCTAGCACCAGGTTCACTGGAAAGAGGGCAGAGGTGAACTGTAAGTTTATAAACATTAAACCATTGGTACCTATCAATCTCAGCGTATCAAATCAAAAAGGCAGGCATGAAAATTTATAATAGGAGAAATCAGTCACATATTCTAAGATGTGGGGTCCTGACAGGTGCCTCACAGTCCAGGGCAGAGCTAAGAAGCACAATGTTGGTTGACAGATACTACAGTATCACCTTAAAATTTTTCCTTTATTTCTGGGATATGAGTTTATGCCATATTGCTCTTTGCTTCTCTATAAACAAGCAACCAACAATTTATCTTATTATTAGCCACTGGTCTAAAATTAATGATGGCTTAAGTATCTGAATACATACCAACTCCCCTAAGTATAGTAATGTTTCAGCTAAAACTTAACATTAATATATCTGGTTTTCTTCCACGCTTTTAGTTCTTTCCAGAGAATCAGCTTAACTTCAAAGACCAGGTACTTCCCATTCAATTCAGGAATTCTGTGATTTAAAAAGAACATTCAGCTTCCTAACTTAAACACAGCACTCACAGAATACGGCACTCAAAGTACTGCCTGGGTAAGTTATTAACAGAAGTTTTACCCATTCAGCTGTTCCCCAGTAAGAATCACTAGTAGGAGTATACCAAGTAGCAACTTCCTCTAAAGAAAACCAAGGAGCAATCTGGTTTCAGAATGAAAAGATCTGGATAGAGAAGAAAAGTAGACAATAAAACAGATAATTTAACTACTGTTATTCACAATATAGCAAAGAAAAAATCAGAAGTTACACACTTCAAAAAAGGGGTTGCAGGGTGATAGGCCAAAGACAAAATACTGGCATGCTGGAATTTTTTTTCTTTTTTAAACTTAGTATCTGTACAGGAACAAGGGACACTTCACATTTAACACATTGTCAATATGTACTGAGTTCACCTCAAGATAGATCCAACTGCAAGAAAATGGCCCCAATGAACCAGAAGATTTCCTGCAACTAACGAACTGTACTCACAATTAATAAGCAACATTTGCCTCTGTGCAGTTTACAAAGTTCTCAATAATCTGATTTATATGTAAACTTGCTCTGTGGAAAAATAAGATGGTTTGGATATTATTGATGCATAATATGGATTATCAATCAGATACGAAATTCAATTATTCTTGAATTTTTAGAAAAAGTTTCATGCTTTGTTCGAACATAGTAGCTCATTGTCAGGAAATTTCCTTTCTTCAACTCTCCAAGTTAGTATACAAAATTAGGTAATATTTACATTTAATTTATTGTTTTTTTTCATTTAAAGAAATATCTCTTAGTCTTGCTATATAGGAAGTTAATTTAAACGACTGCTCTTAAACTTCATTATACCCAAACTTAGAAAGTAAAATAAGCTTTGAAAAGGAATATGCCATTTTCATGAATACATTTTTAACCTGAAATCTTTTCAAAATACATATTGCAAATATGCTGACAGTGCCACACCCTCAGACATTTGGGGCTACATTCTAATACAGTGTTTAGTGGGTGAGAACTGAAATAACAGTATAACATTTAAAAGAAGTATAAGACTTGCACTAAGAAACCAAAACCCATATAGCATGCAAGTTAACATGGCCTTTTAAATGTTGTTCCGCTATCACAAAAAAAAAATCGTTATAGAAACCATTATTTATATTTCAATCACAAACACTGCTCTTAAAATACAATCTATATCAGATTTATAACCAGATCTGAAAAACAGAGATTAAGATGAGGCTTAGTCTAATTTCTCTGGCAAAAAGTCAAAAAGTAAGATAGAATAATCTTACTATCTCTTATACATTCTGGCAACAACAACAAAACCCAAAGAGCCAGATCAAAGTAAAACGAGGAGTCAAAATTGGCAATAAACCCATTATGAAGAGTGGCACTAAAGTGAAATTTCAGAACATATTGCTTTCTAAATATGTAAGTGCGATCTTACTGGAAAACATGTTATTTACAAAGATTCTAGAAAGCTACCACCAACTTGGTGTCTAGGTTTTTGATCTTTATTTTGCCTCCATAATATTCATTTGTCAGTAGTTTCAAGCTATGTACTTAAATATACCTAATGTGATTTTATATCCTACTTACACTATTCTGTGTCCACGTACAGATTTACAAATATTGTAAGCCACATTATGTAGAATATTATAATATTTTCCAGAGTAGCAACTTTGACTTTGAATAAAAACCAGAGTATCTGGGCTATAAAAACATTTTCTTTTCAATTTCTAAATTCTTTTAAGGAATCACTGATGGAGACTGAACTTAAAGTAAAAAAGTGCTAACCTCTGTCAATTTTAACAAAAAAGGGATTGCTATAAACAGATTTTAAGTAAATACTGTTCTAGACAAATATAATAATCAAATAGCACTCGACACAAATAAACACTGAACTTTCTTCTACAGCACAGGGCTCCCACTGTAGCAGCTGCCGCACAGGACCCTATGAGAATCAGAGGCTGAGCGAGAGACCGAGAATACGGTACAAACAAGGAAAAGAACATAAGCTTAGGAAATTAAAAAGTCCATGAGTAAATCGTATCTGAAAATCAACTTCCAGGAGAATATTAATAGGTAATTACTATAGCCAGAGTTAATCTCTGCCTTCAAGAACGGAAGACAACAAAACAATTCTCACCATAACAATATACCAGTAGTAGAAAAAAATGAATCATTCACAGAATATTCTATGAGGCTTCTCCGGGGGGGGGGGGGTATGTGTCTATGTGTTAAAGCTTACAAAATTAAAAATGTGAAACAAAATGGATTCCTATTAAGATTTCATGATAACAGAAAAAAATTTAAGGAAAGAATATTTTCCTTGAGGGAAGAGTATTTCCCATAACTGGTTTAAAAAGCACCTATGAAATCATGCTGTCCGTGGTCACAACTGAGGTTTTGGATGCTTTTGTCAACTGCAGCATAACTAAAGGCATTTCACAGCATAACTTTAGGGAAAATGTTATCTGGTCTAGAATCACACAAAAAGCAATGAAAATTCTTTTAATTGCTTCTAAAACACCAATTTTTCTGGGTAGCAGCATTTGCTCCTGTACATGCCCTTTCAAAAAATATGAAACAGAAGCAGAAATACGGGAAAAATTTGAGAATAAGAGTAGCAGCATTAAACAGAAAAGCAAATACTTAAATACAGTTTAAAATAAGGAAACAGTACTGTGCAACTTTCAATTATACCAAGTAAAGTGCACTGCTTAAATGTTCACTGATAACATTTTCCCTGTATGATGAAAACATGAAATCTACTTATTGGTATCTTTTTATATTAAAAAAAAAAAAGACATTCACTATTGTAGCCCTGATTGCTCTCTTCCAGTATTTTTTAACCATTCAAATGTATTTTGTGGGAATATTTATTCACATAATTTTGCTTAATACATTTCCTTCTACACAAGACTGAATTTAAAAGTCTCTATAACATTTTCAATTACAGTAATAACACATTAATAAATTATAAATTAACAAAATCTTCATATTTGCTTTAAAAAATCATTTTTCAAACACTAACCTCCAGATTATCTGGAAAATTAAAGATGCAAATTGCTATAAATCTGGCATCCCGATTAAATTGATTTTTAAAAGTATATAAAATGTCCCTCAAATTATTCCAAGTTCCATGCAAGAAAATTTTATTTTACCCTTTTCATAAGTTACTAAGTTTACAACCTGCTAAACATTCTACCCAAATGTGGGAAAACTTTCTGGAGATGCAAAGCACAATAAAATAATTACATGAAAAGAACAAATAAAAATACCCGTTAAAACAAAGTTATTATAGCTGGCAGCACTTAAAATTCGTAATTTGTATTTTTTTTTTTAAAAGTTGCATAGCTGCAAGATGATTCATTACTGATTACTGAGCAGTTTTACTTAAGAGGAAATAATACATTTAATAAATCGCAATTCGATTTAGTTCATCAAAATGTAATTATGTAACTTGATTTACTCTTTGGACTGCATTCTGGTACTGTTACACTTTTCATTTCAAATATTAACATACTTTAGCTCTCCTATGTATAAGTCTATTTTCCACTCTTGGGGGAAAAAAATAGAAGAACTTGAGATCATGGTCTACATTCAGACAATGTTTTACTGCTTGATTACATTTCTTGGTTTCACATTTAAGACTTTAATTTATAAGAAGTACATTATGTGGTTTTCAGTTTTAGATGAATGCAGAAACATCGTGTTGGGGAAAATAAAGTGACCCCCAACCAAAAAACAAGTCAAAACACAACTAGTTGCGCGGCTCTACAGAACTTAATAAAATCAACTTCTAAATCAGTTAACTTTGGCGTCTGAATACAAAATGTTTATCAGTGTTACCTATGTAGATGACTATTAAGGGATGTGCAGCATTTTCAAAATCCCTGTGTGTCCTTTATATGCATGTTTGGTACACTGAGTTCTGTGGCAACTGTCCTCTCTTCAGCAGGGTTATTCCCCTGTATGATTGTCCATCTCTGCATTACCAAGGCTCACAGAACTCAGATTTCTGGCTGAATATGCCTGCAGTTTTGTTTTTCTTTTTCCAGAGACAGATCCTCATATCCTCTCAGTTTTTCAAGCATCTTGGAAAGACAAGAAAACCTGTGTAGAAGCAGATGCATAAGGTTTAAGCAGTGGTCCATAATACTAATACAAATCAAAATACAACACCCATTTCCCAGGAACACTGCTTTACATTGCTATGCATTTTCATATACTTACTATTCTAAAAACTCCTAAAATTAGTATTCTGCAAAAGAACACATGAAGGACAGAAGGACCAATTAAAGCTTAAAACAGTCACAAAAATTAGCCACCACGTAAGTCATTCTCCCTCCACAATAAAGACCACACCGAAGTACAGAAAACACACAACACATAACACCTACACACCTATTAACCTTCCCCTAAATAACTAATAACCTCCAATAAAAATAGTAAACAATTTCCTAACTAATCAAAACCTTAGTTTGTTATGTATATCTATTTTGGGCTGTCCATTAAATTCTTAGGCTGAAGAACATCAGAAATGCTGTATGTCTGCTATATGTTGTTTTTTTGTTTGTTTGTTTTAAAGTTTTAACAGCCGGGACGCCTGGGTGGCTCAGTTGGTTATGCATCTGCCTTAGGCTCAGATCATGATCCCAGGATCCTGGGATCAAGTCCCACCATCGGGCTCAGGGAGCCTGCTTCTCCCTCTGCCTGCCGCTTCCCCTGCTTGTGCGCTCTCTGACAAATAAATAAAATCTTTAAAAATAAATAAATAAATGTTTTAACAATAAATTCTCTTCAAACCCACACGTTTAATCTAAGACAGCAAAAGGGATGGGAGGAATTTATCATTTGACAAATAAGAACAGTCAGCACAGAAGCAAAAATTTGAGTTAAGATATTCCATGTCTGTACATTTGTAAAAATGACTCTTTAAGACCCATAGAGACAAATTCCATTGATTTTTTAAGATTTTATTTATTTAAGAGAATGAGAGAGAGCATGAGAGCGGGGAGGGTCAGAGGGAGAAGCAGACTCCCCGCCGAACAGGGAGCCCGATGTGGGACTCAATCCCGAGACTCCAGGATCATGATGTGAGCCGAAGGCAGTCGCTTAACCAACTGAGCCACCCAGGCACCCCAGATTTTAATTTTTTAAAAGATTTTATTTATTTATTTATTTATTTGAGAGAGAGAGAGAAACAGCATGAGAGGGGAGAGGGTCAGAGGGAGAAGCCGGCTTTCCGCTGAGCCGGGAGCCTGATGTGGAACTCGATCCCAGGATTCTGGGATCATGACCTGAACCAAAAGCAGTCGCTTAACCAACTGAGCCACCCAGGTGCCCCAGGTTCCATTGATTTATAAGATTTGTAAGGGCAGCTGCCACCAAACTAAGGTTCTATATAAAAAAAAAATCAATAAAAAAACACTGATACGTAAGTAAGGAAACTGAAACACTGTTTAAGACCAACATGTATATTGAAACACATGTTCATTATACCCCATAAGCTCATTGTAACACTAAAGTAAAAATTTAGCTGATTGGATCATGAAATAAAAACATTTTTATGACCATAAAATCCCATCTCACATAAAAAAGTTTACTGCCTCTAAAAGACACGTTTTATCGATAGGTGAAAACTTTAGACATTATTATCTTGGTATGTAAAATACTAAGATAAAAATTTCATTTTATTAGCACGAGTTTTTAGTACTTCTCTTTAAATGCTTCTATAATTTGAGCCGTATTTTTAGTTTATTGGCCCAGACATACGGTTACAGTGAAGATATTCCAAAGCATCCTCTTCAAAACACCTGTTCACCGTGAAATAAAAACATACCTGCACATATACTCAAAATATCACTCCATCGACACTCTTCTTTTATACAGAAATCTTATCCCAATTCATACTTCCAGTGTGTCAAGGTCTGCTCTGAATCACCTCATGGGAAAAGGTTCAAAAGCTGACAGTCTGGGGCACCTGGGTGGCTCAGTCGTTAAGCGTCTGCCTTCAGCTCAGGTCATGGTCCCAGGGTCCTGGGATCGAGCCCCACATCGGGCTCCCTGCTGCCTTCTTCTCCCTCTCCCTCTCCCCTTGCTTCTTCTCCCTCTCCCTCCTCTCTCGCTGTGTCTCTGTCAAATAACTAAATAAAATCTTAAAAAAAAAAAAAAAAAGCTGACTTCTCCATTTCCCACGCAGAACCCTGCTGTAACTGTGACAGAGGTCTCACTTCGTGCTGCATTCTTACTTCAGTTGCTATAACGGCTATTCGGTAATCTCCAATCTCCTCTCTCAATACTCTAATCTGCTGCTATTGAATTATCCTCATTAAGGGCAATGATCTGTTTCAGTTTCCTATCTTTAGTCTTAGCCATTCAGAAAAGACTGTTGGCGGTTACCGTCTTAGGTCTCTGAACACAGAGATTCCAACTCCTGAAACAATTCCTGGATTGGCTAAAATGTTCTGCCTGGATGTAAAAATCCAGTGCTTCATGTCATTTCTGCAAGTCTTCTCATAAAAAGCTTTTCATATATATGAAGATATCAATTAAATTAACTACTTTTTCAAAGATAAATGATGTCACATTTAACTCACTTCATGGAATATGGAAAAAACAATAGTCAAGTGAGTTTATCATTCAATTCACTGAACAATTTCAGATAATGCCGGATAAGCAGCTAAATCAGCAGAGCAAAACAAATTCTGTATTTGGTTTAAAATTCATCTTTTTTTTCACTTTTCCTGCTACTGTATAGACAGGCACTATATAACATGCTGAGAATACTAAGGGGCAAGATTAAACTGAATGAATGAGTACATGATGCAACTTTTTGAAGAAAATGCTCCTACCTAATTATAGCAAAATAGGTAAGAACACAATCTTTGCAGCCAATATGCCTGGGTTCAAGTCCCAGTTCTACCAAGGAACTAGCTTGACTAGTCAAGTTCTGTAACCTCTAACTTTGTTTCCTCATCTGTATAATGGGAAAAGGAATAGCGAGAGTCCTGAGCTCAAAGGGTTGTTACAACAATTAGATGAGTTAGTAATAGATGTTAAAATGCTTAGAACAATGCCTGGCACATAATAATGCAACATGAATGTTAACTAACTGTTATGATTAGAATTATAATATTATGTTGCATTACTTAAGAACATACCTGTCAAGTTTGGAATAAGAGTACAGAATTTGATTCTGTTTACTAAATGCATGCCTTGGACTATTGTGCATACTGCTTCTTAAAGTCATGAAATTAATTACTTTGGCCTTCAGACTTCTTAGTGGTAAAACAGGGTAATATCTACTGATACTTACATATGTGCAGTACATGTATGAAGTTTATACAAACCATATACTTCACGGGTTTAAGCACTAAAATTAAATGTGTTTTAAAGTACTAAGAATGGAGAAGTTACTCAATATATGACTTTCTTATGGAATCAATAAAGTTGTTTTCTATGTATCTTTTCATGTGAGTTTTTTACACAGTAACCTAACACAATGTCTGGGACACGGACACACACACACACACACGCTTCAATAAGTAAATGAATGAATTAAAATGGTGGCTGAGAATGTATAACTCAAGTAACAAGTTTAAAAGTAATTAAAACAGAAAAAGGGAGAATTACCTATAAAACAGGAAGCTGATGCTTAATCTGAAGGGTGCTCAGGGCAAGATCTATTTACTTCAAACCATTCATCTATGCAGCTAGAAAAGAACAAAACCAGAAAAACTGAAACACTTATTGTTTAATTATTGGTATCATGACAGCCATAATAAAAATTCTTACTTCTTGACCTTAATATATATTTACAGGAAAAAAATTTCAATATTTTAAATGAGTATATTTGGCATATGTAAGTAAAAGATAAGGATCTGTTTATTACATTTTGATTTTTTTTTTGTAATTCTACACCCAACGTGGGGCTAACCTCATGACCCTAAGATCAAGTGGCATGCTCTTCTGACTGAGCCAGCCAC
This sequence comes from Callorhinus ursinus, assembly GCF_003265705.2. NCBI lineage: Eukaryota > Metazoa > Chordata > Mammalia > Carnivora > Otariidae > Callorhinus > Callorhinus ursinus. The sequence continues at coordinate 45,591,161 of NW_027397074.1, read as the reverse complement.
ACATCCCACATTTTGATTATTCAAAGCAGTTAAGGAAATAAACTTTGCAAAATTATGCTATAAAGTACTTTAAAGTTGAAGTAGAACAACCATTACCAAAAAAGAATCTAAAGAACACTTTACCAATATTCAAAATTAAGTGACAAATCTGGATATTTTTCTCCTCAAAATATTCATTCATGCAAATACAATCTGTTCATGTACCTATCAATGTAATCAAAAACAGCTTTTAAATTCTAATTCTTGACAGTACTGCATCTTTTAAAAGACTATACTTCAATACTCACATATAAATATAGCCTTTTAATTCTATCCCACTCTACAATACATATACATACACAAATAAAAATACTATCATCCAATTGCATTTATATTTTGTGATTTTATTAGAAGTTAAATATTAGGGTGCATATAATTTCCTCATTATAGATCTGCACTGTTCAGTGCAGTAGCCACAAGCCATATGTGGCTATTTAAATTCATTATGATTAAATAAAAGAAAAATGCAGTTCCTCAGTCACACTACCACATTTCAAGTGCTCAAAAGCCACATGCATGGCTATTGGCTATTCTACCAGACACACAGATATGAAACATTTTCATCACTGCAGAAAGTTTTAGTTCACTGTGATAAGTGGTAAGGCCTTGATAAGGTTAAGTAACTTGTCCAACAGCTAGAAAGTTACCCAAGCAGAATTCAAACTGCTCAACATTCTCATTGTTGACGAATCTCAAATGTGCATTTGCCACAAAGCTAGAAGGCTTGGCTAATACGCTTACAGGCAAAATTATTATGTATCCTTCTCATATCCTGATAGAATAGTTTGGTGGGTAAAAATAATGGTGAAATCAAAAGGAAAAAAGGTAAAGTATCTCATCCACACAATATTCTTTCAAATATCTAAAATAATTTCTGTTGCTATTAAGACTTTTATTGTCTAAATAATCATGCCCAAATTGGCTTCTCAGCCTGCTCTCTATCCTACTTACTTGGCTCTAGTGGTCCTCTGGTCTACTGAAACATCCCTTAAAATGAAGTACTGAACCGGGGCGCATGGGTGGCTCAGCTGGTTGAGTGTCCAACTCTTGACTTCAGTTCAGGTCATGGTCTCAGGGTTGTGAGACCGAGCCCCACGTGGGGCTCTCTCTTTCCCCTTCTCCCTCTACCCTGCCCCTCCCACCAAAAAAAAGAAGTACTGAACAAAATACTCCAGATATATTAACAATTCACAGTACCTATGTGATTTAAAATAAATGGGTATTTATTTTACAAGCCATGTAATCTTGATTCACACTGAGAGATTATCATTGTAATATTCCATAAATACAAGCATGTTGCAATTTATGTGTCCATCCCTTTACGATGGACACTTTCAGTGATGCTAGAACATTCTTATACATGTCTCTTAGAACGGTGCTACTCGAAGAGTGGCCCACAAACACAGCGCTAATCCATGAGCTGTTTGTTACCAGTTCTCAATGAAATAAGGGGCTTTTGAGCCAGAACACCCATTTATTTTGCTTCTAACCACAGTGTTTTAACTTTTTTAAAAAAATTTTAAATCACTGCAAGTCTTCCTCAATGAAGACAGTATTATATTGATTTACATTCTCGCACAAGCTCCTTTATTTAATCCTGGACCTGCCACAATGAGTAGCAGCACCGTCCTAGAGCACAAGATCAAGAATTCCTCCAGGGCTTATATTTTAGAGTGGAATGACTGAACTGTAGAATATACACAGTACACAGCTATGACAGAGCTATTCACTAAGTATACCAACTTACATTTGTATGTTTACTGGCCATTTGGGGTTTTTTTTTTTCTGAATTGACTTAACAACTTTTGACAAATTTTCTATTTTGTCTTTTTCTTATAGGTTTATAGGAAGTTATTATCCAAATACTTCAGCTATAATATAGTATACACATTTTTGATGATCATTGCTTTTTACAAAATCATGCACTAAAACTAACAGGGCTTATGGGAAAACCCATGTTAAAGGCAGACCACTCAAACAATACAACCTTCTAACCAGAACAAAGCTGTGTTTGTTCCAGATAAATAAAATACCACTGTAAATACAGGATTTTTTTTAAAAAAGGGTTAAGTTAGCTTGACATAAAGAGGACTAAGGAAGGGGGAGCCTGGCTGGCTCAGTCAGTGGAGCAGGGGACTCTTGATCTCTGGGTGGTGAGTTCAAGCCCCATGTTGGGTATAGAGATAACTTAAAAAAAGAGGACTAAGGAAGGATTAATATTAATATGGGGACAAAAGCCTAATGCACAAAATTTGAGAACTATGAATGAAGTAAGCACTTCCAAAATAAAGCCTGTGGTCCAACTAAACTGGGTATAAGAATGTTCAGTGGATGGGTATTCTTATAGTACCAGGCACACCTCATATCCTGGGGTTCAGTTCTAGACCACTGCAATAAATATCGCAATAAAATGAGTCAAATTTTTTGGTTTTCCAGTGCTTATCAAAGTTATGTTCACACTGTACTAAGTGTGCAAAAGCATTATGTCTTAAATATATATACATACACATAATTAAATATAAGAAACAGGGCAGAGGACCATTGGGAAAGGGAGGGAAAACTGAATGGGAAGTCATCAGAAAGGGAGACAAACCATGAGACTCTTAACTATAGGAAACAAACTGAGGTGAGTGGGGGGATGGGGTAACCAGGTGATGGGCATTAAGGAGGGCACGTGCTGTGATGAGCACTGGGTGTTATACACAACTGATCAATTACTGAACTCTACATCTGAAACTAATGAGGTACTATATGTTGGCTAACTGAATTTAAATTAAAAGAAAAAAAGAAAAAATATAAAATTAAATTACCTATATTTGTAATAAATTTATCTAATAATTTAATTAAAAATACTTTATTGCTAAAATAGGCTAACTACCATCTGACTTTTTAGTGAGTCATAATCACTGTTCAGATATCACCATAACAAATAACTAATGAAGAAATTTGAAATACTGTGAGAGTTACCAAAATGTGATACAGAGACACAAAGTATGCAAACGCTGTTGGGAAAATAGTGCCAATAGACTTGCTCTATGCAGGGTTGTGAGAAACCTTAAATTTGTTTAAAAAGAAAAAAGGGGGGGGCTGTATCTGTGAAACGCAATACAATGAAGCACAATGAAACAAGGTATATCTACACTGTATTCTCCCACGGCCTGTTTCCATATATATATACTTTTCGTCCGTTTTTATTTGATGGAGCAAACACTAATGTGCTGAGAAATATTCTTTATGAACCAGTACGATCATCTCATTACAATGTCACTGTTCTTCCACTTACCAACTGCAATGAGCTAACTGCATTACAGAAAGCTGCTGAAGAAGCTCGTTTCAGATACCATACCAACAAAACTGTTGTTACGTGTACTGAAAAGAACTCAGCCTGAGGTCTAATTTTCTTTTACTTTTTCACAAATTCATGATGCAAAAAAGTTTTAAATTTTAATACAGTTAAATTTATAGACTTTTCTTTTGAAGTTGATGGGGAGGTATGTTAGCCCTAAAAATATCTCTTACCAAGAGGTCAAGAACATTTCTCTACATTCTTTCCAACACTTGTAAAGATTTTGATTTCCAAAGGCACATGATTAGTCAAATGGGAACTGATTATTTCAACTATAAAATTTTTCTACATCAATAACCAACTGATCTCAGTATCATTCACTGAATTGTTCATTCTTTCTTACTACTGTAATACCACCTCTGCCAAATCAATTTTTTTTATTTACTTAACAAATATTTACATAGTATCCGTTATGTGCAAGCACTTTCTAAAATTTAACTCATTTAAAACCTCCTAACAACTCTATGAAGTTGGTACTATCGCCTCATTTTATAGACTGAGGGAGGGAAAAACTAACTACAACTTGACCAAGATCACACAATGAATTAGTGGAGGGGCTGGGATTTGAATCTTGGGAGGAAGGCTTAACTTCCAAGAATCTATGCTTTTAACAACCCGGTGCCTATGCTGTCTCTCATAAGCGCACAAGTGTTTATGGACTCTATTCCTATGCCCTACCCACACTTGTCTTAATAACAATCTTATAATGTATTTGTACAGGGCAAGTCCCCCCAGCAGTTTTCTTCTTCGTGAGTATGACTGTTCTTGCCATATGGGCTCTTTGGTCCATGTGTATTTCAGAATCCACTTATAAAATTACATGAAAAAACTAGTTGAGATTTGAATGGGACAATATTAACTATGTAATTTGGGGTTAAGTGACATCTTTATGACATGGAATCTTTCTATCCCCAAGATGGTATACCTCAAATTTTAGATCTTCTGTATCTTTCAGCGAAGTTTTAAAATCTTGAGCAACTTTTGTAGGATGTATTCTTAACACAACTTACAGTTATTGTAGGTTTTGTGGCTGTTAATGTTATTATTCTATTAAAAAAAAAAAAGTTGTATTTTCTTTTTTCTTACTGGGATATGAATGCAACTAATTTTCATGTTGAGCTCCTATCTGGCAACCCTGCTAAGTTCTTAATCCCTAAGAAAGAGAGCAAAAGAGAGAGCATGCACGTATGTGCGCAGAGGGGGAGGGACAGAGAGAGAGAATCTTAAGCAGGATCTCAGGGAGGCCTGATCTCATGACCCTGAGATCATGACCTGAGCTGAAATCCAGAGCTGGATGCTTAACCAACTGAGCCACCCAGGTGCCCCAGTTCTTATTAATTTTTTTCTAAAGATTTTATTTATTTATTTGAGAGAGACAGAGAGAGTGAGCAAGTGAGCAAGAGTCAGGGGAGGGGCAGAGAGAGAGCCCTCTGAGTGGGGAGCCCAACAAGGGTCAGGCCCTGAGATCATGACCTCAGCTGAAGTCAGACACTTAGCCAACCAAGTCACCCAGGCACCGCTCTTATTAATTTTAATAATTTATCTAACATCTACTCTTCGCTTTTGTTTTGAAATCAATTCGTAAGTATAGAGTTTTACTGTTTTCTCACATTTACTGAGATAATATGGTCTTTCTCCTTTGTTAATGTGGTGTACTACATATATAAATTTTCTAATCTTACAGTGTCTTTACATTCCTAATAGTCATGAGGCATTACTTCAGATATATATTGATGAATTTGGTTTGCTAATATGTGTTTGGATTTTTTGCATTTATGTTCATGAATAAGAGTGCCTTCTAATTTACTTTCCTATACTTGCCTTGTCTGATTTTATTTATTTATTTTTTTAAAGATGTTATTTGTCAGGGAGAAAGAGCCAGCAAGCACAAGCAGGGGGATCGGCAGGCAGAGGGAGAAGCAGGCTCCCCACTGAGCAAGGAGCCCAATGTGCGACTTTACCCCACGACCCCGGGATCATGACCTAGGCCAAAGGCAGATGCTAAACCGACTGAGCCACCCAGGCGTCCTACCTTGTTTGATTTTAATATCAAGTTTATACCATTTTCATAAAATAAGTGGGAGAACCTACAATCTTTTCCTACTATTTGAAGTGTTTACAATTGTTAACATGGTGTTCTTTGGACGTCTGGTAGAACCTGCTGTCAAACCATCTTTGTAGGCCTGTTTTTAGGTTTTTGGGTCTTGTTTTAATTTTTAATATTTGTTGTTTTTCAAGGTTTGTCTTAATAACTACTTGTAACAGTTATCAGTCAACTCAGGTTTTCTATTTCTTCTTGAATCATTTTGGTAATTACTACATATCATAATATACAATTAATAATATATAATAAATATATTTATATATTATAAAATATATAATGAATTGGAAAGATAATATTCTTAAAGAAACTGCCTGTTTTGTTTATATTTTTAAATCAGACTGTAAAATTTTTCACAAAATTTTCCGATTATTTTTAATTTCTGTGTCTGAAGTTATGTGTTATTCCTATACTGTTCACTTTTTCCTTCTAGAGACAATCCTGCCAGAGGCCTATTTTATTTGTCTTTAAAGAACCAACTTTTGGCTTTGTTGGTCTCTAGTGTGTAATTTTTTCATTTCATTTTCTTCTCTCATCTTTATTATTTTTTTGCTCTATTCTGTTTCTTCATTTTTCTAATTTATTAAGGAAGAACTTGTTTAATGAGTTCCAGTCTTTCTTTCCACTCTAACACAAGCCTTCCAAGGATCACTCTAGAAAATGTCAGAAGGGTTTTTCATTATTATTCAGTTTTGAGTATTTCTAAGATCCATTACGATTTCTTTTCTTTCTGGGGGTGGGGGGTGGGGAGAAAACCCTAAGGAGGCTCCGCTCTCAGTGCGGGGCCCGACAGGGGGTTTGCTCTCAGGGCCCTGAGATTCCGACTGGGCCCAAATCAAGAGTCAGACACTTAGCCCACTGAGCCACCCAGACACCCCTCCATTATATTTCTTCTTTAATCTACAAATTACTTAAAAGTATGTGTGAAGATTATTCATCTTTTATTACTGACCTATAATTGGCCAGAGAACAGCTAGCTTTCTGTATGGCACCAATTTTTTGTAGTTTGCTAAAACTTGCTTTATTGCCCAGCACACCATCAATTTCTGTGTATTTCACATGTGCTTGAAAAGAAAATGTACTAATTGCTAGGTGCAGACACACATACATCCATTAGACAAATCTGTGAACTGTACTGCTTGTTTGTTCTAGGTCTTGACTCATTTTGTGTTTATCTGCTTGACTCAATGAGAATTATGTTGAAATTTCCCATTATCATGACATTTCTGTCCATTTTTTTCTGACAGTTCTATAAATATTTTACCTTGAGACTGTTCTTAGGTTCACCAAAAACTGAATTTTATATAGCTTTATCATATCATACTAGTAATATTTTTGTTAAAATTTATTTTGTCTGTTATTAATTTAGCTTTGTCAGTTGCTCATAGTTAATATTTATCCGGACATAATTTTCTATTCCTTCACTTTCACATTTTTCTATATCCTTATGTTTAAGTGTTTGCTCAGCAACAGCATATCTTTCAGTCTGCTGTCAACTGATGAGTTTTATTTAGATTTATTAAAATTGCTGATATTGTATTTATTTTGCCTCCTTATTTTGTATTATTTATTGTGTTCTCTATGCTTTTCCCCACACCCACCTTTAAATAAAATTCTACCTTATTCCTTTTATTGGTTTAAAATGTTATAGTTTTCTATTTTTTTCTGTTCACCTTAAATTTTTTTTTTACCTAAAAATTGTCCTGTGTTGCTCTGAAACTAAGAATACTTTATGAGAATCTAGATGGATGTTAGAGTCAGACATGGCTAAAATCTCAGCTCTTCCATTTGCTAGCCATGTGACCTTGAAGTGATTTCCTATGGTCCCTCGGCTTATTCCCTCAATTACAGAATGAGATTGTTCCAAGGTTTACATGAGATAACCTAGCTAAGCTGTTATGGACAATACCTGGGTAACAGGAGATGTTTAACAAATGGTAGATTTTTGGATACAAACAGATGTGGGCTTTAATCTTAGTTCTAGCAGGTAAAAAAGGCTGTTATTTTTTTAAGAAACACGGGAAGGGAGTTTCAATTAAGAAGAAAATTTTTCAGCCCTAAGGGCAATGTCTGAAATTTTGAGAAGCATCGCTTACTCTACTATCAACTTGGTTAACATAAAAAGAAACTTACCCTTTATGATATATGCATAGACAAGGCAGTCGTGCTATAGTATCTCCCTGCTGCAATTCTTCAAGGCATATTGCACATTCCCCAGCATCTTTACTCAGTACATCCTCTGAGGAAAGAGAAAATGAATTCAGGACAATAAAACTGAAAGACAAATTACAGGAACACTAATTTATAAAGAGTGGTGACTGGCATATTTTGTCAGAAATACATAAAACTCAGCACCCATATTTGAAATACTATTCATAAGTCAGTGAATAATATTTACCTTTACTCATAGACAGCATCTTATTTCCATTTACATCTCACTGAGGCATTACAGTAAGCAAGAACAGTGCAGAATCCTCCGACTTGCAAAGGATTTTGCTATAAAACTTCATCAGCAAGTCAGTTATTTGCAATTTGGAATTTATTTTCCTTCTCTTACTAATCAATATTAATTTGATGCCCAGGATAGTTCAAAAAAATTTAGACTGTAATGTGGCTGAAAAGACATGAAAATACTATTATAATTTTTAAAATTCTAAAATAACAAAATTGGGTAAGTTAAAGAAATCACCCTGAATATGGGACTTCTTAAAAAGGTCTGCTTAATTCAAGAAAATCCAAAGGTAGATTAAAGTTTTGTGTAGATTCTGAAAGGGACTTTTGGAAACTTGAGGATTTCAGACAGGCAACAATTTTTCTTAATCCTTTTCCAGAACAATACCCGGTCGACACCAGGCAGCAATTAATTAGACTGGCTTCCAGAGGGCCCTGCACAGTGTTTAAAACACTGCTATGGTAAAACCCTTTACAAAGTGAAAATTCCTTTTGGGGGGGAAAAAAGGTTCTTTCAATTTATGTTTTATACTGAATAAATATTTTATTAATGTTAAAGCTTAATTTTTTAAAAGGATCTTGCCTAAAACAGAGATGTTAGCCAGATAAAATGACGAATAACTAAAACATGCTGTTGCTGTAAAGTTTGGAGAAACTGTCAAATGTATGAGAATGTATACTCAGTAAGTGTCGAGAATGGAAAACTAAAGCAGGACCATGCAATATGAATTTATACCACAAATAACTAAATTACTGTCTGTAGAAATAAAAATCAAATAGGCTAAAGAGAAAAGACTACACCAATTTCTACCTAATGCTGAAAGACAGTGCAAGGTAGGGAAGTTCCTAAAATTATTTGCCTGGTACTCCCACACCTCTTATAAAAACCAACGAATTTAATTGTGCATTTATCTGTAATCGTTCATTGTAGAAAAATTCATTCTCTAAGAAGTAGTTCGCCTTTCAGTTATTCATATTGAGACAGCACATTAAGAGGAAACACAGACTCTATTGGGTCTATACCAGCAGACAGATGATTTACCCGTAAGGCTGGAGGGGGTAACAGGGCAACCTCTGCGGAAAAAGGCCTTGGAATGAAAAGTTCATGTGTTCAGAATCTAGGGAATATGGTTGAGATGACTTTAGCTAACTACTGGGTAGTTCACAAGCTGACATGCCACAATCAGAGACTTGGCCAGGATAAGCAAAGCTGGGTAAATGGATAATGTTCTCATTAACAACCCCCTCTAGTGTCTTGTCCCCACTTTTCCCCTCTTCACCCTGGAGGTCCGTCCACTACCTCCACTCCACCCACCCTGAGCCCAAGTCTTTCCTTCCTTCTCTTGATCTCCATTTTTTTTCTTACTGTTCTGGATAGCTTTCCACAGATGGGAAACCAGTCTAGTGTAAAAAAACCTAATTAGTGGTATATTGGAACGCACGAAAGGAGGCCACTCCAGTGGCCCCACCCATGTCACAAATCTAAACCTCAATCATCCTGCACTTACGGAGAACATCTCACTATCAAGGCAACGTAACACCAGTCACAATCCTCCAGCTTGGCTTTAGCTAGCTTACGTTACCCTGGAAAACAGGACCTTCTACCCAATCATGCCCTGCTTTGGGCTGCCTCTTCGAACATTATATAAAAGTCGCTCTCAAAAAAATACCTTCAGAAGTGCTCGTGAGGCACTGTACTCCCTCAATCTATGGATTATTTTCCCTTGAATAAAATACAGCAAACTCATTACTGAATTGTTTTAGTTTTGCCATTTGACACTAGGATGACAGCAGTGAGAGGATGTGAAGGAGACACTAAAAGATCTTAGCAAAGGTCTGTAACTCCAAATAATAACAGTATATTCTCACAGCATCTATTCGATATCTTTCACCGCAAAGATATACCACATCATTAACAATGAGTCTGAGTTCTACAACAAACTTCAAAAAAATCAACCATCACTTTTTACCAAGCCTAAGACATCAATGATTAGAACATGTACCATTAGTCTGCACATAAGTAAAACAAACCCCCCAAAACCCCACCACTGAAATGACACAAATCAACTTTAAGATGCATCTCATTTTCCAGAGCTGTTAAAGTATGAAGTGTGTCTTAGAACTGGTGAAACATGGTATCACATTTTCTACCTTTTGGAATACATTAATATTGCATCTAGATTTAAGTCAAAAGGAACCATATAATCTCCATTATCTTATATTAAGAAAATGAGATAGGCCAGCTTTTAAAAAATAAGGAAAAAGCATTGCCATTATTTTTTGCCATATACTACTATGTAACAGATTGTCAGCACCAAATGAAAAGAACTAGAATCATTAAGTATAAGCTTCTGAATGCACCGTTCACAGAAAAATAAGTGTCTTTTAACAATACTTTTATGGTGACCTAAGACCAAGTCTCAATTCTTTATTACAAAAGGTTTTTAAAAATCTCTGAGTTGGGAAAATTTTAATATCTTGAAGGTCTTGGTTTTATCCTGTTTTTAAGTAAATTTATTTACGGTACAACAAAGACAAATATAATCTGCATATAATTAACATAATGATATTTATTTTAAGAATATAATGTTATGCTTTGCAAGTACTAAGTTAAAAAATCATTTTAGTTTAATCTAAAATGCCATATTAAAGTCAGCCATTTAATCATAAGCTCCCTAAGCCCTAGTAATGAAAAATAATCAGAACTATATATTCTATGTTAAGAAAGGTGCACCTATATACAACAACATTCCAAGCAAATTTCAATGCAGAAGCAGCCTACATTCACTGTAAATAGCTTCTAGTGAAATGATCTCTGCTCAGAAAATTAAGAGGTAAATGTTAACATGTTATAGACAGCCACTACTCAACTGCATTTTGATAAGCAACTCTGAGTCAAAAGACAGTTCACTCACTGCAAAACCCCAGTTACTGTCTCAAATACCAAATGCATAATTTGAAAATTCACTATGCAACATGGTTCATTTTTGCCTACATGGGGGGGGGGTTTGCTAGAATGTTCCCCTCTGCTACCCCATTATGACAGTGCCCTTCCATTCAAAGGAAAGTTTTGAGCTTGGTAATGGGAAACATTCAGACTTAAATACGGTTGGGAAAAACCACAAAGTCCAGGATACTGAAGCATCTTCAAGACAGCTGGGGGAAAAAATGTTAAAAATCTTTAGCCAATCAATTGAAAACATTCACAAAGATACTACTATAAGCAATATGGAGTCAACATTTTAGGACTGCAATACATCGAGGGCAGACTATTAATAGCCAAAATTGTTATTAAAGAAGCAGAGAAAGGAACACTAAGAGATTTAACTTCCATAGTTAGCTAGTCTGACTGGATTCCTGCTCTCCACAAGCACTTATAAATGGGGAGGCACTAAAGATAGTGAATAGAAACACTTTTATTGTTTTTTCAAGTATTGCTGATGTCCCACCTAAACATTTGGAACACTAAAAGTTAAATCAGTGTACTGTTTATCAGTCTCATTTTTTTTTGTCTTATTCATATGGTGTATGCATTAATTTAGATGTACTGATACAGGAAAAGAAGAATTAAAGCAGGAAGAGAGCAATGATTTCTAACCAGAGGTGGGCACCAGGATCACTTGGGTAGGCATTCTGTCTCAATACAGAAAATAAATTACATATACGTGGGCCCCATCCCTGGAGATGCTGAAATATACACCTGTCTCAGAAACACAACTGCTATCAATTGAAGAGCATGTCGAAGTAGGAAGAGCATAAGATTTAAAGTTGAAAATAGGAATCTCCATCCTTTCAGTTAGCTATGTAATCTCCAAAAAGTTGGTCAACTTTGAGTTTCCTTTTACTCTCCTTTAATATTAGTATAAAGGTACCCAAAATATTATAGAGATGAAATTTTAAAGAGTTATGTGAAAAGCTTTATAAGTTATCAAAACATTATACAAAATATTCGTTTTTATTACCATTGTTATCAGAAAGCACTTTTCAGACTTCTCCAAAAACAAAGTTGGTCATTTTTCTCTTTTTCTCCTCATTCTGGTATTCTAGCTGTTTCAACTTCACACGGTGTCATAAATAATCCCATGGCCACCAGAAACTTACTACAGAATACTCTTGACCTATTTCTAGAGACCTATTATAGTTTCAAGGGTGTGAACAAGTCCATGCAAACAACACTGCCTAATTTTTAAATGTTTTGGCTTCATTCTATATTTAAAAGTACTATAAATGTCCCATTACATATCTTTACATATATTGTTATTTATTTATTAATCCTATGAGGTAACTAATGCTACCTCTTTTTTACAGATAAGGAAACTGAGGCTCAAAGAAGTTAAGTAACTTATCAGAAATTACTAACCTAAATTAAGTTCTGGGATCAGGATTCAAATTAAGGCTAAGTCGCTGGCCTGTTTATTACATGAATTTTGCTACAAGAGATGGCTACATATTTAGAGGAAGTATGCTCAAGACTGCTTTATCTTCTGGAGTTATCAAGCTGCTGTCAAAACTGTATCAGAAATGAGCTTATACTTTACTGCTTACTTCCTTCTATTGGACAGGGAAATAGCCCTGTCCAATTAGAACTTTCTGTGATGACAGAAACAGTCTTTTTATCTGTGCTGCCTGAATTGGTAGCTACTAGCCACATATGGCCTGAAAACAGCACTTGAAATGTGGTCAGTGCAACTGAGAAACTGAATTTTAACTGTCCTTCATTTTAGTAAAATACAAAACCTGAAAATATAGGATAGATAAGGAACATACATTTATAAACTAATTAAAAACTTCTGTAGATTGCTATTTCATTTATAGCCTCAAGCTCTTAATTTGCATTGCCCAAAAAAATTATTTAAAATTCAAGCAGCCCAATATGCAAAATTAAAATATTTAGCAAGTACAAGCACATATCCATATAGTTATTGCAGATCAAGACATGGAAAAAAAGCAGACAGCTCCCCCCCCCCAAAAAAATCCTTTGAAAAGAAAGAGAACAAATAAGACCAAATTTGTTAGAGGCAGCCAAGAAAACTCCATGCGAAAATTTCATAATCATCACAACTTTATTTTCAGATCAAGCATCCAAACAGATATATGATCTTTTCAGCAAAATACAATGCCAAGCACTACCATGGATCAGGCATGTTACCTGAAGACTTATTTTTTGTTCTTGAACCCTCAATGATAGCAGTAGAAAACAAAAGCAGCTGAAATGTGAAATAATCCCTAGAAAAATCAAGAATTAAAAAAATTCATAACATTAGTAAGAAGCAATTACTCAAAGAATGAAAAATAGGGGCTCACAGGACTTATTAATAAATACTTTCAGAAATAAATTTATCTCTAATGGACTTAAAAGACAAAGTTAACATTATAGATCCGTGAGCTGTTACTGTACTTAAATATCGTAAGGGGAAGTAGAAATGATACTTAACAGAGGGAAACTGCCATTTTCACTATAAGACAACTATATCAATAAAAACAAGGGAGTGACCTTTATTTATTAGAGTGTCTAAAACTCAAAGTTCATGGTCAACCTCTGCTTTTATCCTTTTTAGACCCTCTGGTTCAACTAGGAATGACTGGCTTCCTCTAATGCTTTCTTTAAATATAACTGAGAACTGACTATACACAGAGCTACTTATCATTTGCAACGTTAGAAACCATTAATAGGGGCGCCTGGGTGGCTCAGTCGTTAAGCATCTGCCTTCGGCTCATGTCATGATCCCAGGGTCCTGGGATGGAGCCCCGCATTGGGCTCCCTGCTCGGCGGGAGGTCTGCTTCTCCCTCTCCCACTCCCCCTGCTTGTGTTCCCTCTCTCCCTGTGTCTCTGTCAAATAAATAAATAAAATCTTAAAAAAAAAAAAAGAAAGAAACCATTTAATATTAAGACTAATTCTTTAAAAGTGGGATAGAACTTGTGACTCTTCTGATGACTTTCAAGGAAAAATGTGTATTCTTGGGAATATTTCTGGAAATACAGACATCTGGCACCTTCTCCAAGAAAATGAAAATGTAAGTGGAATAAAATGGAACTCAAACTAGAAACTCTAAAAGGTAAAATATACAAAAGGAACACAAACTCAATACTTAATAGATTTAGCTTTCTTGGGCCTTTTATTCCTAACTTACTTTAAAAGGCCAGCTAGGGCTGCGTATTATATAAAATTAGGTATACAACAAGCTGCCGAAAGTCAAAGTCACCTAAGAAATTATTAGATTACCGAATTATTCCCCAATCTTCAAGTCAAGAGAACTATCCTATGCCCCCTCCCTATCACAAATCAACAATAAACCAAAATTCACAACCAATACACTGATTTGCTAAACTCTAAACAAGTCATTTTCTCAGACAAGTTGTCCACACTAAAAAGTATAGGAATATTCAGAAACTGCTGAACATATACAAAAATAGAAAATATAGACTTTTAACTAAATTTAAATTTGGTCCACCTTTGTTTTGAATCACTGCAGAGAGAAAACACAAGTCCTAAAAATACAAAAAAGCTAATTTTCAAGATTATTGTGTACTTTTAAAATTAGATTAATGTGTTAAATTATAATGTAGGCTATTCATGGCACTACAGACAGTCAAGCAACCTGTTAATAGGATAAAAAAAAAAAAAAAAAAAAAAGTGTTACTTACACACAGCTCTAGATTCAAATTCCAACTCTTCAACTTATTTAGGAATATAATGAGAGTAACAATACCTATGTCATAGGGGAGCGGGAAGGATGAAGGAAGACCTGTGAAATGTCTAGCACTGTGGCTGGCAAGCAGCAGACATGTTCTGAAGATTAGCTATGGCATCACGGGCAAAAAAGGACTCTTCCTCGGAGTTTGTTTTCTCCAATCGAAAGAAATGATGAAACCTGCTCCACCTGTCTCTTAAGATTGTTGTGAAGATCTAATGAGATAGTACAAACGGGAGAAGGCGGTCTCATGGAAAAAAGAACAGGCTTGGACTTTGGACAATGTGCAAACCTCTTTGAGCCTCGTTTTTCTTCAAATAAACTGCAGGTCATAATACCTACATCTCATATGGTCTTCAATATTGACGATTAAAAACAAAAGAGCTAATAAATGTGAAAACACCTAAAAGGTTTGAACTAAGTTATCAGCTGAATATAAACAAAATTTTACTACAGTATTATTGAAGTAAACTGAAAAATGTCAACTCAAATAGTATTACAACATGCAAAAATACATATTATGTCAGAATTATCAGATTTATGGAACTAGGATTCTATCACTTTGTTAGAATGAATCTGAGAAGGAGTATTACAATTATATGTCTACTGCTCTTGTTGACTGAAGCTGAAGCATGATGTCTTTCCCTTCTGCTTTCTGCTGAGGCTGTAAGATAATTAGTAGGCTAATAAGTATCATACAAAGGTCACAAACTCAAATGCCTGAAGGAGGATAGCCAGAAAACATTCAAGGAGCAACTCATCTTAATCATTTTGTAAGAGAAAAGAACAGCACAGTTGTGACGATGAATGCCAACCGAATTTTGGCCTTGGTTTTAAGGGTGAAGAGGTTAACTGTGAAAAACCGATGCACACAGTCCTATCTAAAGGGGCAGAATGCCATGTAGGAATGAGGGCCCAGTGTGGCCAAATACTATATATTTAAAGCAGCTGCAAATTTAGATTTTTAGGTGAAATTTCTCATTTTTCAAAATACTGACAAAAACCCATTTTGATACTGTGTAAGCCAATTAAGAGAATGTAGTCAGATGTAGTCAATACTCTGCAATCTCTGTAATAAAGACAGTAAATTCCAGGAGGGCAGGGAACCTTGTATGCTCTGCTTCCTCTAGCATGCAGCATAGTGTTTTGCACACAGTAAGTACTTGAATAAAATATTTTTTGAACAATTAATGAAGCAAAAGATCTCAGAAGACCAGAGAAAACACCAAGTGACAAAGAAACAGCCAACGAACAGAGAAAATGCCCCAAGGCCGGGGACTGCTGTTTCAGTGGCCTGGGCACTTTGCAGTCTGATGACTCAGATGAGCTCAGAACTATTTTTTAAGTGTACTGACTTCTTTACCCACGAGGTTATCAGCCAATCGACCAGAAAGCACTGGACATATACTGAGTTTGCCAACAAATACTTTTAGGTTGATTAGTATGGATAGGTAAAGTATTAAAAGTATGTACGCACAGGAAAGCTATTTAAAATGTCCAGTCCTGAAATGATAAAGCAAAGTGTGAAGCAGTAGCTCTGACAGTAAGAGCCATGAAACAATGGCAACCGAGCCTTCTTTCTTGATCCCCTTTCACTCTGGCTACTAAATTACTAGAATAATGGTGACCAACTGCTGGATCCTGGAGAATCTAAATCAAGATTTAGGTAATGAAAGCATATGAAAATCAAAAAAAAGCAAGTATGAAAAGGGTTTTTAACAAATATTCTAAGGACAGAGAAAATACATTCATTTGTAAGGTTTCTTTCTTTTCAATGGGCCTGCTCAAAGTCTACCAATCCTCAAGTTTCCCAGCCAGTCAGCAGTATCTGAGTGACTCTCCTGGGGACAAGGAACAAGGCTGCTTCGACACTGAGAAACCAAAAAAAGCACCAAACTGGGCTGACAACAGAACTCTCCCTGCACCCAAGAGGAGGGAAACTTCTTTCCTAACACCTTCAAACAAACAGGGTTTAGTGTGTGGCCAAGTTAATGATCACTAGGCTCTTCTTCTATCAGAGAAAGAAATAACACTATGATCTACATGTATGTCGAGAGATTCTACAACTGCTGACATTACGTAACAGAGAAAGGTCATGAGCTAAGTACACACAGCAAAGTGAACGAAGGTAAAGCAAGATAAAGAATTGAAATCGATGCCTACTGCAGTGTCAGAAAGAATAAATGGCAGAAAGAAAGCCAGGAAGGGATGGAGGAACGAGGAAGGTGCGACAACTTTATAAAGCAGAACTTCCGAGAACCACAACCTATAATTTTTTAATATTTCAGAGAAAGGATAAAAGAAAGGTCATTGCAGAAAACTAAATTAGTAATCTAGAATAATGTCATGTAAGTAACTCCAAAAAAACCCAAAAAACAAAAACCCAAAATCATGAATGAAAACAGACACAGAGGACAAATCCAGTTCTAATATTGAAATTAAAGAAATTACAGAAAGAGAAAAAAGAACACAGAAAGAAATACTAGAAGAAAATAATCCTTGAGCTGACTAAAGACTTTTTAAACTGAAAGGGCTCATGAAGCTTTATGCAGGATTAATTAGAGAGATGGGAGTAGGGTAGAAAAACACTAAAACAGACACATTCTGGGAAAAAAATTGAATTTCCAACCTTCAAAGCACAAAATCGACCTGTACGCTTTCAAATGTAAAGAACAGGTAACTTACAATGAAAAATAGTGAGACCTAGCCAGACTTCTCATCTATAATACTAGTAGTTAGAGAATAGAGCAATTTTATAGACTTAAAAAAAAAAACCCTGAAATAACAATATCCTGTATTCTATATGAAGGCAAACCAAAAACATTTGTGCATGCAACAGCTCATTAAGTATATAATCTATGAAAGGTTGTCTAAGGAAATAATTCATGGAAATGCTTCTAAGAAAAGAAAATTAGAAGAACAAAAATCTCAATATACACAAAAATAAAGAGTATAAAAAACCGCAGTGAGCAATTAAACATGTGTAAGTGAAATGTAAATAGATAATACTGTGACTGAAACTGTATTATAACCATAGGTTTTTGAAATGAAAACAGTATTTCACCAATGCAAACTTAATGATGTAGAATGCAAACTCTGTTTCCTAACATCCAGGAATTGCAGATAGTAGGGGAGGAGGTGAGGGAAAGAGCACAAAAAACAAAACAAAACAAAAAAACCTTAATTTTGATAGAATATGACAGAAAAATATGTTTAAAGATACACATTAAAGTAAGGTAATCAACCAGGAATATCAAGATGCATAGTAAAGTTGTGGATTAATTTAGAGGGAAGGGAAAGCAACTTGATCAATCCAGAGAAGCTGGACAAGAACAAATAAAATAAAAAATAAGTGACAGAATAATTCCAAATTTGTCAGCTTTAAAATATTAAATCGAATAGTGTAATCTACTATTCAGTCTCAACAAATCAACTTATTTGCCATGAATTCAAACAAACAAACAACTCAGGGCAACACAGGGAAGCAACTATCCTAGAGCACATGCAAAGATGTAACAGCTCAGGAGTGAAGATGAAAAAGAGAAGGAAAAAGGATTTACAAAATGAAGGTGAATCTAGATGCATAAGAAAGAGCAGACATTCCTGAAATCACAGGGACAAAAGGAGTCAGAAACAAGAAAAATAAATTGGAAATGAAGAAAATGTTAAAAACAAAGAAAAAAATGGTATCTATTGAAAACAAGAGAGATCCAACGGCTTATCTATAGTCAAAAATAAAATTCAAGGGGTGCCTGGTTGGCTCAGTTGGAAAAGCATTTGACTCTTGATCTCGGGGTCATGAGTTTGAGCCCCACGTTGGTTGCTGAGATTACTTAAAATAAAATTCCAGAAAACATTACAGAAATGAAAATACAACTAAAGCTGCATATTTGAAGGGGACACTGAGTCCTAGAAAAAAAAACCTAGCCATGAAAACCCAAATCTATTTCCAAAATATCCTACTGGTGTCAGACTCCTTCACAGTAGCATTTTAACACTACAAGATTGGAAGAATGTTTATAATACCCTCCAGGAAAGTAAGTGTAACCCAAAGATTTCACACCTAAACAAGAAGTCTAGAAAATTATTTCCCATGAACCCTTCTCAAAAGATTTACATGAGGATGAACTTCAGCTAATCAAGAGATGCCTAGAAAACCAAAGCAAAAGGACCGGCAGTGAGAATTAAATCTACTTAACTCTAAGATCAAAATAAACATGGGAATTATGATTAGGGATTGTATAAACTGAAAACCTAAATTAAGGGCAAAAGAGCTAATTATTATCTTTAATAATTTAAGTATCATTTAAAGCTGACAAAGCAAATAACAGAAGTGTAAATATATTTAATACTCTTAAAAAGTAAACAAGAGATAATGCAATAACCAAAATCAGGATATAGAAGAAGGAAAGGAATTGGGGCGCCTGAGTGGCTCAGTTGTTTTAGGCATTTGACTTTGGCTCAGGTCTTGATCTCAGGGTCCTGGAATCAAGCCCCACATGGGGCTCCCCACTCAGTGGGGAGTCTATTTCTTCCTCTCCCTATGTTCCACCCCCTGCTCATTCTAATAAAATCTTAAAAAAAAAAAAAAAAAGGAAAAATTTTTATCATTTCATTCATCATTTCGTATTTCATCACTGCTCATAGAAATTAACAGCGTGTAAAAATATGAGCATCAAGATTATATAGTTATAGTCACACTTATGAAATTAATCTCTAAAAAAGAAATACAGTTCTTCCTAACTAAAAGAAGAAATATGGAGCAAAGAAAAACTGGCTACTTGGTGAAATGTTTTTAAAAAGCTATAAAAACAGGAAGTATAATATAAAATGACAGAATTAAAACTAGCTGTATCACTAAATGTAAATGGGCTAATACAACACAGTAAAAAAAAAAAAAAAAAAGACTAGATTGGATTCCAAATAAAATTAACCCTGTATTGTACACAAGAAGTATATCTGAAACAAAAAGATGAAAGATGGAAATACAAAGAAAACACTTATCAGGAAAATACAAACAAAAAAAAAAGAGAGAAAGAATTACACTCTTAATATCAGACAAGGTCACAGTGCAAAAAGCATTAAAGGAGACACAGAACCCTTTAAATACTAAAAGATGCAATTTGCACCTAAGTTATAATGATTATGAATAACAAAATCATAGCAACATTCTATAAAGCAAAAAAGTACAAGCAATACAAATAAAAATAGAAACGTCAGCAGTAGGAAACTTTAATTCACCTCAGTCCATGACAGATCAAATAAAACAAGATGGATATAGAAGACCTTAAATTGAACATGAATATGGAACGTTTGCCAAAAATGACATGTTAAACCACAAAGAAAAAACTTAGTAAATTAAAAATACAAAAATAGTACAGATAGCATCCTCCAATCATAATACGGTAAAACTAGAAAACAAATAGCAAAACTGGAGGAAAAAGGCACCTAACATCTGGGAATTTAAAAACTCTCCCTTAACTTTTGAGCTAAAGAAGAGATCCCCTAAATATAAAATATCTAAACAACAAAAAGAAAGTAATAGTGATAAAATACTATATATCAGAATCTATGGAGCAGAGCTAAAATATAAGAGAAAAACTCATACCCTTGCATATTTATGCTGAAAAAGGAAGGAAGGAAAAGAAGAAAGGATGAAAGAAAACGAATTAATACTCCCAAGACAACAGACAAGGAAAAGCACATCTAAGGAATCAGAAGAAATAAAAAATATTTTTAAAAGCCTAAGAAATTAATTCTAAAACAGGAAAAAAATGATAGACCCAAAGGTATCTAAGGCCAACAATAAAAAGGGTGAAAGAAAGTAAACACTGATACATAAGTTAAGAAAAAATTGGGAAAACAATCACATTTAGGCAGAAAATAAAAAACCGTAAGAGACTAATTTGCTAACAATATGCAGCAATGAAATAGGTAACTTTCTACTTTACTTTTAAGAAGCAAAGCAGACTGAAGGCAGAAATCCAAACAGATTATTTCTATAGAAATCGGAGAGAGCTCTTAGAGTTATCCTCAAAAAGCATGAGGCCCAGACACTTCCGCAGGGAGTTACACCAAACCTTTGAAGTTCAGAGAATCTGAATGCTATTTATACAGCTGCAGAGCATACAAAAAGGAAATCTAAATGATTTCTTCTGAAGCAAGCATAACAATGATTCTAAGACTCAAAAAAAGATTACGCCCAAACCAGTCCAATCTTAGTTTTGCAAAAATCCTAACTGAAATACTAGCAAATACACTCCAGCACCACACTAAAGGTAAAACTCCAAGTATTATCAGAAATAACAAATTCGCATACATCGCAGACCAAGCAAGGCTTCCAGGACTGTGTCCCACAAACCTACTCATACAGATACAAAACACCAGGCACAATTTAACATCCATCAACAAGGGACTGGTTAATCACCTATGGCTCGCCCACCTATAAAATATAAGGTAATTGTAAAGAACAATGAAACTCATTTGGAGTAATTTCCAGGATATATTATGAAAAAAACTTAAGGTTCAGAACCATCTACAGCATGATATCACCATGTAAAAAGTGTGGGGGGCAGATTATGTGTAACCTTTACATATGCAGTAAGTATCTCTGGAAGGATCACAAGAACTGGTAGCATTGCCTGCCTCTGGAAAGGGTGACTGAGGGACAGGTGAGAGGGAGACTTCACTGGATATCCTTTGTGTCTCTTTGCATTGGAACCACTGCAAACATGTTACCTCTTCAAACACAAAATTAAAATCAATTACAAGAAAGGGGTGAGCAAAAAGACAGCAGGTGAATGTAAACAAAAAGAAATCATTGGGAGACAATTCTCCCTAGGTCTCTCATGTTTCAGCATGTCTTAGACTCTTTTCAATGATTTTTATAAAGCAAACAGCCCTGGAAGACAGAGGCAGTGTCTTCTCCAGAGCCAAGGGCAGACCTGCTTACTTCCCACCATAAAACATTCAGGTTCCCTAACTAAGCTCAGGGTTCCTTTTCTGCAGTGCAACTCAATGAGTGTGCAGATACCACCTGGCTCCTCTCACATCACCCTGTGGGAATTGAGGCTGGAGGAAGGGGCACAAGAAAATGCTGATATTGTTATGATTAATAACATTAAAAAGTCCTTTGATTCTGGTTTCTACCAGAATCCATGGAACTGTGGCAGGCTAACTTGTCAGCTTGCAGGAAGGGTAAAATCTCAGGCCCCTCAGTTTTTGCATTAGTCAAAATAATATCAGATAAAACAAACTATTAGGTAAAGCAGAAGAGAGAAGCGTTTAATATAAAAACATTCAATGCAAAAGGAAAATAAAGCACAAATATTTGGGCAAATAACATAGCTATGAAATATATAAAGCCAGGAAAAAATGTGCTGCAAGGCAAATATCACCAAAAGAAATTTAAAAGACTTTAGGGGCGCCTGGGTGGCTCAGTCGTTAAGCATCTGCCTTTGCCTCAGTTCATGGTCCCAGGGTCCTGGGATTGAGCCCTGCATCTGGCTCCTTGCTGAGCGGGAAGCCTGCTTCTCCCTCTCCCACTCCCCCCCCCCCCCCTTGTGTTCCCTCCCTCCGTCAAATAAATAATAAAAAATCTTAAAAATAAAATAAATAAACTTAAAAAAATTGGTAAAATTATAACCAGAGGGGATACCGTAACAAACTCCTTCCTAAATCTGTCAGACATAAGCAAGGATACAGACTATTTCAATAATGTAACCAAACTCAACTTTTTAGAAATATATATATATACTTTTTTAAAAAGTAAATCTAATATCTACATCAAAATGACTTCTCATTACACACATCCCTCCCCCCAAAATGTATCTTTTGAAATGCAGCCTTTTTTTTCTAGCTAACTCCTGAATCAAGCAGATTAAAAACTGAAATGAGTAGCTATCTAGTAAATAACAAGAACATTTTTTTATAAAACTCTTTCTTTATATATACTAAATCTCAGACTGAGATAAATGCTAAGGAGTACAGTTTAAAGAGATTAAGGTAAAAGGACACCCAAGTAACAATAATCTAGGAGGTGCTGAGAGGTCAAGAAGCCTGGAGATCCCAAATCAGTCTAGCAGAAAATGGAAGAAACCAAGCAAATCATAAATCTTATAAATATTTAGATGGCAAAGGAATAGGACTATCTAGAATATATCCGTTATGGCTTTTATTGTTATATTACCTTAATACACTTAAAAGTGTTAAGAGTTAAATACAATCCCCCCACAATGCAGAGCCACTCTAATATTGCCTTCCCTGAAACCAAACCACTCAGTGGCTGGGGAGATACTACTCAAGGCCATCTCAGAGGCAAATCCAGGGAAGTATTCTGAATTATCAGGGCTACTGTGACTTAAAGAGGGGGAGAAAAAGCATTTAAAAAAAAAAAAAGTTATGCAAGTAATAAATGGTCACTGAAAAACTATTCACAAGCATTTCTTTAATAGTCCTCCCTAAAATCTTTCTTGAACTCAACAAAATATTCAGTGACTCTCTGCAAAATCCTTACTCCTCCCTTGGCGGGGGGGGGGGGAAATCACATTTCATAATTTTCACATTTTGCAAAAATTCAACATCCCTGGCATTTTGTTTAGAGGAACCAGGTACTCTCTTAACTATCTCTTCACCCCAAACTGAGTCACTCTACCTCTAACCCTCGAGTCACCTGAGACTCCTTGTTGGAGAAGCTTATTATAACTGCAGGCTGACTCACTAGCTGGACCCTGGCAATCTGGAGGCTCCTCACCCCTTCCTCTGTCCTTAAAATGTGCTTTCTGCTTCCTTTCCCCACTCCCAGAAGCTGCCTCAAGGATACAGCCTTGAGACAGTTATGTGGTATTGAGAACATCTGGACAATATATGCGACTAAACCTAGTTAGGGCTCTATATAGTCTTAAGATTTGGCAGGCAGGGATCTACTAGTATTGCTGCTGCCCAAGATAAGCCTCGTATGTAAATTCCCTTGCTTATAAAAACTGTCACCAACCAGAGCTGGCTTGGTTGGCTGGCTCAGTCGAAGGAGCTTGCGACTTTTGATCTCATGGTTGTGATTTCGAGCCCCACTTTGGGTGGAGAGATTATTTAAGTAAATATTAAAAAAACAAAAACTGGGGCACCTGGGTGGCTCAGTTGGTTAAGCGACTGCCTTCGGCTCAGGTCATGATCCTGGAGTCCTGGGATCGAGTCCCGCATCGGGTTCCTTCCTTGGCGGGGAGTCTGCTTCTCCCTCTGACCCTCTTCCCTCTCGTGCTCTCTCTCTCTCTTTCTCTCTCTCTCTCTCAAATAAATAAATAAAATCTTTAAAAAAAACAAAAAATAAAAAAAACAAAAACAAAAAGCTGTCATCTACCAATTTGGACGGGTCTGTCTCTTCCTTTGGTCTCTGGCCTCTCCCTGGTCTCTTCCCGCCCTATGCATAGCAGAGCAGTTTCATATCACAGCTGGGAAACTCTGGGGAGCTTTGGAACCAACACTCCTCCCCCTCCCCTTTCTAGACTCACTAAGCCCAACTCATCTTCTCTTTGAAATGCCTCTGACATGGCTTTCTCCTCCCAGTGCTTCATCTAACCACTTCCACATCAAGTACCACACCATTCTCTAAACTGGTCTTTAAAGAAATTATTTTTACAAACATTTTTGCATATGAAAGATCCAAGTTCGAAACAATTCATTTTAAAAACTTCTTTATAAGGCCTCATCTTCGATTCTCTTACTGTTTTCCCTTGCCCCAAACCGGCCTACTTGTTATTCCTCAACAGGCCCTCCTTTTCTTCTCCAAACCTTATTAATCCTTTCAAGGTCTATCTAAATAGATCATCTTTTACTATGCACTTTTCTATACATATAAATTATTTTGTAAAAGGGCAAAACTGTTGACAGACATTGGGTGAACCCTAGCTTTGCTCTTATAGAGGGAAAACACAAAAAAAATGAGAACTTTGGAAATGCACTGTATTTGTATTCGTATTAGACTTCCTTGAAAATAAGACTTTGTCAATACCACACATCTTAACCAAAACAAGAACAGTGACCAGGGAACAAAACCTTTTTCCCTTTGAGGACAAAACACTGTCGGTTCACTTGGTCTTTTTAGGGTCTCTGTTGTGTTTCTTCAGATTTCTTAAAATCAGGAAAGCTTACTTTGAATGTTAGAATGATTTTTTTAAAAAAATGAACATTATGAAAGCGATGCAAGGATAAGGAGAGCACAAAAGAGCCAAGACTGATGAATGATATGAAAGATCTACGAAATGAGACAAATCAGGAATTGGTAAATAAAGAAATGTCCTCATCCTGAAATTTTATTAATGAAATCAGAAATGGAATCTGAAACCTACCTCATGCTTTAGAATCTGTCAGAACTTCCTTCTCACTGAACTATGTATTTTACTTCAACTTCTATTCTACGGAACTATGTATGTTACTTCAACTTCTATTCTACGTATCTCCTTTGAAAGGATGCTATAAAGAATGTATCTCCAGATAAAGTTATCCACGTGTAGTCACTGTACTTTCCACAGTACTTCTATTAATAGGGAGGATGAAAGGATCTAGGATTCCACAAGATTAAGCAATCTGCCTGTCAAATTCAGACTTCAGATTTTAGCCGTGTAGGCCACCAAGTTGCTCGTAAAAAGCAGGAAGTATTTTTTTAATTAAATTGCAGCTTTAAATTGTCACATCATGTGAGAGCAGATAGTCGAATCCCCGCCCCCTGCTTCTCCATATCTTACACAACTATTACTGCTGTGCAAGACCTTCAGACATCTAATTTGGAATTAAATAACTACGGGCTTTTAAAATATCAAAGGAATTGCAGATTTGTTAGCATATTAGGCACCTACTCCAAGTCAAAGGTAGTATCTCAGTAAGAACAAGTCTTGTTTACTTAGCACTCACTACTACAAAGACTATGCATGATTTCTCACTTGATTCTTAAAATAAATCTATTAGAGGCACTACTTCTAGCCCTAAATTTCTGGGAGAGAAAACCAAGACCAAGATGGCATAGCTATTAAGTGGTAAAATAAGGATTTGAACTCAGCAAGCTGAACTCAAAGTTAGTACTTTGTTCAAAGTACTGCTGTTCTTTTTAATATTTTAAATGCAAACTGGTGCTGTTTTTGAGCAGTTACGTATTAAAAGTAGGGCAGTAAAACTGAATTTAGTGTCTTATAGGCATACAATTTTCATGATGGCATATAATGGGTAAGACTGTAAGTGTTTAAGTTTCTTGTATGACCATGCCTGATCCATTGCCTTTATAATGTTAACACATACTAAATTTTAAATTACTACACAAAACAAAAAGCATTTTAGAAATACTAACACGGGCACCCAGGTGGCTCAGTTGGTTAAGCGACTGCCTTTGGCTCAGGTCATGATCCTGGAGTCCCGGGATCGAGTCCCAGGCTCCCTGCTAGTCTGCCTCTCCCTCTGACCCTCTTCCCTCTCGTGCTATCTCTCATTCTCTCTCTCTCAAATAAATAAATAAAATCTTTAAAAAAAAAAAAGAAAGAAAGAAAAGAAATACTAACGCAAGTGGAACAAGGTAAAATATTTTTCAGGTTACTTTAACATTTTTCTCTTTTCATTTGGCACTTGGTTTATGGTGTCTCTAGGTATGATTTTATTTTTATTTATACTACTTGGCATTATAATGCTCCTGAAAATTGGAGAATTCCTGTCTTTCAACAATTCTAGAAGGTTCTCTACCATTTCCCTTCAAACATTGCCTCTTGCCAATTCCATCTCCCATCATACATACGTCGTACCTTTAGTCCCACAGTCTTTTAGTGAGCCTATGCCTTTGGACTGTAAACTTGATAAATATTTCTCAGGTTTTTTCATCCCTCACTAGGTGGACCAGGATGGCTAGACTGGGCTGGAGTTGAGTATTTCCCTTCTCCCAGGTCAGTCAGGCTCTGGTTAACTAGTTTCTCTGAAGCAGGCCCTGTTAAGAACAGAATCCTCTGGTATATTTCAAAATGGTCCCTCTCTCCCTCCCCTTACCAGAAGCAGGAGGGGATTCTTTTCCCGTATTTATAATGGGAACCTGGTCAAACTCCTGGAGGACAATCTTACAAAACTGTGGGGGCCCCAGTGTGACTAGGTGTCCCTGGAGTTTTAAACCCTCAGACTTGTCTGCACTGAGCCCCCAGCAACTCATCAATTACAGTTCAGGTTTATCTACCCTGGCACTGGTTTCCTGCAGTGGTTCCCACTCTTAAGTCTCTGCTAAACCTGAGACTCTGGTCTCTACAATCACTAAGGGAGAGGGGGCAGTTTGTCCTGTGTCCTCCCATCTCTTATGAATTCAAGAAAAGTTATTAGTTTCTCAGTCTGCTCAGCTTTTTACTTGTTGTTAGGACAGAGTGGCTACTTCCAAATTTCTTACATGTGGAGCTAGAAACCAGAAGTCAACTCCATCTCTTTTTCTGAGATTATTTTATATATGGTAGATTATCTTGTCCCAGGCTCCATACCATGCACCTCTCTCATATTCTCCACCGTTGTTACACTCTGCTTAATTTCCTCAGACCCATCTTATACCTAATTCTCCTTATGGCTCTAATTTGCTGTTAATAGTTGTGATTTTAATTTCAATGACAGAAGTCTAAAGGGTTCAATTTCTGTCTTATTCACCATGTCTTTTTTTTGTTTGTTTTTTAACTTATTTCCTTTTCATCCTTTTACCACTGTAATGATTTAAAAATAAATCTACAGTTCTAAAGTTCTTGGGGGTGGTAATTCTAATCACATCTGCTCTCACTCCTTGTATATTTTTAATTTTTCATCTCAGATTCACCTTTAATCAATGGTGACTGTATTTTCTATAGGAATCCCATGTGGGTTTTAGAACAGTTGTGCTTTTGTTTTGCCAGCCTCTTCTAGGATATCATCTATTTTGAAATTTCTTAATTCAATATACAGTACAAGGGATCTGATACTTTCTACTGCCTTCAATTTCACTGCATTGCCTGACAATTTATGGGGCGAAATAATGACTTTACTTCAATGCTGTCCTATAATAATGTAATCTTTACGAAGTCATTTAAAACTATTAGGAATCCGCATTTAAGTTAAAACTCAACCACAGTAACCATCAAGGCAAATAAATGAACAGAGATGTCAAATCATATATAACAGAAACTCCACAAAAGGCAAAGTTTACACAAACTCAGACAATGATAACTACCTCCTTATTTAAAATCCTGCTTCATCGCTGGCAAATTTTTTTTAACCTCAATTAATAAGAGATATGCCATGTTCAGAAAGCATCCTGTATCCAGGAAGATTAAAACATGTGGAGGGGGTCTTAAAACCAAGAAAATGCAGTACATAGGCAAAGAGCAAGTTTATAACTTAAAATGAGAACCACAACCATCTGGAAAGTCACAGTATCTATAGAAGGAAAAAGTACATTTTTTCTTACATGGAAAGCCAGGCCAGTAGAAGGCTGCTTGTACACACGGGAATCCAAGTCTGACTGCCTGGTGCAATGTTATCTTCAACATTTGAGTGAGTCTGTACATTACATTCTCTGGCAGACTGCACAGAAGGAGGGAGCCTTTTTCCTCACTTCCATTACAAAATGAGTTCCCTTCCAAGTGACTCAATCTTTCTTCAAATTTGTTTACTTTGACAGAGTGATAGTCACATCTTACTCTGTCCACAGAGTCAGGTTTATTCCTGATGATTCTGAAAAGCTCTGCTTTGATTCACTGATAAGTATAATAAACAACTCTTAAGTCACATGTCCTCCAGGTACACATGCACACACATAGTACCAATTGCCGATGAAGCAAAGATTTCTTTAAATACGAACCTTACTGCCCTCAACTGCACTCCTGCAAACTAAAATAAAAACTGAAATTTACAGGACACAAAACAAGCTATCATCTAGTGAACTTTAAAGTCCAATAAAATGAAGAGTAAGAATTTGCTAACAATATTTATTTCATCTTTTGGTTTTGGATCTGAAACACTTCAGAAAATGAGGAACAAAGAAATGAAGAAAGACTCTATGCCCATAAAATTTATATTAAGTTCACAGACTACACAACAATTAGGTCCATAAACTAAACAATGAAGCACACAGAAAAGGGTAAAGTATATGAAATAGGCAGTGATGACAGACAGAAGCAGAAAAATGTTCACCTTTAGCCCAGAAGGCTGGTCTACAGCCTGCATAGTTCCGATAAGGATCAAATATGGACTGGTTGCTACATTCTTAAAGGGTCTCATGACTGCTTGTATATGTCACACAGAGCTAATATCAAGCTGAATGATAAGTACCAGAGAAATCTTGTGAAAGTAGTTTTATGAGCAGAAATTTTAAGAGAACATTTATGATCTAATACTCCCTGCAAGCCCCCTCCCCCTTGAGCACTAAGCATCTGCCCACCAGCTTAACACTGCAGAGTGCAGCTCTTTCTGCCCGCGGGTCCTGTCCCCGTGCTAAATAAACTTACTCTGAGTTGCACAGTAAAATGTCTCATGTGTTTTTTCTTAACCCTCACGGCACACTCAGTGATCATGCAACAGGCAGTCCCTGACTTAAGGGCAATCATATAGATGAACACTCACTGTGGCACTATGAATTTTTTTCTATCCTGCCAAAACACCACCTGCAGTAGATAACCACTCACATCATTCTGAATCATTCCCTGCCAGACTGCCTTGGGCCTCCTACCTGAACCTCTGCCGAGCCAGCTGCCTCAACCCTGAGCGCTTCCACCTAGCCAATTTTCTTCTTCAGTTACCAAGACTTGCGTATTTGCATATAGTATTACATGTTAAAAGGAAAAAAAACAACAACAACACGAAAATCATTGTGAGCTAGTCTGGAAACCAAACCAACATCTCTGTGAGTATAAATCTGAAACTCCGAATCACCAGTTTATATTTAAATTTCTGAAATTCATCCTATTCTAGAGTTTGACTATACGCAAACAATGAATCATGGAACACTACATCAAAAATTAATGATGTAATGTAAGGTGATTAACATAACATAATAAAATAAAATAAAATTGTTTGACTATAAATATATCCAGCCTGAAAAACATGCCCAACTAATCTCCTTGCTGTGAATATTTACACAGTTAAATTAATACACATTTAACAAACAAACTTCAAAATTTCAGTTCTAGCTAGTCTAGGAAAGGTTGTAAAAGGTAAAATAAGCACCATGCTGAATAAAATTCTCATCTGACTATCAACACAATTTAGAGGCCCCATCTCTCTGATGCATCTCTCTTTCTATAGAATCGATTTTTAGGAATTCAAATATGAAGTTATATAAGAAGCCCAGGTGACTGAAGATTCTCTGACTCAACTTGCTCTAAACTTTATAGTAATGATTGATGAAATTTGGGAGACTGAAGCGTAAGAAAATATACTACCACAAAATAAGCCTCTTTGGTATAAGGATTATTTTAAAGAGAATGAAAAACAACAGACCCAGGAGAAGCTCTGAAAACACAGTAAACGTTATCCTTTTGTAAGGGAAATTTACATTCATGAAGGAAATCTCCTTTGTAAGAGTGTCTCCCTTTCAACACCAGGAAAAGGCTGACTCTAAATCATAAGAGAATATTACAAGAGAATCTTATCAGTGGAGAAGGCACCCAGACTTAAATATGCATAACAAACCCCTTGTTTACCATGATTTTCCTGGTAACCTCCCATAACTAGCTGCTCCCAACCCCACCCTCACATTCTTTGTCTTTAGCACTAGAAGGTATTTAAATCCACATTCTAAACCATCTCAGAGATTTGCTCCCTGCTCCCAGGGTATCACCCATGTATACAAGACTTAAGCATGTTGAACTTTTGTTTGTTTTTCTCTTATTAAATATCTGTCTTTTATTAGAGGTCTCGGCCAAGAACTCAGAAGGGTAGAACGATTATTTTTTCCCCTCGCTACAGGGTTCTGCCCTCAAAACAGCCTGGTGTAAGAATTCCCAGACTGTAATGGGGAGGCATACTGCCCATCAGCCACCACTCTCTAACCTAAATCAGCCCACCGAAACAACTCCTTTTACCACAGCTGGCCACTATCTCATTTTTAAAACTTCAAGAGCCACATATAATTTTTATGAAGAAGCTGTTTTGGCTGCTTGTTTTGAATGTTTATAGTTAATATATATTTAACAAATTAAAACATTTCAGATCTACCTACCATAAAGTAGGTAGCCATTCTTAAAAATATTTGCAACTTTATTTGCTTTTCTCATTAAGTTTACTACTGAATTGGAAGACTATTAAATATTTAAGACCTAAATTCTTGGTTTACAGTGTTCAATAACAAAAATTCAACTGAGTAAATTTTAAAGATCTAATTGGCTTTATTAATCAATTCATGCAGCATCCTGTCTAGCAAGTAAAGGGGAGCTCCAAAGGGCTACAAGGAAAGGTTTTTAAAGGTAGAGAGGAGGTGGAAAAAAGAAAATTATTAGCAAAGAATCCATTGTTTTAGGCAAGGTCACCCTTCTAAGGGGAACTGAAGAGATCTATCAGATTTCCTAGCGCTGACCAGGAAATTCTCATGTTGACTGGTTTAAGGTTACATTTTGGGGTGGGGGTGGGGGGCTGAAACTGCAGTTAGGTTAGGTATAAGTCTTGGTTTACTGACTTGGTGCCTTGACCTAAGTGACACCATTTTGGGCCTGTGGATTCCTTTTTAAGAACACTATCCCCAAGCAGAAGGTTACATATTGGTTCCTGAAGGTATCTTCACGACACCAAATATGTGAGCTAGTAAAAAAACTTTGACTTGAGCCCAGTTAAATCAGGAAATTAAAAACTGCTAAATATCAACATTCATAAAGACTGCAGCATATATATATATATATCACACAATAAGTAAATGTACAGAATACTAAGGTTATGTGCAAATATAGAGTCAAGGAATTAACATCTGTGCTTTCAAAGTTCAAGGCTAGACTTTAACATTCAAGGGTTTTTATTTTTAAGACACCTGCAATAAACATAATAATTATGGAGAGTAATAAGATAATGGAGTACAAATGAGAAACAAGCCCCATCACTTTTACCTCAAATTTTGAGACTGAGAGTATTTTTTTATTTTTTAAGTAACTGAATTTCAATTATATTATGCAAAGTACTCAATTCAATTTCACAATGCAGAAAGGTTTGGATTTAATCAACAGGTACATTTACTATTCAAAGGAATTGCTACAATCTCCTTTTACTTATTCGTTGGGAAATAAATGGGAAAAAAAGTTCTACTGTCACTACTATGACAGTGTGGCTAAAGCACTACTCTATTACAGAGAGATTCCTAAATCAGTTTGCAAAAACGCTAGTCAGGGTAAAATGTTTATGTCGATAATATCGATAAATATTTATTGATAAATACCAATAAATATCGATAAATCGCACAATATCGATAATATCGACATAAGCTACTCCCCACCCCAGCATTTTTGTAATCCGGGGAGATATCTCAAATTCTTAACTGAGTGCTACTACATTGATTAATCTCTGGCTGATGCTCGGCTGTAGGATCCATCTGTTTTATTCACTGCTGTATCCCAAGTTCCTAACACTACACCTCATACTCCACAGGTTCTCAAAAGACATTTATTGAGGGGTGCCTGGGTGGCTCCGTGGGTTAAGTGACCAAACTCTTGGTTTTGCGGGAGTCATGATCTCCCAGCATGGGCCTCCACGCTCAGCACAGAGTCTGCCTGTCCCTTTCCCCACCCTCTGCCCCTTCCCCAAATCATGCACTCTCAAATAAATAAAATCTTTAAAGAAAAAAAAGACATTTGTTGAATGAAGTCAACCTTGCAATTGGCTTCACTGTTTACTGGTGCTCTTCCTACTCCTATTCCTACTTCCTATTTCAAACCAAATATTAAATTTGAAAAATCCCTGAAATTTCTTGTAGACTTTTGAAATTTGTCTATTTATGAAATTTTGAAAAAAGCCAGGAATGAACTATATGATTTTTTTTCAAGTCTATTTCAAAATGTACCAAGGCTACACTGAAAAATCTGCCCTTTGCCTTTTAAATTTTACCTGAAACATAAAATTCATAAAATCTAAGGTAATTCTAATTTAAAATCGCATTTTAAAGCACTGGACTTACCATTATAGGTTATTCTTGGCTTTGTTAAACACATCACAAGATGCAAATCCATTTCATCTGAAGGTACAAATTTTGAGCATACGGGGCACTTAAATCCTAAAAAGTAAAAGAAACCCATTTTACTCAATTATTCTGATTATCCAATTCTATTTTTTAAAAAAGCAGCAAAGACAAAAAGCATTTCAAATTT
Organism: Callorhinus ursinus; assembly: GCF_003265705.2. Lineage (NCBI taxonomy): Eukaryota > Metazoa > Chordata > Mammalia > Carnivora > Otariidae > Callorhinus > Callorhinus ursinus. Next base: position 45,558,213 of record NW_027397074.1, on the reverse strand, counting down.
CAGTATTATTCTTACAGTAATACACTACTTAATTCCAAGTTAGGTTGGGGAAGGAGTTTTGTAACTATAATAACTGACTTCAATCAATTTATAAAGACCATCCCATTTCAAATGAAACAAGTACAAATGAGAAGAATTAGGCTCACTATGAAACTCCCTTATCTTTTTCTAACGTATGGGTCCAATCATTCTTGTTTCTAATTTTTTACATTAACCTGAACTTCTGAATTTGTGGAAATTACCCTTCCAGCTTAGTAGGGCACAATTTGAGTCACAAGGTTTTACAGCTAGACAGTACTTTAGAAACTATTCTACTCCATGGACCTTTTAAAAATTATTCTGAAATTGGCAAAATCAGGTCTAAAAGCTAAGACTCCTGTCTTCCAGTAGTGATCTTTCTCTTACACTATGCTACTAAAGTCACAATGCCAACCAAAAATGGCATCATATAGGGCAGATTTCCCAGTCAACTCTGACACTTAAATATTAGTTTCCTACAATATTCCATCTGCACCATTTGCCTCATGCAGTCTATTAAAAATAAAGTGGTATACTGAACGAGAGAATCGGCTATACATTCAGCTCAACCCTACTCCCTCACTTACCAGGGTACCCGTCCTATCTATGGTTCCTTACAGTTGCCCTGCTGCCCTACTTCTCCCTCTCTGACATCCCGAAGCAGATGGAGTAGCATTGGACACCTGATTCAAGATAGCCAATTTATAGTTTGGCTAGGAACAACAAACCAGAAGCGGCACAAAAAGATGGTCTGGGCCAATCTGTTTTTCTTGGAAATATGACAGGAAACAGCAAGAGAGTACACTTGCTAGCTGTAAAGAGCTGAGGCAGAAAGGGCACATGTAGGTTAGAGAGAGACCAGCGGCTCTGTAAGCTGAACTTAGAAGAGAACAGAAACCAAGGGCCAGCAGAGGAAAATGGTTTGCATGGAGACTGAGGAGCAGATGTGCAGAGAGGAACAGAAGTGCCGTGAGAGACAAAAGCTAGTAAGAAGGTTAGTGAAAGAAACCAGTCCCTAACACTGCCTCCGAGTCTGACAGCTCTATACTTCCAGCACATGTGTGTTCTTAGAGGCGTTCTCCTCCATTCATTGGGACTTAAAACTCACTGTGACCAAATGTGTCAGACTAGAATCACACTTCATGCAGAAATTTATACAAATCAGGAAAAGGTTCTGGCATGGGTACTTAATCCAGGTACGATTTTGAACACTGTTTTGACATTGTAGTAAATGCATTTTAAAAGAAAGGAAAAAAGGTATGTTTACTTCCCCTTCTTGAAAACGACCAAAATGAAAACGAAGAAAGAGGAAATTCATTTAAAATGAAACTATAAACTAGCTATAATCCCCAAATACCAATATAAGGAAATTTAAGTCAAATGGGGAGAAGACAGAGACTCTCAAGTGTCATTCATATTTCAAGGACCAACAATCTTTTGCTTGGAACTGTAAAAAAAAAATTCTTCCCTTGAAGTTAAAAAGGGCATAAAAGAGGAAAAGAGGCAACCAATTTTCTAACTACTGATCAGAATCATCTGATAATAAATCTGATCATAAACTCTAAATTATCAAAGTACAATACTGTGAACTACTGACAGCTATCCAACCGCTCACAAAGTAGAGCCAAAGGAGAGAAAACTTTGTGCAAAGAACCACCTGGATTTCTAGTTAAATACAATAAATTAACGTATTTCTTTCTCCTCCCATCTAAAACCCACTGAAATGAGAACAAAATAAAAATAAGATAAAGAAGAACTTGAAAGGAGATAGCAGATGAGAAAACAGACATCCCAAGTGCCTGTGGAAGTCAGTCAATTCTCACTACCTAATTCTCAAAGGACTCCAAAATCTATACCTCCAAATGACTTCCCAAGACAATGGTGAGGCATGACGTTAAAATCTAGTTTGATTCGGGCTGGGGAAAAAACAAACAAAAAAAACCCCCTAGATCCTCAATCCATGACATATAGCAACTACAAGAAACTACAGTTCCCCAAGTATAGCAGGAGAATGAAGCCTAACTATAAAATAAAAGACCCAAAACAGAGTGACTTGAGGACCCCAGGCACAGCAATGGGAAGGGAAGAAAACACAGGAATAAAAGATCTATGTACAGGGGCGCCTGGCTGGCTCAGTCATTAAGCATTTGCCTTCGGCTCGGGTCATGGTCCCGGGGTCCTGGGATTGACTCTCACATCAGGGAGCCTGCTTCTCCCTCTCCCACTCCCTCTGCTTGTGTTCCCTCTCTTGCTGTCTCTGTCAAATAAATAAATCTTAAAAAAAAAAAAAAATCTATGTATAGAAAAGGGCCCATCTGCCAATTTCCTTTTTTCTCTTTACCAAGAAACTGGTAGATTCTTCTCTTAAATCAAAAGGTCCCACAGAATAAAACATCAAGACCCTTGTCTATGGATAAGCCCCAGCCTTAAACAAAAAGCTTCCAATCAGCTTCTCAGGGCCTCGCTCATAAACATAATGCAATAAAAGAAAAAAATTTGCATGGTTAAAACACAACACAGCAGAAGCAAATCCAAAAGACATAAATATTTACAACATGTATTACAAAAGGACAATATCCTTAATACATAAAGCCAATCTAAAAAGGCTACACACTATATGATTCCAACTATATGACATTCTGGGGGAAAAAAAAACTATGAAGAAAAAGATCAGTGGTTGTCAGGGGTTGGAGGAAAGGGAAGAAAAAATAAGTGAAGTATAGAGTATTTTTATAGCAGTGAAACTATTATGTATTGTAGATATATACCATTATACATTTTCCCAAACCAACAGAATGTACTACAGCAAGATGAACCCTAACATAAACTATGGACCTTGGGTATTAATGATGGGTCAATCTAGGCTCATTAATTGTAGCAAATGTACCACTATGGTGCAGGATGTTGATAGTTGGGGAGGTTGCATGTGTGTAGGGAATAAGGGTTATATGCGAACTCCTGTACTTTCCTTTTAAGTTTTGTTGTGAACTAAAAGCGCTCTAAAAATAAAGTTTATCAGTAAAAAGTTAAAAAAAAAAGAATTCTTAAAAAATTGTGGAAAATCAAATACCAGTTAGAAAAATGGGCAAAAGTTTTAAACCAGTATTTCACCAAAAGGATATTCAACTGACCTTTAAACAAATGAAAAACTGCACAGTGTCAGAACTGAAGAAGCACCTTCCTCTTAAGTTCTTTTTCTTTATTCCCATTTTAGTGGGTTTTAGGAGGGAAGAGAAAACACGTATTTAATTCACTTTATTTAACTAGAAAGCCAGGTCAATTCTTTGTACATACCATTTTCTCTCCTTAGGTTTTAATTTTATCTCTACATTAAGATATCACTACTTACCCCAGATTGGCAAAAACTCAAAAGCTTGACAACATACTGTTGGTGAAGCTGTGAGGAAACAGGTACTTTCATACACTGCTAGTAAGAATGCAAAATTTTACAAGCTCCACAGAGGGCAATTCGGCAATATCTAACTCGATTACATATGTCTTTATCTTCCGATCCAGCAATCCCATTTCTAGCTTCTCACTCTGAAGGTGTGTCCCCAAAACACAAAAAGCCCATGCACAGATAGATGATTCTGAGGAGACAGTGGAGCAGGAAGCACTGGTAGAATTGTCCTCCCCACTGAAATAATGGCACTGGTGGCATCTGAGGGAACTCTTTTGGAACTCTGGAGGTTAGTGAAGGCTTGCAACTTCCAGGCAGAAGACCTGGACAGTACACCGTGGTAAATTTCAGCTCTGAGCACAGTGACAGCCACCCTTCCCACCATACTCCACCCCCAGCCACATGACAGGCAGCAGTTACTTCTTCTTCGAGCAGCTTAAACATAGCTTGCAGGAACCAGGCTGGGCTAGAGGACTCTATCCTCCAAATGCTGGGACTTTGCACTCTGATTGCTGCTTCCGATCCAAGAGGTACAGACACAGAGAAGGGTAATCATTGCTGTCAGACCTTCTCCATTGTTAGCCCTCCCACTCTAGCCGAAGAAACCTCAAGGGGATTTAAAAGCCTATGCCCTTCGCCCACCTTTATTTCTCACTTTTCCCCCTTTTGGGAGCCCAACATTAAAAGACTAGGAAATTAAAAAACAACTATACATACAGCGGAAATTAGAAAGACTGTGTATACCCAGGTAGGTCTCAGAGAAGACCATACGTTTTTACTTCAGGCTGATGATCCTCACCAGAGACAACCTATAATACCCCCCCAAAAAACAATAATAAAAAATAGCAGACACTGGGGAAGGGGGAAAATCTGATTTCTAAAATTACATTATTAGATTCGAATAACCAGTTTTCAGTAAAAAACAAAACAAATCCTAAGCATACCAAAACATACAGGAAAAAAAAAACAAAACTCTAAGCATACAGAGAAGTTTGGCCTTTAAAGGAAAAATAAAAAAATAAAACAGAAACTGTTCCTGAAAAAGCTCTGATGGCAAATATGCTAGCCAAAGATTTAAATGCCTAGCTTAAAGATGCTCAAAAAAATAAAGGAAGATGTAGAGAAGGTCAGGAAAATATGATCAAATATGAACAAAATGGAAATATCAATAAATAGAAAACCTAAATAGAAACCTAAACAGAAACCATACTAAAACTAAACAGAAACCGTAAAAAAATTCTGAACCTGAAAAGTATAATAACTGAAATGAAAAATTCACTAGAGCAATTCAAAGGCAGATGTGAGCAGGAAGAAATAATCCATGAACTTGAAGATAGGACAGTGGAAATTATCGTGTCTGAGGAAAAGAAAAAAAAAGACTGAAGAAAAGTGACCATAGCTTAAGGGACCCATGGGACACCAACATGCAGAGCAACATATGCACTGTGGGAGTCCCAGGAGAGACAAAGGGGGAGAGAATATCTGAAGAAATAATGGCTGAAAACTTCCCATATTTGATGAAAGACATGAATATAAACACCTAAGAAGCTCAACAACCTCCATGTAAGATGAATTCAAGGGCACCCACACCAGGATACATTATAATCAAACTTTCAAAAGAACAGCAAAACAAAGGTGATCATCAAGAGATCCTAACATTCTAAGCAGATTTCTCATGAGAAACTTTGGAGTCCAGAAGGCAGTGGGCTGATGTATTTAAAGTGCTCAAAGGAAAAAAACCCTGTCAATTAAGAATCCTATATCCAGCAAAACTCCTTCAAAAGTAAGGGAGAAATTGTAAAATTCTCAGATGAACAAAAGCTGAGGAAGTTCATCACTAGACCTGTCCTAGAGGAAATGGAGGAAATAAAAAAACACTAGACCGTAAGCTCAAAGCCGTAAGGAGAAATAAAGGTCTCAATAAAGGTCTTCAGGTCAAGGGGAATTGTTTTCGAGGAATTGTATTAAAGGAACTGCACCTGAGAAGCTTTATCCATTTATATCTGGACCTGATTCCAATAACAAGATCCTGGACTTCAAACTGATGCCTTAATGGGATGAGACTGTGTGACTGCTAGAAAGAAAGTGCATACATCTTACATATGGAAAGGATGTGAATTGTGATTGCTAGAAGACAGACTACATATACAGTCTCCAAATACAGTTGCTTTCAATTTCATGCACCCTGTTCCTCACATTAAGAGAAGACAGCTAATTCTCCTCTCCTTAAATCTGGGCCAGCCTAAATGCTTTGATTGATGAAGAGTGCAGAAGTGATGTTCTGGAATTTCTGAGACAAATCTTAAAAGCCTTGCAGCTCCCACTTGACCTCTTGGAATGCTCACTTTTGGGATACTCCCTTTCAGAACCCAGCTGACATGCTCTAGGAAGTTCTGGCCACATGGAGAGGTCACAGATAGGCATTTCAGCTGGAATGTCAGCTACAGCCTGCGGTGAGCCCTGAGCTGATAATATGCATCAATTGCCAGGTATACTGGGTGAGCTACCTTGGATGTTGAGTTACTTTGAATTTTCAGATGACTCTAGCCCTAACTTCCATCTGCAACTGCTTGAGAGACTCACCAAGTGAGAGCTCCAACAACTGATTCCATTCTACTCGTAGAACCTCAAGAGATAATAAATTTATGTTTTAATTAAAACACACACATACCCAGTAAGTTATGATGGCATTCTTTGGAATCGCACAATACTATAAACATGTAAGAGACATAGTGAAGAAACCATTAGGCATCTACACAATGGAATACATGCAGTTATAAAAAGGAAATGAGGAAGGTTCTCTTTGAACTGATGGGAGAGATATCAAGGCTATCTTAAGTAAAAAAAAAAGGCAATGTGAAAAAAGAATGCAATGTTATGCAAACTACTGTGCAACAAAGAAGAGTAACTAATACATGTACATGTATGTATCTGCAAACAGAGAAACAAGGAAGGAAAACTTAAAACTAAGGTTTATATACATGTTGCCTGTAGGTAGTTAAAATGTGGTTAAAAAAAAGGGAAAAGGATACTCGCATGTACCTTTTAATAAAGGTTTTGACTTTCGAACAATGTTACTGAATACATATCCAAAAATAAACAAGAATTAGGGGGAAATCCCTACTAAAATTAAATATAAATGGAAACAAATGTTAACTGTATATCAGATACAAAGAAAACACACACATGCCTGTGCATGTGCAGGTACACATGTATGTATGTACACACACACACATACACAGTTCAGTCCACTAAAAGGACCTAGAAGCAATGACACCTCTATAGCAAAAAGCAGACTCAGATTTTGGGTTTCTTAATATCATTCCTCCATGAAGAGAAACAAGAGCTCCTTGGAGAAAAATCTGAGTTATAGGTCTGGGGCAGGGAAAGTACAAGGTAAACCTAGACTATTTTGTCATGCCAGACTAAGGAAGTGCTCAAAAACTGACATGAACACATAAAAAGGCAAAGAAGCCAGCTTGAAAGGGCTTCTCCTGGTTAGATTTGGATCTGAGAATCAAAACGGGTAATGACATAATAGATCATATTATCTTACATTTAAAAAGAATGCAAAAGTATACATAATTACATTCTGAAAGTATCAACCCAAGATCACTTAATTAACACAGATAAAAAGGTACTCTTAAAATGGAGAAACTACCTGACCTCACGTTAAATGTTCAAACTTAGTATCACCGACAAAAGGACAAGCTGACATCTCTGCTTCCTGATGTGACTCACTGAGGACACAATACTTAGGTATACTTCTACCAAATATAACTAGAACCTCATTACGAGGAAATTTAGAAAAAGCCTCCAACATACAAGATGTACACCAAAACGAATTCATAGAAAAGAAGTATGATAAAACTACCAACACAGGAAACAAAGAAAACCTTAGCACTACCAGACCCTCAGAATCTTATAAGATTTCGATTTATTTTTGTTTCTATGTATTTATATGATTTTGTTTCTACTTGTTTTGGGGTCCATCTTATACGTTGGAGGTTTTTCTCAAATTTCCTCAACTGTCCCAATAATTCAAGATGATATTACATCCACAAAACAAGAGACTATAAGAACAGAGAAGCAAACAAAAGCTCCTGAAATAAACTTTTGATGAAATTAAGAATTCTTAACTAAAAATTCAAATAGACAGCTGAATATTAACCTGAGGTAATAATGATGCCAAATGATAATAACAATGAACATTTACTATGTACCAGGAAATTATCTAAGCACTTTGGGTGAATTAACTCATTTATTCCCACATCCTTGAGTGAGGTACTAATACAAACCCTATTTTATACATGAAAAACAGAAAGAGTAAGTAACTTCACACAGCTAGAAACTGGCAATGCCAGAAATCAAACCGGGCTTCTGGCTTCAGAGCCTAAGTCCTCAACCATCACTCTGCACATCTTTTTAAATCTCTCAGGAAGTAGAACCAAAAGTCAAACAGGAGATATAATAAATAATAATAGTCAGAAGATCAATCCAGGTGATCTAACATCCAACTAGAAACACACTTGAGAAAAAAGGAAGAAACTACCAAATACATAATTTCCCAAACTGAAGTTCATGACTATGCAGACTAAAAGAATGTACCCATATAACAAATGAAAATAAATAGCCATACCAAGGTAGGGTACTGTGAAATAACAGAGCAGTAGGGATAAAGTCTAAATGCTTTCAAAAAGAAAAATGATGAAAAATATCTAGAACAGTTTCCCAGACTTTTAAATTTTTTTGCCTTTCATGATATTAGTATTTTTGGAGAGTCTAGTTAACTGCCTTTCAGAATCAGAATGGCATTAGTCTTCTCAATGGCAACACCTAAAAGGAGATAAATGAAGTAATAACTTTAAAATTCTGATAATTATTTCACTTAGACTATATTCCCAAACTACTACATAGCCACACACATTTTCTCAAAGCATAGGCAAAGTATCAAAAACTGTCCTTCCTATGCACCCCCCAGAAATTTCTAGAACACACGGTCCACTGAAACAAAGGAGCAAATAGAAAAGAAAAAACAAAAACAAAAAGACACCAAGATAAAGGAAATAAGCTCTTTCTTAGGAGAGAAGTGAAGGGAAATCCTTGGATAACGCATTAACAGATCTAGAAGATATCTGGTCCAGATTGGAAGAGGGGAGTAGAGGATCCCAGGAGGAGAGGAAGAGGGTGGAAAGTGGTAGGGAGTGAACAGATAAAGTTTCTTGATGTGTTTTATCAGGAGGAAAACAGTACTGTGTTCAGACAGTTTTGGAATTCTTTACAAGTTTGGGAAGAACTGATAGGAACTTAGAAAATCAAGTAGGCAAATAGATGGAGGCAATTTTTAACTCCGAGACAAATACACAACAGGAAATGTAATCCACAGTCATAAACGATGAGTATCAAGCAGATCATCATTTAAAAAGACATTCAAAAGGTAGGACGATAAAAATGTAGACAGGTGATGTATATAAATCCTCATCTTTCATAATAAGCAGTTAACAGTCAACATCTAAAAAAATTAAAAAGGATATAAGCATATTATTTATAAATATGGAAGTAAATGTAATAAGTGACAGCTACAAGTATTGAAAATGGTTGTCTCAAAATAAAAACTGAGAGTTGGGGAGAGTTGAGGCAAGAGAATGATGATTTTTATAAGTACTTTTTTTCAAAATATATACATATTACCTTGATTTAATTTTACTTAATTTTTTAATTTTACTTAAATTGTAATTAAAAAACTATTTTAAAGGAAGATGTGTCTTCAGAGCACAGGACACATGAGCCTAGTGAAAAAGTATTCCGTGAGAACATATCCCAACTGAAGCTGCTGCCTCCCCTAGATCACTTTCTCTGCCCTTTCCCCACAATGTTCTTCCCTTGACAACAGTCTCAACTAGAAGTGACTCCATTCTTTGATGAATAACAATAAAAAAGGATTCAGTAGGGACCTATGCACTGTGTGAATCCACCATATAAGGAAGACAAAAGCACTAAAAAGGCAGATGACTGAGACAATTTAGAGAACTCTGGAAACAGCTGTTATAGTTCAGCAAATAAATATGACAATAAACCTGTAACGGAAATAAAAACCACAGAAGAACTGAAGAGAAATAGAAATAGCTAGTGACAACATCACTGACATAGAAAGCAAAGAGTAATGGAAAACAAAACAGAAATGACAGTGATCAGAAAAAAGACAAATTCATGGAAAACAAAGGCTAACTGCTTTTCCCATACAAGAGAATAGAATCAAAAAAACAGATCAAAATTATCAAAGATAGTAAAAAAAAAAAAAGAATCCTAGTGACTAAACAGAAAATATAAAAATAAAAATATAAGATGTCTACAATAATTGAGGAACAAGGGTGGCAGAAATCTTACTGGTCTCAGAATTACACACAGAATACCCAGATATTACTTTGGACACTTTTTTGTGCATGCCTGGGGGGCAGGGTGTCTTCAGAACACTTAGAAGGGGAAAAGAGTGGGACTCAAGAAATGTATATCCTCAAATATTCAGACTCAAGACCCAACCAAGAGATTAATAAAAAATTCAGGAATGGACAAGCTGTGGTGTTTTACACACACACACACACACACACACACACACACACACACACACAGGTAGTATGTACACTACATACAATATTATTTAATTGAAGAAATAAGTGAAAACAACTGTAGAAATTATTGCTATGGTAGGGTATATAAATATCAGAAATGTCAACAATGTGAAAATGATATAACCACCCAAACCTGGGATGAGAATGTCATGATCATGTTTGTGTATAAAAAGGACAAAGGGACGGGCGCCTGGGTGGCTCAGCTGGTTAAGCGTCTGCCTTTGACTCAGGTCATGATCCCAGGGTCCTAGGATCAAGCCCCGCATCCAGCTCCCTGCTCAGCAGGGAGTCTGCTTCTCCCTCTGCCCCTCCCCCCCACTTATGCTCACATGTGTGCACGCTCTAATAAATAAAATCTTAAAAAAAAATAAAAAAGGACAAGGGAGACTGATGGAAGAGAATGGACAGTAGAAATGAGCCAGATAACCCTGGTCTTTTAAAGCGAAGTATAGAGGTACTGAAACACGATTGTTGTTATTCCCTGCCTTTTACCCTACACAACTTTTAGATTGGTATCAAAGCCCTATTCAGGTATCATCCTTCTCCAGGAATCTTTTCTCTAAATGCTCCATCTCAAAGCTGATTTAATCATTCCTCTCTCTGTATTTCTTCTACGCTTTGATGATACTTCCAATACTACAATGTAGCACATGGCACTGTAATTACTTATTTGTGTTTATCTTCCTTATTAGCTTAAACAGTCCAGTGAAAATGCAAACCCAGTTCTACCACATACAAACTATGTGACCCCGGGGATGGCACTTAAGGCCCTCCCCCAGATGCTATCAACCTACTATTAACCCCACTGATTACCAATGTTCTCTACTCAAAGCTGGTACTCCCAAGTTTTTCCAAAATTAAAACTATTCCTCTACATTTTCCCTTAAACAAAGCTCTATTCCATCTGATCTCAATTAGGTAATTTAATTGACTAATATAATTTAGAAGGAAATGACCAATAAGCTTAAAACTTAGGTATACATGTACCAAATAGGACAATGGAATGAAACAGTAACAGAGGAATGTGTTTAGGAGATATTTACAGCAGGTGACCTCCATCTTCTACACCAAACTTCCCAGGTAATAAAAATAGTGGTTGCCACTTCCTATCTTCAATAATGGAATTAAAGAATATTAAAGCAAAAGGAGTCCAGAGACTCTCTTGGTTGAAACTGCTCACTTACACAGAACAGCAACCTAAGTGCAAAAAAATCAAAAGTGACAGAACTCCCCTCTTCCAATTCCTAAGCTATCAAGGTTTTTCCCACAGCTCCTGTCTCTTGATCATCTTTTATATTACTGCGTGCGCGTGTGTACACACACACACACACACACGCACACACACTGTTTTCTCCTACACTGGCCTTTTCACATAATAGCTATTACGCTAATACAAATTTGGTGTCGCCAATGCAATCTTTCCTCCAACAGAAGATACCCACTCGCACCTTTATGCCCTTGCTCTTAAGCCAATATGCCTTGCTTTTTCTCGTATTTTATTAACAATCTGCTCCTAACTGTTTAAGCCCAGATCAAGTCTCAGCACTGCCATGAAAACTTTTAAGAGAACTCAAAACCACAATGTCCCTCTCTGTTCTACTACATTCCGTTCATTGGTAACGGTCATTTGATATATATCATCTACATTTCTTCCATGCAGATTTTATCTCCCAAATTGCAGTAACATCTGTGGGGTAGAAATTGTATATTCTTCTAAGTATTTTATTCAACCAACCTCCCCCAGCATCCAGCTAGACCTAGAGGTGACTCAATAAATACCTAAATGCATGCATGGATGGACTGTATAGTTGGTCTTAGTTCTACAGAGGCAAGAGTTGTGCAATTAAAAGCAGATTAGGGAATTCTAATTGCAGTTTATAAGAGTCCTAACCATCACTTGCAGGAATGAACAGCATTTAAAAAAAAAAAATTTTCAGTTTAAAGGTAAAATTGTTCTCAACATGTCAATAAAAATAGGTAAAAACATGCCAATAAAAAGAAAGGTAAATAAATCAACATCCATAAGCAAAGTTTTATAGTATATATAATATATGCCATACAACAAAAGGTCTGGAGTATAAACTGAGGAGAAAGATATTTCATTTGCCAGTAGGACCTGCTCAGAGTTTGGCAACTATAGGGTTATCTGTTATGAAAAATTTCCTCAGAAAATTTAAGCCAAGTAACTTAAATCACCACCAGCAAGGTAAGTTGCAGGCTGCTTATTTTCTATCATGTTTGTCTAATAAGTAAAATTTCTGCTTTATGAAAAAAGGTGCTCAAGAAGCCAAAAGGAAACACTTAAGTAAAGCCTACATTGTTCAATAATCACAGCTACTTAATAAAGGACAAAAACATCTCCAACAAAATAAAAACAGCAGGACAGCAAATGTTCCCACAACACAATATAGAGTAAGTTTCAACCCTGCTTAACAAACAGATTTACTAGATTAAATATTTAAATATTGAATTCTATAAATATCAGCACACTGAAATGATTCATAAAATGTACTACAAGAGTTCTTTAAATATGCCCTAAAGGTTTCTTTGTAGTTTAAAACCGGGAGGTGGGGGGTGGGAGGGGTGTAACTTCTTTTCCCTCTTTTGATAAGATACTTACAGGACATTTTTATATACTTTATACTAGGTGCACCAAACAACGACCTCAGTGTTGTTTTTTAAAAAGAGGTACTTCTCCATGTTTACTGGAATTATTCCCACACCATTTAGGACCCTAAGGGAACATCTACTCTCATCTTTTACTGATAAGAAAACCCAGCTAAGTGAAATTGTGTGCCGAACGCCCTTAAACAAATTAGCAGTATGCCCAGAACTAGGTCTCTCATTACACTCTGCAGACCACTCATCTACCAGACCTCTCTCATAAGCATTTATAACCAATTAAACTAACAATTTACAATTCTTTATACATAAAAATGTTATAACCATGAAACCATCAGAGGGGATCTATTTTGACCTTGTTTGTTTTCAAAGAGCAGTAATATTCCTTGTGAACAGTGGCAAAATTCTACAAAATAAATGGCTAGGATTAAGAACATACACTAGGAACCACAAGCAAATCAAAATCCATACTGGGACCAATCCTGGATATCTTAAACAAATGTACTTCACATATTTGGGAAACTATTCAGAAACCGAGAGAGATAAAGATTCAATAACTTTCCTACACCCTGAGTGGAAAAATTTTGCAGCCATTGTTAAAGTCTTAAAATGCAAGCACAACAGGCATAAATGTTCATGTCTTTGACACATTCATAATCTTAAAGAAAAATACTGCAAAGATGCCCACTTTTGGCTTTTGTTTCCTACTTATTATTTTACTCTTTTACGTTATTTTATTATTCCTTTTATTGTTCTATAGCCTATCAAACAACTTTCTATCAACTTTTTATTCGTCTCTCCAACTCCACTCCCAAAAATACCCCAATAGCTTGATTTTTCATTCTATATTTTGGCTTTTTTATTGTTCAGATTATTTTAAATACACACATCCCACATTATCTGATCAATTAACTATAAAAGATCTTAATGGTGGGCTACAACTGACAAAGAACACTCCTCTGTCCCTATAATTTGTGTAAACCCTTTATTATATATGGAAAATAATTCTGATACCGTAACTCACAGCTTTATTAGAAAATAAAGATCTTCAGCACCATGGGTTATTTCCCTGTGAAAACAAATATTTTGTTTAAATCTGTTTAAATGAATTAAGAAGTTAACCCATCTTGGGGCACCTGGGTGGCTCAGTCATTAAGCATCTGCCTTCAGCTCAGGTCATGATCCCAGGGTCCTGGGATCGAGCCCCGCATCAGCCTCCCTGCTCAGCGGGAAGCCTGATTCTCCCTCTCCCACTCCCCCTGCTGTGTTCCCTCTCTCACTATGTCTCTGTCTGTCAAATAAATAAAATCTTAAAAAAAAAAAGTTAACCCATCTTACATAAGAATGCTAAATAGGATATGATGTGATTGCTCATATTAAACAGCTAGAAAGGGGGAACAGAAGAAGCAAACAGCTATTCAGAATGGTGAAAAAGTAAATTTAAACTATGGTAGTATAGGGCAGGTCAGCTCCCAAGCAAAACTAAATCAATTCCATGTGGCAATATAAACAAGCTATCTTTACAATTTATGAGTATGCCAATAATAGTATAAGGACCTAGGGATCAGTGGTTTAACTAGTACAATGAGTCTTGTAAAATTCAACATACTGAATATCTTCTGTCATCAATGAACCTCAAAATGGCCACACATCCCCACTGGGGTTGTAAGGTAGTGAAGCAGAGTACAGAATGACCAAAACACAGATGAAGGGAGGTAAGCAGTTTTCAGCACTATCAGGAAAGGAGGAGGCCGCCTCAGTGCCAAGGGTAATGTCTCCACATTCTTGGGAGCAATTTTAGAGATTTGCCTATATATGTGTTTCAGTCTAAATACCAGACACTAGGTAGCTTATAAACAAAAGAAATATATTTCTCACAGTTCTGGACCTGAGGGTGCCACAACCACTGGGTGAGGTCTTCCTGGTCACAGCATTCTCACTGTAACTTCACAGGGTAAAATGGGCTGGGAGCTCTCTGGAGCCTCTTGTATAATGGCACCAATCCCATCCTTGAGGGTCCTACCCTCATGACCTAACTGCCTCCCAAAAGCCCCATCTCCTAATACCATCGCCTTGGGCATCAGGTTTTCAACACAAATTGGGGAGGAACACGAACATTCAGACCACAACAGTATGCAAGGCACTTCTGGAACAGAGCCTGAACTTCAACAGTAGTCAGAGTCTATTTGTTTATTTTCATATATAGGACAATAGCCTCTGCTCTGGAATTTTCTCTCTGTTGGAGATGGGGATGGGAGGCAGAGGATGGAGTAATAGTAATTGCTCTAGGAATTCACACACTAGATGGAGAAATGCACCTCTGAGCCACAGCTTTTTATCCAAGACATAGCTCAACTGTATAATGCCGACTAACCTATGGGGTCATATGTAACATATGAGCTATATGTTTTGCAATGACCCTAGTTAAACACACAAGTCAAATGAAGAGAAAAAAAATTTAAGCTACAGATTTCAGAATAATTATTACAATGAACTCTAACCAGTACAGTTAATAACTGTTTATACTTGTTGGCTTACAACAAAACATTATGATAAATCTACATAGGCCACAGCTAAAATTCTCAATAACCTTAATGTCCTAAAATAGCTGGCCTCTAAATATACATGTTTCCAAGTCCCCTGACTTGGAGAATATGACCAAAGTTTGATAATGAGCTCTAGAAACAGTATCAACGTGGGTACATGCCCCATGACTTATAACTGTTTATCAGTTTCCTTTCAGGTTCTGTAAGATCTACATATTGTTCCTATCAAATTTATCATTGTCTCACCATGTTTTAGCTATTCCAGAAATTGTTTATCAAAGGTTCAGCTGAATTTTACTGAGGTCCTTAAGTCTCTTTAAAATGTAAATGAAAACAAAATTACTGCTCTTATTGTGCAGTAACCAGACTTCATTAGACTTAAAATGTATTCAAGAACCAGAGACTAGTTATAGTCTTAATGAAACCACTGTCACATGACTTTAGAACTTTCAAATAAAAGTATGAAATATTCAAAATATTGCACTGAACTTGAAAACCTAGGGAATGATTTTAAAACATCTCCAAAAGAAAAAAAATTAAACATATCTTCATGTTTCACATCAAGATATCCATTTACTTCACAGAACCATGCCAAAGTAGAGCAGATACTCGATACTTAATGAATAACTATATCCTCCTAATATATCCTTCCTCTTGCCCAAATTTGGGGATAAAGTGTAGTTTTTTCCCTTTCCACAATTCTCTTACTGCTCAAACTAACAATGGCAGCTCTGAGCAGGCAGCTAAATGTTATTTTTGAAGCAAGGCTCACTATCTTTCTCCACCTCTTCCCCTCTCCCCTTCACATATGTACCTGTAACACATGCGTGCAGGCGCGCACACACACACCCACCCACCACGGAGGTTTTATTATGCTGTCAGCTATCAGAATTAAACTTAAAGATCAAGGAGCAAGATGGCGAAGGAGTAGGAGACCTGGATTTCGTCTGGTCTCAGGAATTCAGCTGAATAGGGATCAAACCATTCTCAACACCTACGAACTCAACAGGAGATCGAAGAAGAGAGTAGCAACAACTCTCTGAACAGAGAAGCGACCACTTACTGGAAGTTTGGACGTTTGAAGAAGTGAATCCGAGGCGATATTCGGGAGGATAGACAGCGGGGGAGGGGGCCTCCGTTGGCCACTTCTGGCAGGTGATAGAGCCACGGAGCACAAAATCAGAACTTTTAAAAGCTGGCTCCGCTGAGGGATGTCGCTCCAGTGGCTAAGCTGGGGGTGGAACCCTCCCGGGACAGTGTGGTCTCAGGGCCCTCGAGGTCACAGAAAGACCAAGGGTGCCTGAGTGCGGCAGAGCTCCCAGGTATCGGAGCAGGGAAGCCGGCTGCAGAGACGGAGCCAAGGCGCGGGCTCTCAGCTCGGGGTGGCCATAAACTGTGATCCGCGGCACAGTCGGGCCACTGCTCCTCCAGCAGGGACCCAACAAGCGGAAGAGCCGGGGAGACTCCTCTCCCTTCCCCAGGAGGAGCGGCGCGGACGCGCACCGCAGGGTTTGGAGACTCCACATGGGGTCGGGTGCCAGAGATAGAAACGCTCGGTCACAGGCCGGGTGAGCACGCAGTGCGGCCGGAGACCAGGGAGACGGGAGTGACTGCTTTTCTCTGGGGGGCGCACTGAGGAGCGGGGCCCCGAGTTCTCAGCTCCTCCGAGTGGAGACTGGGAGGCCACCATTTTCACCCTAGTCCTCCAAAGCTGTACCAGAGCTTGCAGGGAACAAAAGCTCCTGAGAGCAAACCCGAGCAGCTTGCTTAGCCCAGACCGATAAGGGTGGGGCAATTCTGCCTCCGGCAAAGACATTTGGGAACCACGGCAACAGGCCCCTCCCCCAGAAGATCAGCACGAACAGCCAGCAAGCCAAGACCAAGTTTACCCATCAAGGAGAACAGGAGAACTCCAGTGCTAGGGGAATACTGCACATAGAATTCATGGCTTTTTTTTACCATGATTCATTAGTTTTTCAAAGTTAATTTTTTTAACTTTCTAATTTTTCTTTTTCCCTTTTTCAACCAACATCTTATCAATCCTTTTTAAAAAAACATTTTTTATTTTTCATTTTTAGAGTCATATTTTATCCCTTCATTGGAGCTACCCTTATTTTTGGCATATAAGTTGTTCTCTCTTTAGAATTCTGAGATACAGTTTCTTCTAACAGATCAAAATATACCCTAAATCACTAGTGTATGGCTTTGTTCTGTCTCCTGCCTGATCACATTCTCTTTTTTTTCATTTTTTTAATCTTCTTTCTTTTTTCAAACAACTTATCAATTCCTTTTATAAAATCTTTTATAATTTTCATCTTTACAGTCATCTTCCATCCCTTCATTGTATCAACTCTTATTTTATACATATATCAGTCTTTCTTCCTTTAAAAATCTACGAGGCACTTTTTTCTAACATACCAAAATACGCCCAAAATCTAGTGTGTGGCACTGATCTATGCACTAGCCTGATCATATTTGATCATATTCTGTTTTTTTTTTGTATTGTTCTGCTTTTGTGTTTATCTTTTTCTTTTTGTTTTTTAGTTTTTTTTCTTTCTTTCCCTTTCTTTTCCCCTGGTTTCAGGTCTTTTCTGATTTGTATAGAGTATATTTGCTGGGGACGTTGTTAACCTGTTAGCATTTTGATCTCTCATTCATCTGTTCTCCTCTGGACAAAATGACAAGACGAAAAAAATCACCTCAGCAAAAAGAACAAGAGATAGTACCGTCAGCCAGGGACCTACTCAATACGGACATTAGTACGGTGTTGGACCTAGAGTTCAAAATCATGACTTTAAAGATACTAGCTGGGCTTGAAAAAAGCGTGGAAGTTATTAGAGCAACCCTTTCTGGAGAAATAAAAGAACTAAAATCTAACCAAGTTGAAATCAAAAAGGCTATTAATGAGGTGCAATAAAAAATGGGGACACTAACTGCCAAGATAAATGAGGCAGAAGAGAGAATCAGTGATATAGAAGACCAAATGATGGAAAATAAAGAGGCTGAGAAAAAGAGAGAGAAACAACTACAGGATCACGAGGGCAGAATTCGAGAGAGAAGCGATACGGTAAGACGAAACAACATTAGAATAATTGGGATCCCAGAAGAAGAAGAAGAAAGAGAGAGAGGGACAGAAGGTATATTGGAGCAAATAATAGCAGAGAACTTCCCTAATGTGAGGAAGGAAACAGGCATCAAAATCCAGGAGGCACAGAGAACCCCTCTCAAAATCAATAAAAATAGGTCAACACCCCGACATCTAATAGTAAAACTTATGAGTCTCAGAGACAAAGAGAAAATCCTGAAAGCAGCTCGGGAGAAGAGATATGTAACCTACAATGGTAGAAACATTAGATTGGCAACAGACCTATCCACAGAGACCTGGCAGGCCAGAAAGGACTGACATGATATCTTCAGAGCACTAAACGAGAAAAATATGCAGCCAAGAATACTATATGTAGCTAGGCTCTCACTGAAAACTGAAGGAGAGATAAAAAGCTTCCAGGACAAACAAAAACTAAAGGAATTTGCAAACATGAAACCAGCCCTCCAAGAAATATTGAAAGGGGTCCTCTAAGCAAAGAGAGCGCCTAAAAGCAGCAAAGATCAGAAAGGAACACAGACAATATACAGTTACAGTCACCTTACAGGCAATACAATGGCACTAAATTCATACCTTTCAATAGTTACCCTGAATGTAAATGGGCTCAATGCCCCAATCAAAAGATACAGGCTATCAGATTGGATTAAAAAACAAGACCCATCAATATGCTGTCTGCAAGAGACTCATTTTAGACCCAAAGACACCCCCACATTGAAAGTGAGGGGGTGGAAAACCATTTACCATGCTAATGGACACCAAAAGAAAGCTGGGGTGGCAATCCTTATATCAGACAAATTAGATTTTAAACCAAAGACTGTAATAAGAGATGAGGAAGGACACTATATCCTACTTAAAGGGTCTATCCAACAAGAAGATCTAACAATTGTAAATATCTATGCCCCTAACATGGGAGCAGCCAATTATATAAGGCAATTAATAACAAAAGCGAAGAAACACATTGACAACAATACAATAATAGTGGGGGACTTTAACACCCCCCCTCACTGAATTGGAGAGATCATCTAAGCAAAAGATCAACAAGGAAATAAAGACTTTAAATGACACACTGGACCAAATGGACTTCACAGACATATTCAGAATATTCCATCCCAAAGCAATGGAATACACTTCTCTAGTGCCCATGGAACATTCCCCAGAATTGATCACATCCTAGGTCACAAATCAAGTCTCAACCGGTACCAAAAGATTGGGATTATTCCGTGCATATTTTCAGACCACAATGCTTTGAAACTAGAACTCAATCACAAGAGTAAAGTCAGAAAGAACTCAAATACATGGAATCTAAAGAGCATCCTACTAAAGAATGAATGGGTCCAACCAGGAGATTAAAGAAGAATTTAAAAAATTCATGGAAACCAATGAAAATGGAAACACAACTGTTCAAAATCTTTGGGATACAGCAAAGGCAGTCCTGAGAGGAAAGTACATAGCAATACGAGCCTTTCTCAAGAAACAAGAAAGGTCTCAAATACACAACCTAACCCTACACCTAAAGGAGCTAGAGAAAGAACAGCAAATAAAGCCTAAACCCAGCAGGAGAAGAGAAATAATAATTAAGATCAGAGCAGAAATCAATGAACTAGAAACCAAAAGAACAGTAGAACAGATCAACAAAACTAGGAGCTGGTTCTTTGAAAGAATTAACAAGATTGAGAAACCCCTGGCCAGACTTATCAAAAAGAAAAGAAAAATGACCCAAATCAACAAAATCATGAATGAAAGAGAGATCACAACCAACACCAAAGACATGCAAACAATTATAAGAACATATTATGAGCAACTCTATGCCAGCAAATTAGATAACCTGGAAGAAATGGGTGCATTCCTAGAGATGTATCAACTACCAAAACTGAACCAGGAAGAAATAGAAAACCTGAACAGACCTATAACCACTAAGGAAATTGAAGCAGTCATCAAAAATCTCCCAACAAACAAAAGCCCAGGGCCAGATGGCTTCCCAGGGGAATTCTATCAGATATTTAAAGAAGAATTAATACCTATTCTCCTGAAAATGTTCCAAAAAATAGGAATGGAAGGAAAACTTCCATTTTATGAGGCCAGCATTACCTTGATCCCAAAACCAGACAAAGACCCCATCAAAAAGGAGAATTACAGACCAATATCCTTGATGAACATGGATGCAAAAATTCTCACCAAAATACTAGCCAATAGGATCCAACAGTCCATTAAAAGGATTATTCACCATGACCAGGTGAGGTTTATCCCTGGGCTGCAAGGCTGGTTCAACATCCGCAAATCAATCAACGTGATACAATACATTAACAAAAGAAAGAACAAGAATCATATGATCCTCTCAACCGATGCAGAAAAAGCATTTGACAAAGTACAGCATCCTTTCTTGATCAAAACTCTTCAGAGGATAGGGATAGAGGGTACATACCTCAATATCATAAAAGCCATCTAGGAAAACCCTACAGCGAATATCATTCTCAATGGGGACAGCTTTTCCCCTAAGGTCAGGAACGCGGCAGGGATGTCCACTATCACCACTGCTATTCAACATAGTATTAGAAGTCCCAGCCACAGCAATCGGACAACAAAAAGAAATCAAAGGCATCCGAATCGGGAAAGAGGAAGTCAAACTCTCATTCTTTGCAGATGATATGATAGTGTATGTGGAAAACCCAAAAGACTCCACCCCAAAACTGCTAGAACTCATACAGGAATTCAGTAAAGTAGCAGGATATAAAATCAGTGCACAGAAATCGGTTGCATTCCTATACAGCAACAACAAGACAGAAGAGAGACAAATCAAGGAGTCGATCCCATTTACAATTGCACCCAAAACCGATACCTAGGAATAAATTTAACCAAAGAGACAAAGGATCTGTACTCAGAAAACTATAAAATACTTATGAAAGAAATTGAAGAAGACACAAAGAAATGGAAAGACGTTCCATGCTCACGGACTGGAAGAACCAACATTGTGAAGATGTCAATGCTACCTAGAGCAATCTACACATTCAATGCAATCCCCATCAAAATACCATCCACTTTTTTCAAAGAAATGGAACAAATAATCCTAAAATTTGTATGGAACCAGAAGAGACCCCGAATAGCCAGAGGAATACTGAAAAAGAAAAGCAAAGCTGGCGGCATCACAATTCCGGACTTCCAGCTCTATTACAAAGCTGTCATCATCAAGACAGTATGGTACTGGCACAAAAACAGACACATAGATCAATGGAACAGAATCGAGAGCCCAGAAATGGACCCTCAACTCTATGGTCAACTCATCTTTGACAAAGCAGGAAAGAAAGTCCAGTGGCAAAAAGACAGTCTCTTCAACAAATGGTGTTGGGAAAATTGGACAGCCACATGCAGAAGAATGAAACTGGACCATTTCCTTACACCACACACAAAAACAGACTCCAAATGGTTGAAAGACCTAAACGTGAGAGAGGAGTCCCTTAAAATCCTAAAGGAGAACACAGGTAGCAACCTCTTCGACCTCAGCCGCAGCAACTTCTTCCTAGAAACATCGCCAAAGGCAAGGGAAGCAAGGGCAAAAATGAACTATTGGGATTTCATCAAGATAAAAAGCTTCTGCACAGCAAAAGAAAAAGTCCACAAAACCAAAAGACAACCGACAGAATGGGAGAAAATATTTGCAAATGACATATCAGATAAAGGGCTAGTATCCAAAATCTATAAAGAACTTATCAAACTCAACACCCAAAGAACAAATAATCCAATCAGGAAATGGGCAGAAGACATGAACAGACATTTTTCCAAAGAAGCCATCCAAATGGCCAACAGGCACATGAAAAAGTACTCAACATCGCTCGGCATCAGGGAAATCCAAATCAAAACCTCAATTAGATACCACCTCACACCAGTCAGAATGGCTAAAATTAACAAGTCGGGAAACGACAGATGTTGGCGGGGATGCGGAGAAAGGGGAACCCTCCTACACTGTTGGTGGGAATGCAAGCTGGTGCAACCCCTCTGGAAAACAGTACGGAGGTTTCTCAAACAGTTGAAAATAGAGCTACCATACGATCCAGCAATTGCACTACTGGGTATTTACCACAAAGATACAAATGTAGGGATCCGAAGGGGTACGTGCACCCCAGTGTTTATAGCAGCAATGTCCACAATAGCCAAACTGGGGAAAGAGCCAAGATGTCCATCGACAGATGAATGGATAAAGATGTGGTATATATACACAATGGATTATGCAGCCATCAAAAGGAATGAGATCTTGCCATTTGCAACGACGTGAATGGAACTGGAGGATGTTATGCTGAGTGAAATAAGTCAATCAGAGAAAGACATGTATCATATGACCTCACTGATATGAGGAATTCTTAATCTCAGGAAACAAACTGAGGGTTGCTGGAGTGGTGGGGGGTGGGAGGGAGGGGGTGGCTGGGTGATAGACATTGGGGAGGGTATGTGCTATGGTGAGCGCTGTGAATTGTACAAGACTGTTGAATCACAGATCTGTACTTCTGAAACAAATAATGCAACATATGTTAAGAAAAAAGAAAAAGAAGAAGATAGCAGGAGGGGAAGAATGAAGGGGAGTAAGTCGGAGGGGAGACGAACCATGAGAGAGGATGGACTCTGAAAAACAAACTGAGGGTTCTAGAGGGGAGGGGGGTGGGGGGCTGGGTTAGTCTGGTCATGGGTATTAAAGAGGGCACATTCTGCGTGGAGTACTGGGTGTTATGCACAAACAATGAATCATGGAACACTACATCAAGAATTAATGATGTAGTGTATGGTGATTAACATAACAATAAAAAATTTAAAAAATAAAATAAAAAAGAATTAAATTTAAAGACAACAAATATATAAAACTTAATTCTCCAAAAAGTAGAAAATGGGGTGGGGACCACAAAGTTGAGAAAACAAATTCCAAGATTTGTCATGTTTTTAAGATTTATTTTTAGAGAGCGCTCTCGAGTGAGCAAGACAGCAGGCAGGAGGGGCAGAAGGAGAGAGAATCCCAGGCGGACTCTCCACTGAGCACAAAGCGGGGTGGGGGATGGGGGGGGCTCGATCCCAAGACCATGAGTTCATGACCTGAGCTGATATCGAGTCAGACATTCAACCAACTGAGCCACCCAGGTGCCCCCCAAGATTTGTTATTTTTTAATATAAATCTAGACTATTTATTTGGTGGACAATAGTGGTGCCTTTCTGCTGCTGTTTCAGGTAAAACATATTTAAAGGGTTTAATGTTTCATTCATAGCCTCAGGAAAATCAGAGAGAAGCCAACATAATGAGGCACATACTCTCCTGATAAATAATCACAGTATAAATTCTCCCTCACTGACCCCCAAAAAAAAAAAAAGTTTTTAAAGAGCAGAAAATAGTATGTACGTTGTATTCTTAAAGGATTTAAATTTTAATAAAATGCTAAAAATTTTTAGGGGCACCTGATTCTTCGTTTTGGATCAGGCCATGATCTCGGGGTCCTGGGAGAGAGCCCAGTGTTGGCTCTGCACTCAATGGGGCATCTGCTTGAGGATTCTCGCTCCATCTCCCTCTGCTCCTCCCCCCAACTTGCGTGGGCGCAACTCTCTAAAATAAATCTTTTTAAAAAATGCTAAAATTCTTAGTGTGTACTTTGTTTCTAAAGGAGGTATCTTTTATCACTCATCCTGATCAACTAAATCTTAAAATCTTACTGATACCATTCATTTGCATGGAATTAGAGACTTAAAGAAAGGATTCCTCAAGAATAGCTACTTAGAACAAAGAAGCGAAAGAAAAGTTAAGACCCAACTGGGAAGGCTTAAAGAGCAAGAGAACATACAGAGCCTTGACGTACTGGCTAAAACAGAGCTGTTAGAATATAGGTGGGAAAACAGGAAGACAGAGCAAAGAACGAAAAGATATACCCTCTTTCCTACAGTTGCAACTTCCTGCTCAGTGTGCTCTATGCTCTCCAAAAAAGAAAAAATTATTTTAAATGGAAACGCAAAGCAATACTGAAAGAAAAAGCACTGGGTCACAGATAATATTCGAGGACAAGTATGCAAAACATCTACATTTCTTAACTTTTAAAAATTAGGTTTATAACATATTCATGCCATCCTAGTTGTATCTTACACTTATGTGAATAAAACTACTTCCCCCCCCCACATACTAACATACTATAATTTGAAATGAGACAAAAATAATTAAAACAAAAAACTCTAATTTAAATAGGCAGATATAACTTTTTAAAAAATTAACTATTCTATTGTTTTCCACTATAAGTAATGTCTTTCATGTTATAGATTTCTTACCAACAATTAATGTTAATACAGCAATTCTCAAGTGTGTGCATTTAACATAAATCTACTTATCACAAATACTACATTCTTTACCAAATAACTGCTTTTAGGTATCTAATCAAATCCAAAATGCACCTAACAAAATTTGATTGGATTTTTAGAAATGCTCTTTGGACAACTGGAGCTTTAAAATATTAAATATACTGGCTAAAAATATTTTGTTATTGTCAATAATTAATTTTTTTATGGCCACCATGAGAAATGAGGAGATAAATGAAGGCAAACACCCATTAACGTTTTAGTATCACAATAAAAATCAAATGTTAACTGAAACAGTTGGGCACATGACTGTAATCAGTATTGCTTTTACGTAGATAAAACTTTGCCCACTCTGTTTGCACTCAAATAAGCAGGCTCAATGTTGCCAGTATCTCCAGTATGCCATGCATACATAATTTAATCCTTATGACTCATCCTATCAAATCTGATTTAGAATTAAGGGGCTGGTTCTATAAGGGTTTTCAAGTTTAACAGATGTGAAATCACTAGTGTATGATATTCCAAGAAGAGCAAAGAAATGCCAACTCCCAAGTACACATCAAGATCTCTTCACTGTATTGGGGCGCCTAGGTGGCTCAGTCGTTGAGTGTCTGTCTGCTTTCAGCACAGGTCATGATCCCAGGGTCCAGAGATCAGCCCCGTGTCCGGCTCCCTGCTCAGTGGGAGGCCTGCTTCTCCCTCTCCTATTCCCCCTGCTTGTGTTCCCCCTCTCTCGCTCTGTCAAATAAATAAATTAAATCTCAAAAAAAAAAAAAAAGATCTCTACACTATAACCCAACTCCACTTTCTTAACACCTTTGTATGTATTTAGTCTAACAAAAGTTATTGACTTTCTTTCCCATAGGGGCTGACCTCTGGAAACTACTTCTCATTGCTACCGTGTTAATTACCTTCTTAAAGTTACAGTTCTTCAGAGAATTCATTCTGCATTAAACATTTCCCTAGCTATACTGAGTTTTCTGGTAGTTCCTTGTTTTTATGTGTATTCCTGTCTCTTGGGGCTCCCCAAACTCATAAAAGGAAGGATCAAATGACAGCATTACAGACTTAAAAGACTTTATAACTCCTTAGGAATGAAAGGAATTAACATTGGAACAATCTTAAAAGTTTCTTGCAAAGAAACTGCACTTGGAGTAATTCTGGCAAATGACTGGGCCCATGGGCTAAATGCAGCCTAATCACCTGCTTTTGTATAGCCCTTGAGTCAAGAATGATTTTTTAAATGGCTGGGTAAAAAAAGAAAATACTTTATGACACATGAATATTCTGTGTAATTCAAATTTCAGTTCCACTAATAAAATTTTATTGGAACACCGCTACATGCGTGCACTTCTATGTTTTATGTATTTTTCTATGGCTGGCTTCACACTATAAAAATGGTGACAGAAATCAAATGGTCTGCAAAGCCTAGAATAGTTGCTATCTAGCCCTTTACTGGAAGTTTGCTAACCTCTGAAGTCATTAAAAATTGTTCAAAATATCTAAATACTTGTTTCAAAACGGGGGGGAAGTATGAAAACCCCTCTGAAAAATTTTGGTCATGATAAAAACTCTGTAAGCTGCCAGTGAACTTGATTAAAAAGTTTTACCTACAAGAGTTGAAGAATGATGATGTTGTTCCCCAGTCCAGTATTATTGCTGCTTCCCCGGAGCTGCCCTACCTGTTTATTCTCAACCCACCACCAACCTGGTCAATTTTACCTCCTCAAGGACCTGTCAAATCCCCTACTTCTTCAGACATCCATCACCACCTTATATCTAACTTCCATCTTTTTTTCCTGGACTACTGCAGTAACTTCTATACACATCTGCTCTAGTCCTTCTACTCCTCAAACTATTTTTATAGGTCATCTTCAAGATACAAATTCGATCTTGTTACTCTGTTTAAAACACACACCCAGACACACACACACACACACACACACACCTTTTTATTCATTATACAAACCCTTGCATTATGTCTCCGCTCCCAACTCCAGCTTCATTTCTCTTCCAACCACTTTTTAAAAAAATAATGTATATTACATACCATGTAGCTCTAGTTTCCCATCAACATGATTTAGTATTTAACTGAATCACAAAGGCAAAAAATCAACCAGAGTATCGTATATCTTTTGTACTGTAAAATTATATGCAGTGTTATTTAACTTTTGCCTTCCTAACTACTCTGAAAGTTACCTCTACTTTCACTTTTATCCAACAATGAAACACAGGAGTCCCACTCAAAAACTACTCACTGCTTGATTCATTATAAAACCATGAATATACTCTTAATTCTACTGGAAGGTGAGACTAGGATGTGCTGATTCAAGGCATTGAACTCAGCACAACTCACAGCAAGCCAGTGGCAGATATGGAAGACTGTATGTCTGTGAAGGTTGCTTCTAAGAATAGTCAGAATAAAGTCTCTTTTAATAGTCTACTCAAATCATCAACTAGGACGGTCATAACACATGTTTAATTTTATTAGAGAAATAATAAATTTCTAAGCACTCAAAACATTTCCTTATCCCTAAGAGCAAAACCTTGGATAATCCATCATTTTAAGAAACCTGAATTTTTGACTCTGCTCATGAAATAGAAAGCATTCAGTATGATTACTTAACTGAATACATTAGAGTACAGAGAATGTTCAAAGACTTTAAGTTCATTCAAAATCTCTCATGATATCCCAAATGATAACAGTTTATAAACTGTGCTTTGTCATTATTTCAGAGTTTTTATGTTTTTAATGATGTTGCTCTTTTTAAAATAAAAAAGGCCCTCATTAAGAAAGACATCATCAAAAGAAACGGCATATATTTCAAATATGCACAACTAAATATACGAGATAAAGTGATATGGTATCTGGGATCTGGCTTAAAATATTTCAGAGAAAAGGGATAGATGAAGGAAATATGGCAAAATACAGTTAACTGGTAAGTGTGGCTGATGTCTATATGAAGTTTATGAGTCCACTGTACTATTTCTAAGCTCAGTCATATATGAAAACTTTTCTAATATTTTTTAAAAAGTCTCTGGTAAATCTAAAAAGTCCATTTTTGCAATAAATCTGAAAAGGCAAAATTCAACTGTAGTTAAAAGTGAACTCAGAAAATACTAAAATTCTACTGAAAAAAAATTAAACTTTGACAATACTAATTGTCACAGAGGATGCAGAGCAACAATGGACTCTCAAACACCACCAGCCTAAGTAAAAATTGATACAACTATATTGGAAACCAGTTGAAATAAAGCTGAAGGTATGCATAACCTATGATTCAGCAATTCCACTTCAAGGTATATAACCCAGAGCAGTGATTCTCAAACTTTAACGTGCATAAGATTAATCCAGAGAGCTTGTTTTCTGGACCCCTGAAACTGATTCAGTATGTGAGGGTGGAGCCCATGAATTTGCAATTCTAACAAGTTCACGGTTGACAACACCAGTGCTGGGGTCAGAGGATCACACTATTGAGTTAATACTGTCCTAAAGAAATCTATGCACATGTTTACCAGAATACGTGTTTAACAAAATATTCAGAGCAGCAGTGTTCAGAAGAGTAAAATGGAAACAAATATCCAATAATGGAATGGCTAAATAAACTATGGCGTATTCATAGAACGGAATGATGGATGTGGATGACCACAGCTACTGAAGGGCAGAATACGCCACTCCAAAAGAGGCCTCTTTGGTATACTGATTATTTTGAGCAGAAAGCACTTTAAAAAAACAAATACAAGGAGAGGCTTACTCTGAACTCCCTTATCTATCTAAAGAGATTATCTCCCATTTCCATAAATCCCCTCCCTAGGAGTTTCGTCCACCAGGAACCGTTGACTCTTAACACAGGAGAGGAGACTAGAAGTTGACACCACATCCCCACCAACTGTGTCATGTATGATCATCTATTCTAGTCTCATCTATTCTAAAGGCCCATTCAGCTTTACTAAAACAGCATTTACTCTCTCCTGAGGGGCTACATCTCTTCTCCCATCTCCCTATTAAGATGATACTTAGGCCTGAATTCTCAGTCATCTAAGCCATGAGGGCTACTCTTCTTGCCCTGGCTATCTCCCATGCATTAATGAAGCGTACATATTAATAAACTTGTTTGTCCTTCTCTTTTTTTCTTTTTTTTAAGTAGGCTCCACCCCCACTGTGGAGCCCAAAACGGCTCAAACTCACAACTCTGAGATCAAGACCTGAGTAGAGATCCGCAGTAAGATGCTCAACTGACTGAGTCACCCAGGTGCCCCTGTTTTTGTTTTGTTCATCTGTCTTTTATTACAGGAGTCTCAGCTAAGAACTCAAAAGTGTAGAGGGAAAATTCTTCCTCCTCCCCTATCCTACACACATATAAATAAATCTTACAATACTGGGGAAAAGAACACCCAAAACAAGAGTATGATCCAACTTATATCGAGGTGACATAATAAAACAAAGCAAGAAAATGATTATTATAAAAATTATGGTTATTCTAAAAGAAAGAAAACATTTTATAATCAGGAAGACATACGGGATGGTTTCTGAGGTACTATCTACTTCTAGACATAGGTGACAGTTGCATTGTAAAACTGTACTCTTCTGTTTTACTCATTTTTCTTATGTATAAACAAGAAAAATATTTTAAGAGATCTTTGATGACAGAATGTTATGAAAGTGACTTTCTAAGTTTACTATTTGAATCTTATAGTGCTCTAAACTTAGCCTCGGGGCACCTGGGTAGCTCAGCCGGTTAAGTGTCTGCCTTCGGCTCAGGTCATGATCCCAGAGTCCTGGGATGGAGCCCCACATCAGGCTCGCTGCTCAGCGGGGAGTCTGCTTCTCCCTCTCCCACTCCCCCTGCTCATGCTCTCTCTCTCTCTCGAATAAACAAATAAAATCTTTAAAAATAAAAAAATAAAAATAAAAAAACTTAGCCTCATCCTTTTAATCAATTAAATTGTATTTCATAAGCTGAGTTAAAAAAATTAAACATTAGGCTTGGTGGTAAATGCAAATTTCATTAAATTAAAATACAAAGTTTTGAGGCAACAGCATGATGAATAGATATTGCTATGATAAATCCTAAAAGTCACATCTCTACCTTTTAAAAATACTTGAAAGGCTCAAACATCTTGCAATTTTAAACTAGAAGTAAAGCAACATAGAGTCTGATAGAAAATTTAGCAGTTAAGAGTCAATGGATGACAACAGTATCATTTAATAGACTTGGACTCAATCTATAATTCTGCCCAAAGATAACAGTAATTATGCTTTTAATGTATACAGAACAGATATCTTACATATATCTGACTGGCAAAATTTGGAAAGATTCCAAATACTGCAGGAAAAATAAAAGTGCAGATGTGAGAAAGATTTTTTTTCTCACCCCAAACCCACCCACAAAAAAAAAAAAAAAAAAAACCAGCAGTAAGAAGGGAAATAAGAATGCAAGCTCCAGGAAAAACATCACTATGAAACACACAAACAATGGATGCCATTTGACACAGCATGCAAGGACAGGAGTACCTCAAAACTAAAGTTTTGTCAGTCTACACACAAACAAGGCAACAATGAAAACCTGGGAAACCACAGAGACCATCTGGAGTCTACAAAGTTTTCACCAAGACAGGTGAGGGCAAAAAATTCCTCACTAGGTCAAAAACTTTGTAAAGCTTATTTAAATACTTACCATTAAACTACTGGTTCCAGAAGGAATAGAGGTAGCAGAGTAGAAAAAAGAGGGAAAACCCAATCAATACTAAGAATAAAAAGTGGCAAAACAATATCAACTCTAGGTAACTAGATTAAAATAGCAAATAAATACAAAATATGAGATTAGACAGCTAGCTTTCTAGTAGTATTGAGAGGTGGGTTATCAATACCCCCTTCTGCCCCTTATTCCATTCCTGTTTTACTTATTACTTGGACACAGGGCTACTTAACAGCTAGCTATTCTGAAAAGCAGACTTGGGAAGGCAAAGAAGGTAAAGTCTGTAACTTTTATTATGGCCAACAAGTCAATAAGCAACTTAAATTGCTAAGGGAACCCAGAATCCTATTCTGACTTAAATTCCGTTCTTTAGTAACTGGGCTATCCAGTATTTTAGGAAAATCATCTACATTTATCCAAAAATATATTTATAGAACTAAAGTAGTTGTTTAGCATTTCAGTGAAAATACATGGTGTTATTATTTGCTGGTATGGCTATCAAACCATTATCTTGAACAAATAAATGAAAGGTGACATTTAATCACCATACCCATATGCATCTAATATGCCATAAAAGATTGAATTTTACTCTTCATGAGTTTGTTTCAATAGCTTTTATTATTTTAAGTATTTCATGTAATCTTTTACTTACTACTGGCTTTCATATCCACCTTTTAGGGCAACTTATAGAAAGAATTTATCATTTTGATAAGGATGTTAGCTCACATTTGCAGAGCACTTTACCATGAAAATGTACCATTTACCAACCTGCTAAATGCTACATTACCTCATCTAATCTTCAAAACCACTATATGAGGTAGGTGTGTTATCACCACTTTAATACTGAGGAAATAGAGGCTGAGAGACTTTAAATGATTTGGCCAAAGTCACAAAAGGTCCAACTATAGATCCAAGAATTTAAACCACTATACTATATAGATGGTAATAAATAAGCAACTTAGAATAATACGTTCACAACGTTTCAGTCTTTTCTTATTCTTATCTTTAAGTGCTGAAATTATGTATGACAGATAAATATAAAGTGAATCACAAGTCTCACGGAAAATTTCCCAATTCATTGATTTTCTAATGTACCAGAACATAAAGACACCAAATATACAAGTAGAAAATAATTAAAAAAACAAAAAAAGCAATGTAATCTTACCAAAAAAATCAAATTCCAGTCATAAGTAGAAATACTAGAAAAGTAATGTTTCCTAACGTTAACTGATCAACCTCACCTATAACACTGAATAAGAAACCACACACACAAACACATGCAAACACGTCCATGTTAAAAGGAACAAAAAAAGTATATTCCTTCTTGCTACAAGCTCAAGAAATGAGACTAATGGCTTTGAAGACAGATAAATTCTGTATTGTTATAAAGAAAGATTTTTCAAGGATACCTTTAAATAACATTGTTTTAAAAAGACTCTAAGAACAAATTTGCATAAATAGTCTACATTATTTAGTAAAAGCTAAATAAAAGGCATATCTTCCTTTAAGCTTAAAATATTTTTTTAAAAACACTTGAGTAGAACTAGTAGAAATAGTTCCCCCTTTCCCTAAGAACAATTAACACTGCATACAGGAGAGAGGAAGGCCCAAAACTTCAGAAAACAAGTATATGTACAGAGATGCAAGGCAATTGGAATCTCGAACAGCAAAATGTTATTTATACCCAGTGGTATTCTGGGAGATGTTTAACAATTACTCTGCAGAAGAAAAAAAATCCTAGCTTTTATTATTTATTGATTTCCATGGTATAAACTATGACTGATTTCAAGTTTTCAAAGCATCATCACTGAACACAGCATGGGGAAGTAACCTCAAGAACACAATAGTAAAACAATAAAATAACGAAGTGATGAGTTGAGAATTTACTATGTTTTAAATATAGTTTATTTGTAAATTTATATAATTTCATTTTAACAATGATTGCCAAAATCCTGGATTTAACCATCAACTCCAGGAAGAGCTCATTCCAGCATACCACTGACATACAGTTCCCTTTTTAATTTGCCCAGTCCTTTGTTTCTTTCTCATTTTTCTGTTACACCTTTTTTTGGTGGATTAACAAGGAAGAAAGCTGCAATATTTTAATCAATCAAGCTCTCGCAATCATTTCTTCTAGGCCTATGTGAATGTCCCCTAAGTCCACTTATTCCTGCGGTTCAGTTAAGCAAGCCCCACCCCTCGCCCCCAAACATGAGAGGCTGGTAACATTCACTCATACTTTTCTCCAGTCTTCACCACAGAAAAATGAAAGCAATGGCAAGTTGCATTTGCTGCCAACATACTTCCCCAAAGCTGCTCTTCTGACATGACAATTTTTGCCTGCATATAAGCTGTTTTTAAGTTTCCTGAAAGACCAGCACAATTTACATTTCTACCAGTATCATTTACAACCCATGTCACCTGCAGTGCTATGTTATTACTTTCCTCTCTGCCAATCTAACTGGCATAAAAGTGCTATCGTATTATTAGTTCAGTTTGCATTTCCCTAGGAAGCAGTCTGTCAAAATCTATTGAACTTAGTAATAGAGAATGCTGTTCCAGGAATAGAGAATAGTACTTAGATCAACCCTCCTAATAGAAACAACTCCAAATCCAGGATTTAAAAAAAAAAAAAAATCTTAAAAACATAAATGAGCTGGCAAGGAAAGCTACAAATACTTAGGCCAGAAAATGAGAGAAAGCTGGAAACCCAAAGCAGTAAAGCCAACAGTGGTAGGTTTTTGCCTTGAACTAGGATGCCCTCAATGGGCTACGACTTCACTATTAGAAGTAACTCTCCTCGCCACCATCCCCAGGCAACTTCAAGGAAAATCCACTGAACCCTGACATTGGGTGAGGAAGGGGTGGAAAAATCACCACTGAACATTTGGAAACACAAACAGAGCTCCTGCTGCTTTTGCTGTCTCAATTTGTAATTCCAAGGTGGTCTCAAACCCCTAAACTGGCATTCCCACACTCCACCTGTGTCAGAATCCCTGGAGGGCCTATTTAAACGTGGAATGCCGCTGCTCCACCCCCTTCCAAGGTCACAGTAAGCGGGTGGGCCCAATAATCTGTACAACCCGTTCCCAGGCAACGGCGATGCCACACTGTTGGCCTGGGGCCACCGATGTGCCGTCAGGCTCCCAGAAAGCAAACATTTTATGACAAGGGTGGCAACGCAGAAGGCAGGATTCATAGACAGTGCTGGGACAAATGGGTGTCCATATGGGTATCCAAAAACTGGACCCTGACCTTATATACAAAAATCAATTCCTGGAGGATTGAAGTCCTAATACAAAAGGCAAAGCTATTATATTTTTTAAAACCTGGGAGAAGGGGAGAGTTTAGAAAATAGGAAAAAAATGATAAATGTAACATTAAATAAGTGACTTCTGTTTACCAAGTCTTCGTTAGAAACGGCATGTCTGGAATTTGCTTTAAAATATTTCAGGGGAAAAAAGGGGGGGAAGAGAGATAGATGGTAAAGTATGACAACAATGTTGGTAAATGTTAAATCTGAGAAATGGTGGTTTATTATACTATTTTTCTCAACCTTTCTGTATAGTTTTCCTTTTACTCTCACAAAGCATTAAGCTGGGAGAAGAAATTTAGAACTTACTCAACTGACACAAAAGTAGAATACAGAATATATGAAGAGCTCCTACATATCACTAAGAAGACAAATGACAACAGAAAAATAAGCAAAAGACACAGGCACTTGAAAACGTTTATGAACAGTAAGTCAGCAACACGGAAAAGAAAATTATGATCTCACTGAAATATCATTTCTTACCCACCAAAATGGCAAAAATTAGGAAGTCTGACAGAAGGTAGGGAGGATACAGAATAACTGAACTATAAATTCACTGCTAGTGGGTACTGAAATTGGTTTAATCACTTCAGGAAACAGTATGGTATTCTTTTCCACTAAGGCAAAGACTCCTCTCCTACCTGAGGGCGGTGGTCTTAAAATAGAGGGTACCCCAAGACTTTCCAAAGCATCAATTTTCACATAGTCAACTTCAGAATGTGCCTTTTCTTATACTTACCTGAAAGTGGTATAGGTTCTCCTTCCCTCTATCTCCCATTTCACGTGCCCTTCTTCCACTTTATTTTTATGCTATGACATTTTTACGTCTGTTATTTTTGACCAATTGTTGGAAACTGCAATATTTAACATCTAGAGCTTGATGGCAACGTAAAATTTTTAATAAAATTAAAATATATTTAAAATGTATGAAACCGTAAATACGACGTTTTATACATATATACACACGCATACATGAAGAAGAGTATGACAAAGGGATCAATGAAGACTTTTAAATACAAAAATGTGCTCCTCTGGGATAAAATTCTTTTTTTTTTTTTTAAGATTTTATTTATTTGAGAGAAAGAATGAGAGAGAGAGAGAGAGCACATGAGAGGGGGGAGGGTCAGAGGGAGAAGCAGACTCCCTGCCGAGCAGGGAGCCCGATGCAGGACTTGATCCAGGACTCCAGGATCATGACCTGAACGGAGGGCAGTCACTTAACCAACTGAGCCACCCAGGCGCCCCCTCTGGGATAAAATTCTATGGGGGAACCTGAATAGAAATAGGATTTCAAGATGGAAAACGAACAATGCAAAATTTCTAACGTTTATAGACTAGCCTGTTCATGGATGTTTTAAAAGATACCAGGAAATCTCAAAACACTGGAGTATTTTATATTTATATTCTACTGGATACATTTAAAAGAGCAATATACCCCATGTTTATAGCAGCATTATCTATTAATAGCCAAACTATGGAAATAGCTCAAGCACCTATTGACTGCTGAACGGATAAAGAAGTCACACACACACACACACACACACACACACACACACACACACACGAATATTATTCAGCCATCAAAAGGAAATTTTGCCATTTGCAATGACGTGGATGGAGCTAGAGAGCACGATGCTAAGAAAAATAAGTCAGAGAAAGACAAATGCCGTAAGATTTCACTCATGTGGAATTTAAGAAACAAAACAAGCAAAGGGGGTTAAAAAAAAAAAAAAGAGGGAGAGGCAAACCAAGAACAGTTTTACTATAGAGAACAAGCTGACGGTTACCAGAGCGGAGGGAGGCGGGGGTGACTTAAATAGGTGATGGGGATTAAGGAGTATACTTGTGATGAGCAGACAGTATAGTACAATATAGTAATTCAACACTTTCGTATACTGTACACCTAAAACTAATATAACACTGTATGTTAACTAGTTGGAATAAGAATAAAAAAAAAAAACTAGTGCGATATCACCTCACACCTGTCAAAATGGCTAAAATCAAACATACAAATAAGTGTTGACAAGGATGTGGAGAAAAAGGAACCCTTGTGCACTGTTGGTGAGAAAGTTAATTGGTGCAGCCAATGTGAAAAACAGTATGAGGTTCCTCAAAAACTTAAAAATGATCCCGTAATTCTACTACTGGGTATTTGCCAAAAGAATACAAAAACACTAATTTGAAAAGATATTTGCACCCCTATGTTTACTGCAGCATTATTTACAATAGCCAAATTATGGAAGCAGCCCCCAGGTATCCATTGATAGATTAATGGATAAAGAAATCATGGTATGTATATACACAATGGAATATATTACTCAGCCATAAAAAAGAATGAGATCTTGCCATTTGCAACAACATGGATGGATCTAGAGGGTGTAATGCTAAGTGAAATAAGCCAGTCAAGACAAAGAGAAATACTATATGATTTCACTCATATATGGAATTTTAAGAAACAAAAGGGGGACATCTGGGTGGCGCAGTCAATTAAGCAGCAGACTCTTGGTTTTGGCTCAAGTCACGATCTCACAGCAGTCATGGGATGGAGCCCCACGTCAGGTTCCGTGCTCACTGCAGAGTCAGCTTCAGATTCTTTCTCCCTCCCTTTTACCCTTCCCCGCTCGCACTTGTCCTCTCTCAAAAGAAATAAATCTTAAAAAAAGAAAAGAAACAAGAGAACAAGGGGAAAAAAAGACAAACCAAAAAATGGACTCAACTATAGAGAACAAACTGATGGTTACCAGAGGGAGGTGTGGGGCAGCGGGGATGAGTGCAACAGGTGAAGGGATTAGGAGAACACTTACTGTGACAAGCACTGAGTACAGAAGTGTTGTATCACTCTATTGCACACCTGAAACTAATGTAACACTGTATGTTAATATTGGAATTAAAATTATGTAACAAAAAATAGAGGCATATAAATATTTTAAAACATCAATATTTTTAATGTTTCTGAGATTACATACTTGAAACTATTTAAACATGATAAAAAAATGTCAACTTAAAAATGTACAAGGAGGTAGACAGCTTAACAAAATTATTTTGGGGATAAAAAAGCAAAAAAGATTGAAGCCCACTGACCCAGAATACTTGTGTACACATACACCAGGAGTCATGAATAAAAATGTTCATGGCAGCATTATTTTTGGGGTTTTTTTTTAAAGATTTTATTTATTTATTTGACAGAGAGAGAGGGCACAAGGAGGGGGAGAGGCAGGAAGAGGGAGAAGCAGGCTCCCTGCTGAGCAAGGAGCCCGATGTGGGGCTCGATCCCAGGACTCTGAGATCATGACCTGAGCTGAAGGCAGATGCTTGACCGACTGAGCCACCCAGGCGCCCCTCATGGCAACACTGTTTACAATAATAAAGAACTGTTAACACCACCAGTTCTATCAACAATAAAAATGGATAAATTGTGGTATTCATTCAATGGAATGAATAAAAATAAGGAGGAATACGCTATAGCTACAGACAATAACATAAGTGAAATATACAAATAATGTAACATATTTGGAATGACTCCATTAATATAATGTTGAAAACCAAGCCTACTGCCTGAGCATACTGTTTAGGGATGCATAACTGAGTGTGGTAAAGCTATAGAAGTAGGGAAAATATTAAGTAAGGAGAATACAATAGAAGGGCACAGAGGGAGATTTTAAGAAACCATGGATGTTCTATTTTAGCATCGATGGTGGTACAGGAAGATTCACTTTATTAGTCTTTAAGATGTATATGTGTTTTATATACTATTCTGTATGTAAAATATATTTCATAACAAAAACAATTTTTAAGAATTACCTTTGATCCAGCAATCTTCACTTGGTAATTTATCCTAGCAATAATGCTATCAGTATACAAAGAATAGACAAAGATTTTTACTTCTGTTTGTAGTAGCAAAAACTGACCATCAATAAAAACAGCTGAATTTGTCCAATATCCCTATCATGGCCTATCAAGCCATTATTAAAAAGAATTTGTACACTTCTTGAGGAATTTTTACAGTATTTCAAGAAAAGATGCAGACAAGCACTCATAATATAATCCCATTTTTGTAAAACAATGACCACAAAATCCCTCTATGTGTGAAAACATTATATCCCTGCATAGCACAAAGGTTCAGAAAATAAATACTGGGTTAGTTTATCTGGCAGGTAAAGGTGTGGGTGGGGGGATAAAAAGGGAAAGAAAGTCCCCTCAAAATTAGGTGTGAACATATACACATGTATAAAGACATGCACTGACTAGTGTACCAAAGTGCCCGGATTTATCTATCACAGGGAGTAGATTTTCAGGTAGTTTTTTTATTTTGTTATACTTTTATGTGTTATTTCAAGATTTAATAATAGTATACATTATTTTATAGTCAGGAAGCACCAAGGTAGATATTGTCATTTTAGGCAAAGTATTTCTGGGCTCTGGAATAACAATATTCCAATTGGTAACATCTATACAGAAAGAGCCCTGGGTGGTCAGTTTACAAAGCAGAGACTAAGTCACATACTCCATCAGGAAAGCTTTTCCCAAGGTATATGCTACAATCAGTGCTTCTCACGTAGCAATGTGCATACAAATCACCCGGACATTTTTAAAATGCAGAATCTGTTTCCATAAATCTGGGGTGGGGCCCGAAATCGTTCTAAGAAGCTCCTAAGTGAAGTTAATACCATTGGTTCAGAGAATGAACTTCAATTAGCAAGGTGGTAAGCACGTGGAATGCATCAGGCCCGGTACTAGGCACTTCTGGAACCATTATATCATTTAATTGTTAGTACAACCTTCTGAAGCAGGTTTAATCATTTCCATCTACAATAGGTTTTGCTCCTTTGGGCCAAAGGGCTAATGGCATATACCCAGAGTCAGACAGACTTGAGTGTGAATCTGAGCTCTGGAATTATGAGTAATGGTAGCACAAGAATTCTAATAGTAGCCGTGATAATGAAACCACTACCAATTCTTTTCTGTTTATAGAAGTTACCTGTGTATTACTGCAAATACAATACTTGAGAAAACAGAAAGCAGTACTCCTACTTGCCAGAGATAACCAACTTTTAGTATATGGATGAATACCTCCTGGTCTTTTTTCTCATTACACATATATACACTCAATTTGGTAACAAAATACCAAAACAAATCCCCTATCACTTTTATAATCATTTGTTTCCAAGCTATCTCTCCACTAGGCTATGTGTTTTTTCGGAACAAAATTGTTTTTCACCTTTACATTCCCAGTACCAGAAAGCCTACCTAGCCTACTGCAGCAGGCATTAAATATTTAATGACCAAGTAAAACAACAAAGAAAAATCAGAGAGACTATATATGATGGTAAGAGAACAAGTTTCCGCCATGCTCACTTTTAAAGGCGGTTAAAACACAAAAGAATATTTAGGCTTTGTTGTGCTGCCTTCGCTTGTAAAGTCCACTATCACATTTTCATATATAATATAAGGAATATTCTTCTCTAGTCCCTGCTATATATAACACCACCTTTTAAAATGTCTTAAGACATTAAGTATGTGCATACAAAGCAAAAGCAAGAATAATGTCAGTGGGATGGTAGACAATTTGATACCCAACAGATCTCAAATTTTTGTGGAGTAAGCTTGTCAAATTTCCCAAATTCCTCTATAGCTCCTGACTCTCAGAGGAAAATTGTTTTCAGAACACCAAAGAAATGATGCTGAGAGCACAAGTTTACCACCACCCCTGAAAAAAGTGAAACCACCTCCTTCTTTGAACAAGCAACAGCAGGTTATCTTTCTATAAGTATCATTATGACTCCCTTTAGTGCACCAGCCTACAAAAGGACACTCTCTCTAGGCTGCTGACCTAATCATTTGTTCTTATACAGTAAATTTAATTACCTTTTTGGAATCTGTAATAATGGAATTTGCCTATCCTAGTATATTCAAATAAAAAACATGGACATGTTTTTTCTTTTACTTAAAAGCCTTATTATTCTATAGTTTATCTTGGAAACTGAAGTCCAAGAAAATGAAAGATGAAGGTCATAAAGCTAGTTTTATTGACTTCTAAGTAGAACTTGGTCTCACCATTACCAGTGAGTCTTCCAAAAATATTTAATATATCAAAAGTAAATGCAGCGAACTGTGCCCCAGACTGCTTTTAGTAATTTTTACTAGCTTTTTAAAAACACTCTTCCCCAAAGTGGTGCATACACATACATATGTATATGTGTGTGCACGCATGTACATACACACATACACACAAATGGAATATTACTCAGCCATAAAAAAGAATAAGATCTTGCCATTTGCAACATGGATGCACTTGGGTATTACGCTAAGTGAAATAAGTCAGACAGAAAAAGACAAATACCATATGATTTCATTTACATGTGGAATCTAAAAGACAAAACAAATGAACAAAAAACAAAAAAAACAGATTTTCAAATGCAGAGTTGGTGGCTGCCAAAGGGAAGGTGGGTAGGGGGATGGGTGAAATAGATAAAGGGTATTAAGAGGTACCAACTTCCAGTTATAAAATAAAGTTGTGGTGAGGCGCCTGGTTTGGCTCGGTCGGTAGAGCATGTGA
Organism: Callorhinus ursinus; assembly: GCF_003265705.2. Taxonomy (NCBI): domain Eukaryota; kingdom Metazoa; phylum Chordata; class Mammalia; order Carnivora; family Otariidae; genus Callorhinus; species Callorhinus ursinus. The sequence goes on along the minus strand of NW_027397074.1, from coordinate 45,518,015 downwards.
CTCGTGATCTCGGGGTCACGAATTTGAGTCCCACGTCAGGGGCAGAGTTTACTTAAAAATAAAAAAAATAGGGATGAAAAGTACAACACAGGATATACAGCCAACAATATTGTAATAGTGTTGTACGGTAACAGATGGTTGACTATGTTTTCCGTGGTGAGCACTGAATAACATACAGAACTACTGAATCCTTATGCTGTACACCTGAAACTAATATAACACTGGATGTTAATTATACTTAAATAAAAAAAAAAATGAGCCAAACTCATAGAAACAGAAAGAATGGTGGTTGCCAGGACTGGATAGTGAAGGAAATGAGAAGATGTTGGCCAAAGGTGCAAACTTCCAGTTATAAGATGAATATGTTTCAGGGAAGTTAATGTACAGCTTGGTGGCTACAGCTAATAGTCCTGTATTATAGACCTGAAATTTCCTAAGACAGTATATCCAAAATGTTTTTTCCACCAAAAAAAATGGTAATTATATGATGTGATGAAAGTGTCTTTATTCTGATAATCAATTTGCAATATATATGCATATCAAATTATCACACTGTACACCTTAAATTTACAGAATGTTGTATTTTTAAAATATATAAAAACACTCCTCATAATTACTAAAGGACTCCGCAGCTGAGGTTCTGCTATCCTTGCCACCTTTCTCAATCCATACAGCTCAATACAGAAGGCTAGAACAGATGAGCAGATCCTTCTCCTCACTTGTCTCAGCTTTGGTGAATCTTGATTTCAGAGACTTGGTATAGTCTGTCTCGCTGTCATAACAGCCATGAGATTCTGATTCCTCTTGCATAAAGGCTAGAATTTCTTTCAGGCCCAGCTGTTATTTTGGAGTATAGGTAAATTGTACACAGAACTTAATATGATTGCTGACTCATTTATACTTAGACTTGTATGAAAACAAAAACATGTTATAAGCAAAAAGAAAATTATGCCTGGCCATTGTCTATTTAATTTTTAAAAAGATTTAGACTAAAGCAAAAGTTCCAACTCTTGAATTTTTGTTCAACCACTTATCTATATTCCATGGACAAGTAAAAATTTCCCTCATACTTGGCAATACTGATCCTGAAAAATAAAGTTCTCGGAACTTTGTCCTTCTCCCGACGACTGACAATTTGCAAATAAATCAACCACTATATCCCACTTTGCTATAGTGAATACCCTCTAAAACATTTAATATCATCTAAAAACTTTCCCAGATAATTTAAAAATAAAGAATAAAGTAGGAACAAATTTAAGCATTAATTTTTAAATAAAAGTTTGTCTTGTATCTGAGATATCCACACAATCACACCTTGTAGGTATCCATCATTAAACACTTTGTATATTCTTAGTTTCAGTGTGCACACATTAATAGTATTGTATGGTAATCGAGAGGGAGTAGCATGAAGGGACAGAGAAATGGAAGCAGCAAGAAAAAATTTCATTAATCTTTCCAATGTCTCCCATTTCTAACTTACTTTACAATTACCCCAAACATGAAAGAGTACATGTTGTCTGACTCCATTTATATAAAGTTCAAGAACAGGCAAAACTAATGATAATAGAAACAGGTACTACTAAGCAGCCTCTTGAAAGTAGGGTGTGAATAACTGTAAAGAAGCATAAGAAAACTTTTGGGGGTGAAGAAAATGTTCTCTATTTTGATAGTATATTACACAGTGTATTGTCAAATGCATTTGCCAAAACTCTTCAAACTGTACGCTTAGGATCTGTGCATTCCAATGTATGGAAATTAATCCTCAACTTCTAAAAAAAAGGAAAAAAGTAGTTACTTCCTTTCCACAAAGCGGTCAGTTCTCAATGATAATTAAGACAAGGCTCAGGGAAAAAAAATTAAAATGGTTTAAAAAAAAAAAGATTAGAAAAGAATGTGACAATTACCCTGCTTGATGAAAACAGGGTCCATATCTGTTACATTCACTACTTATCAGCACCTAGCATGTGGCAGAAGCTTAATACTTTGTTTTACATGTTAAATCTAAAGTATAAAAGAACTATACAAAAACATCAGAGAACTGTAGCAAAAAAAGTAATTTAACTGGAGATGAAAAAAATTGTAGACCAATGGTTAATTTAAGGTGACAGACTTCTCTGAGAATCTGATGAAAACCATAAATTATTCCTCTAAAAAAATTAACATTAACCACAAAATTTTGTATATAATTTCAGAAGCTTTATGAACTACCTGAAGTTTATCCCATGAACTCAATGACCAAAAGACTGTAAGTGAAGAACCTTTTTCTATAACTAGACTTGACTTTAGTATTTAATATGAATAAAAATGACAACTCTGCTTTGAATTATTTAAGAAACTGTATCAGATTATTACTGCATTTTTTCTTTTGTTTACTGTGGTTTTTTTTTTTTCCAATTCTACCAGTTCATTTTTATTGCTTCATAGAAGATTTGGGAAATATTTATTTAACCATCTTTTAGAAAAAGAATTTTTTCTTTTCTTTCTTTTTTTTTTTTTTTCAAGTAAACTCTACCCCCATGTGGGGTTTGAACTCATGGCTCTGACATCAAGAGTTGCATGCTCTACCGACTGAGCCAGCCAGGCACCCCGAAAAAGAATTTCTAACTTTCTTTTAGAAACAATAGCCAATACATAACACTTACTCTAAATATTTTTTTCCAGTTTGATATCATTTTTCTCCTCTTATAACGATAACTCATTATGAAAGCAAAAACCACCTCATTTTCCTTAAATAATGGGATACTGAAGAGATATCATGGTGTGGTAGGCAGAATAATGGCCCTCCAAACATGTCTATAGCCTATTTCCTGGAACCACGTTAGGTTACATGGCAAAGTGGAATTAAGGTTGCTGGTCACTGATCTTAAAATAGAGAGATTATCCTAGATTACCTGGGTAGGCCCAACTCAATCACAAGGGTCCTTAAAATGTGGAAGTGGGGCAGAAGAATTAAAACCAGAGAGAGGTCAGTGTGAGAGAACTTGGCCCAATGTTGTTCCCCCTTTGAAGACAGAGGAAGGGGTGCAGGTGGTCTCTGGAAAAATGCTGGAAAAAGACAAGGAAACAAGTACTCCCTTAGAACCTCCAGAAGCAGCTTATAAACATCTTGATTTCAGCCCAGTGAGACCCATTTTTGTACTGCTGACCTCCATAACTAGACTACATATGCCCTGCTTTAAGTCACTAGATTGGGGGGTGCCTGGGTGGCTCAGTCGTTAAGCGTCTGCCTTCAGCTCAGGTCACGATTCCAAGGTCCTGGGATCAAGCCCCAGGTCGGCCTCCCGCAGGAAGCCTGCTTCTCCCTCTCCCACTCCCCCTGCTTGTGTTCCCTCTCTTGCTGTGTTTCTGTCAAATAAAATCTTTAAAAAAAAAAAAAAAAGTCACTAGATTGGTAGTACTTTGTCACAACATCCATAGGAAACTAATACACATGGTGAAATGAAAACAAAACACTGATGTGATTCAGAGTCATAATGATTTATATAGCTTAAAAGTCAAATTTCTTAACATTTCAGAGGCTCAGTTTTCTCATTTATAAAATGAAAATTATGTTCTGTGTATTGCAAAGTGTTACCTGAAAATAGAGTATGTAAATATGCTTTTATAAACTGTAAAATATCTACAGATGTGAACTAGTAATATTATCACACAAGATAACATTCATGCTGGAATATTAAGATATATTTAATACATACATATATATATATATAACTAAGAGTTCTATAAACAAGGCTTCATTGATATTTATTGAAACTATGTATTTCTGAAAGTTTGAGGCCAAAAAAATTAATATTTCTAAGAAATCACTTCAATGGTTAAAAAAAAAAATTTAAGTAAGCTCTACACTCAATGTGGGGCTTGAACTCACAACCCCAAGATCAAGAGCTGCACTTTACCCACTGAGCTAGCCAAGAGACCCTTCAATGTTAAAAAATTTTAAATACAAGAACTAAATCTTCTACTACAAACTTTTATAATCCATGAAGAACACATCATATATCAATTTATAAAGATACTAAACATATAAGTTATTAGAATAGAGAATTTAATATTTATAGAATTATGTCACTTGGAGTTATGGTCAATTTTAAATCACCTTTTTTTTTTTAAAGATTTTATTTATTTGAGAGAGAGAGAGAATGAGAGATAGAGAGCACGAGAGGGAAGAGGGTCAGAGGGAGAAGCAGACTCCCCGCTGAGCAGGGAGCCCGATGCGGGACTCGATCCCGGGACTCCAGGATCATGACCTGAGCCGAAGGCCGTCGCTTAACTGACTGAGCCACCCAGGTGCCCTTTAAATCACCTTTAATAAAACAGAAGAGGAATGATCTGGATAAATCCATTTGCAGAATTTTTTTTTTAATTAGTTATTACTTTTGGACTTCTCCCACCATACTGCCACAATAAATATTCTCTTCTTCCCTTTCTTCATTACTCTGAAAGAGTTCAAATGTTCCCCAAAAATGGGACACAATTGGGAGCTTATATAATTTAAATCCCTCTGAAACTAGATCCAATATATCTGAGACAGCTAAAAATCACCTTAAAAAATCTTGCCATTAATAAAGGCCCTTTTTCTTTCTTTTTTTAAAGATTTTATTTATTCATTTGACAGAGAGCATAAGTAAGGGGAGCAGCAGGCAGAGGGAGAGGGAGAAGCAGGCTTCCCCACTGAGCAGGGAGTCAGATGATGTGGGGCTCGATCCCAGGACCCCGGGATCGTGAACTGAGCCGAAGGCAGACGCTTAACCGACTGAGCCACCCAGGTTCCCAAAAGGCCATTTCTTCTTTATAGGAAGCAACAGACTTTTAAATAGCATTTTAATAATTTAAATTCATAATCCTGCACCATTAGAATTGACACAATAAATCTAATTCATAAAAATTTAATCTTGTAAGTCAATAACCTGGAAGGAAATATTTAAAATATATAAACAACCAAAGACTAATCTGTAGAATATATAATGAACTACAAATCAATATAAAATAGATAACCAAAAAAAATGGACAGGGCGCCTGGGTGGCTCAGTCAGTTAAGTGACTGCCTTCGGCTCAGGTCATGATCCTGGAGTCCCGGGATCGAGTCCCACATCGGGTTCCCTGCTCAGCGGGGAGTGTGCTTCTCCCTCCGACCCTCTTCCCTCTCGTGCTCTCTGTCTCTCATTCTCTCTCTCTCTCAAATAAATAAAATCTTTAAAAAAATGGACAAAGTCAAAGGGTAGGCAATTCAAAAAAGAAATATACACAGCTAATAATAAACACATGAAAAGATGCTTATTTTCACTAGCAATCATGAAATGCAAATCAAAATTTTTCATCAAGTGAAATGGAGGAACAAATAACATCTAAGAGCAAAGTTATGGAAAATATAGTACTGTCATAAAATGGTGCAAAATAGATTAGCAGTGCCTCTGAGGTGGGTATCTACTGAAATCAGTTATCTGTTCAGTATCTATTAAAGGTTAAAGTGTTGATACCATCCAACCAGAAAATCCTACTTCCAGCTACCTGCTGTACAATAAGGAATTTGTCTGGTCTTTGTTCCTGGGCTCCTGGCACAGAGCTTCTAAAACCCTTGGAATTTCCTGAGTGGTAAGAATGTCTTCACTATTCATGAGGCCCCTGGGATCACACGTGACTTTATGCTACTAAGACAATTCAGAATAGGGGCTAGTCACCAGAAAGACCGGTCCTAAGAGTAAAAGCTTGAGGGGTGATGAGACAGGCCAACCTCTAGGGAGGAGAGGGAGTCAGAGACTGAGTCCAATCATATGGCCGATTTTTAACCAACCATATCTATGTAATAAAACCCAAATAAAAAGTCTGGACACCTAGGCTTTGGAAGCTTTCTAGTTCATGAACACACAGTAGGGCCAGGAGGTGACACAGCCTGATTCCATAAGGAGAAGGCAGGAAAGCACTGTGTTCAGGATCCTCTCAGACCTCACACTGCGTCTCTTCATTTGGCTGGTCCTACTTTATATCCTTTATAATAAAACTATAATCCCGAATATACCATTTTCTTGAGTCCTATGAGTTATTCTAGTGAATTATCAAACCTGAGAAGTCATGGGACCTTCCCTCACACCCCCATTCCTCCAAATTTGTAGTCATTTGATCAGAAATTCAGGCAGCCCGGGAACCCCAAAATGTAGCTAAAGCTGAAATGAGGACGGTCTTCTCAGGGCAGTGCCCTTAAACCTGTGGAGTCTGACACTAATTCCAGATGGTTGGTGTCATAGTAGTGCCTATCTGAGAAAAATCTGTACGTATGCATATATTGATAAAGATGTTTTTTACAACACTGAAAAGTGTAAACATCCTAAATGCTTACCATAAATAAACTACAGTACATGCATATTATGGAAAAGTAAGCAGTTAAAAAGAAGAGTTACACTTATATATGTCCTTCCACATTAAAAACTCCTAAACCCATTAAAAAGAAAAAAGCAGGTTTTAGAAGAATATAGTACAACCATGTTCTTGTCAACAATAAGTATCGCAAAATCTCATAAAAATCAAACTGCTTTTCTCTGTAAGTATGTAAATCAATTTATCAAAAAGTTACGAAGTACACATACATAAAAATGATAACAGTGACATCTGGGAGTGAATGGGATCATCAGAGAAGGAATGAAAATGACTTTCATTTATCTGAACTGTTGAAATTTCATAGAAATGGATTATTTCTTAGGCAATTAGGGGGAAAAAAAGAGGACTCCCAGTTAAAGTCAACTGCTTGAATACATTTATCAGACTCCCCTCAGTTCAAACATCTTACTAAAAGCATGAAAAATGTATTTTTTTTAAAGGAATTAAGCCTATAAAAGTATAGAGGGGGAAAAAGGGATATCGTTAGACTACAGAAAGAAAATGAGTGGTAACTTTCACTGCAGAATTAGGAAAGCAGAAAGGCAAGCTGATTTACACGAGGCACAAGAGAGAAAGAGTCACTGCAAGTCTCTTTCCAGTTATCCTCCCCGATTCCCAGCAACGAGGCAGCTGTTCCTCCCCCACGCTGGCATTAGACTGGAGGTTTGTTATTCGGAGAGAGCAAGTTTCTGGACTTGGGGATAACAGGAATAAAGACAGAGGTACCTACTGATAATGAGTATGGGAATTAAATGAAAGTACCACACTGAGTGTTAACACTCCCAACTTTCTTCTCACTCTGCTCCTAGAACAGATGTATAAAATAGTACATCCTCCAGGCAAAAAGAAAAAAAAGAGAGAGAGAGAGAGAGAGAGAAAAGCCATTCTGGAAAATATGCCAATCCAAAAAAAAAAAAAAGACAGTAATTCTTAGGAATTTCCCAATTCCTAAGAAAAGGGGCCCAAACAGATAACCCTGCATGCACACACAGCTTCCAACGAGAATGAATGGTGACCAGGCAACAATCACCAAACATTTGAAGAGAGAAGACTGAAGCCAAACAAAGAGAAAAAGCAACTGGGAAGAAACTGAGTAATTGGGAGGGGGAAATAAAGCATATGCATACACATAAACACGTATCATTAATACTCTTAGAAAAAGATTGTACCCACAAAAGAACAAAATGTATGAAAAAATTCACAATTAAAAAAAAAAGCTCTTGGAAATTAAAAAGATTACAGAAATAAACAAAAGTCAAGTAAAGAGTTAGAAGACAGAAGTTGGGGAAAAAACTCCCATAAAAAGAACCAAAAACAAAGATAGAAAAAAGATACAGCAAAGGATCACTCTAAGTATCCAACACTGAAATGAGAAAACAGCAGAAAAAATAATCACAGAAATAATTCCAAACAACTACCCAAAATGAAAGATAAGAGCTAGCAAGCTGAAAGCGCCAATCAAAAATGCAGTGCAGAGTGGATGAACACAGATCTATCCCAAGATCTATAATACTGTTTTTCCATTGAATTTCTATCATTTGCAACTGAAAAAGTCTTAAGACTCTATGACCACAATGCAATACTTCTAATTTACACTAGAAATAACAAGAGGGTAGCAAAACAACGGTAAATTTACCAAAGATGTTAAAGTCATTTTAATATAACTCCTAGGTTTAAAAAAAAAAAAAATCTTAGTTAACAAAATTATTCCTCAAGAGTGTTCATTTACTTAATGACAATAAAAATACTAAGTATCGAAAGCTATAGGAAATGACTACATGTACGGAGGAGTAATCATCGCCTTAATGCTTTTATTATTAAAAAAGAACAAAAGAAAAATAAAATGGACTAAGAAGCTAAAAGAGGGGCCCCTCTCGCTAGCTCAGTCAATACAGCATGCAACTCTTGATCTCAAGGCCGTGAATTCAAGCCCCGCATTAGGTGTAGAGCTTACTTTAAAAAAAAAAAAAAAAAAAAGGAAAAAAAAGCTAGAAGGGCACAATTAACTTTACAAAATGAGAAAGAAAATAAGAGATAAGAGCAGTACTGATGAAATTTAAAAAAAATAAAGTGGTAAAATTTATCATTCAAACCAAAAGCTGGCTCTTTGAAATCAATTACATGTAATAACTCATTTTGTATATGTTTTCTTTGTTCTATTTCTCTCAGCTCACATGTATACAAATAAATTTATATATTATCAAACTAATCACAATTTCAACAAAAATTAGGATATATAAGATGGTCAGAATTTATTAAATTCAAATGATGGAATATACTTATTCTTTTTTGATACACTAAATTTACTATTAAAAAAAAGAGCACTAAATCATGACTGATAGATATTACTCAAAATGCATCTACCAACCTGCCCTGTTAAGTATTAAAAACCTCACTAGAGTTTTCATGGGGAGAAAAAATTTAAATACTCCTGAAATTATACTTTGAAGAAGCTGCCCTTTCTAAAGGGCAATTCAGCAATAAAGATCAAATGCCTTGAACAAATGCCTATCTTTGGTTCTAACAATCCCACACTCCCGATAAATTTTTAAGAACTGGAGAAACATAAACATTTGCATGCCAGGATCGTGACAGCACTAGTACATAATAGCACCCAACTGCAAATAAACCATATAAACCCCGCCTCTGCTTTCACTCTCACTCCTCCAACAGCTCATCCAGTTGGCTCCATCTTCCAAGAACAGGACATCCAGAGTCTGGCCACTCCTCACCACCTTCAGTGCCACCACCCTGGTCCAAGCCACTGTTCTCTTTTGCCCTGATTTTTAACTCCTTGCTTGACTCTTGCCCTCTAGTGTCCACTCTCACACTGTGGCCAGAGTAATCCTTTAAAGGCCCAAGGCCGGTTATGTCAATCTTCTGCTCAAAAAACTCTCAAATGCTGGGATGCCTGGGTGGCTCAGTCAGTTAAACGTCTGCCTTTGGCTCAGGTCATGATCCCAGGGTCCTGGGATCGAGTCCTGCCATTGGGCTCCTTGCTCAGTGGGGAGCCTGCTTCTCCCTCTGCCTGCCCTTCCCCCTGTTTGCGCAAGCACGCTCTCTCTGACAAATAAAGAAATAAAATCTTTTAAAAACAAAACGAAACTCTCAAATCTCTAAAACAAAAGTCAAAAAACCAGCTCAGTGGTTTTATGATTCTGCCCCATCCCACTCCTCCTCTCTGCCCTCATCTACAACCCTCTGCATTCCAACTACACTGGTTTCACAGCCTTTCTCACCAAAACACATCAGGTACATTCATTCCTCGGGGCCTTTCTAGCTAACCGTTCCTTCTGCCTGGGTATGTTTTTCCTTTAGAGATCCCTCATGGCTTGCTCCCTTCCCTCTGCTTATACGTCAACCTTGTCAGTGAAGTTATCTCCAGAACACTACTTAACATAGGGACAAGTCTCCACCCCCCAATCTCTACCCACCTTTCCACTCCATTTTTCCCTGTCACATTCAACACCCACTGACACATTATTTTTACTTGTTTACTTTCTTCCTCAAGTAGGACAGAAGGTCCATGAAAGCAGGGGTATGTGTTTTATTTCTTCAGTTCTGTATCCTCAGTACAGTACATGGCAAAGTAGGTCCTCATTAAATACTTAGTGAATTTGGGAACACTGAGCAGTCATTAAAAACCATGTTATAAAAAAATTCAATGTCATGGAAGAAACTAATTAAGTGGAAAGAGCATGTCATCAAAGAATATCTGACCCATGGATAAAAGAAGAGCTCACAAGAGAAATTAGACAATATTTTTAACTGCATGTTAACAAAACCACTTCAAAATCTGTGGGATTCAGCTAAAGCAATTCTCAGAGAGAAATCTGTAGCTTTAAAATTTTACATTAGAACATCACAAAAGTTTAAAATGAAAAGAATATAGGGTGCCTGGGTGGCTCAGTTGGTTGAGCAACTGCCTTCGGCTCAGGTCATGATCCTGAAGTCCCGGGATCCAGTCCCGTATCGGGCTCCCTGCTCAGCAGGGAGTCTGCTTCTCCCTCTGACCTTCCTCCCTCTCATGCTCTCTCTCTACCATTCTCTCTCTCTCTCTCTCAATAAATAAATAAAAATCTTAAAAAAAAAAACTTTAAAAAAATAAAAAATAAAATGAAAAGAATATATAGGATGAATGTTCCAAATTTTATTTCTGGCAGTAAGATTACGAGTTATTTGCTATTTTTTTTGTATGTGTTTTTCAGTATTTTCTGCATTTTAGTTTTCTCTAATGAACATGTATTATTTTTATGATTTAAAAAAAAAATTTCCATCAACTTCTCCTTGGGTTCAATTGCACTGGTTGGAAGCAAGTCACAGGTCCTGCTAGACTCAAGGGGAGGGAATGACAGGTCCAATTGTTCTCCTACTCTGCTTGTCTTTTAAAATTCTTGCTCCCCAGGATTTCATGCTTGCTCCTCCTCAATTTATATTCATCCCTTAGTAATCCTATTTTTTTGGCTTCACTTAAAATCTGCTAATTGACTATTTCTCAATTTTTGGTAATGTCCTAAATTACTGACGTATATTTCCAACTGCTTAAAGGATGTTTCTAGATGGAAACCCCATAGCCACTCAAAATTTAACAGGCCTGAAGGAACTCATTTCCTAAAATTTTTTTCCTTTATTTTTCGTATTGGTTAATGACATCACTATGCACCCCGGTTCTCAATCCTATCAGTTTTACCTTAGAAACCTCACTCAAATCCAACTTTTCCTCTCCTCCACCAAAGCTGTAATTTCAATTTAGGCACCTTCCACCAATTATAGTCTAAAAGAATCCTAGCTTATCTTCCTGCTATCTCTCCCCTCCTAACAAGCAATTTAATCATGAGTAGCAGTGCTCTAACAGTGTCACAGGCTGAGCACTGCACTCCTCAGGAAGGCTGCCATCCATTATCAACTATGACCACAGGGGTGCCTACTTTAAAACTTGGCTAAGTAAAACAAAGGTACAGCACTATAAAATCCTCAACAAATGGTCCAAACCGACTTTTCTAGTTTCATGTCCTCATCAGTCATCCTTACGGCCTACAACCCAGACACATTTAACTTTTCAATATGCCCTATCAAAATCCAAGGCTTTTGTGGATTCTTCCTTAGTCTGTTAGTGTCCTCCCCGTCCCCAACGACTGCTAAATCCTTAAAGTTCAAATGTTACCTGTCTCTGTGAAGTATTCCTTACTTGAAACAAGGATACCTTACAAAACATTTTGTTAATAGTCCTATTACAGCACTTGTTACAATGTATATTCAACTGAGACCTGAGCAAGCACAGGAAAAGCCTTGTTTGCACCCCTGAAAACTACAATGCCAGCCCCTTAAAAAAATAAATTCATGTTTACTAAAGCAACATTTACCACATACATTAGAACTTTTCTAAAGTAAATGAAAAGTGAGTTTAAAAATAAAGTTAGAACAGTAGCATGTTTAACTGGTCAACCTAAGTCTACAATCAATGTGGTAAACTTCAGGATGGCCACACATGATCCCTGTCTTCTGAAATTTACACCTGTCATTCCCTCCCCTTGAGTATAGGGGGACCTGTGACTTGCTTCCAACCAGTGCAAGCAGCAAAGCAATGAACTCTATGTGATTACATGTACATATTTATGTAAGAGTGTATGTAGCACCAGCTCACCTCACTAGACTGTCTCCTTTGCTGGCTCTGAAGCAGCAAGATGTCATGTGCTTAGCAACTATGAGGAAATGAATTCGGACAACAACTTGAGGCGGCTTAAAAAGAGACCCTTCCCCAGTTGAGTCTCTAAATAACAACCCAGTCCTGGCATACTTTTATTGCAATCTCGCAGAGGACCCAAGCTAAAATGAACCCAGACTCCTTACCCATAAAAACTGAGAGAATAGATATGTTTTGTTTTGGACAGCAAAATGTATAGTAATTTGTTAATAATGAGAAGAGAAAACTTACAAAATCAGAACCTAAGGTATTTCTGAACCCTACTGTTTACACAAAAGACATGTCTTCCCCAATTTCCAAACACTTAAACAAGGGTAGAACAAACTTAACTCATTAGTTAATCCCAAATACATGCACAATTGAAACATTTAAGAAGTACTTTGCTACATAAAACTGTTCCTATACTTTTTTTAACCCATTTGCTAATATACTCAATCATAGATATACCCAGCATATTCAGTTAAGTATAACATTAAGGGAATTCTCCTTATAAACACAGAATAATAAATATTTTAAAAACTCGTACCTAATTAACAGTATTGGTAACCAAAAAACAAATAACCCACTTACTGGTTACGAGGCTAAGCAATCAAATTGGAGGGGGCTGGGGACTTGCTGGAGGCACTATCCTTAGTTCAAGGACTGGCTTTGCAACTAGCAAAGCATCAGAAGTACTCAGGTCAGGCACCTTTCATATCAGCTGATGCCCAGTGCAACACAAACCACTCCTTCCTCCAGCCCACCTTCTACCCTGCAGACAAGAGAACTTTCGGGGAAAAAAAATAATAAAATAAAGCTGGAGGTGGAAGAAGAGGGGTGAAAGAGGATTTTCAAAATATTCCCAAAGCAGAAACTTCCAGGACAGAGCCCACACTTTAGCATAACAAAGCATACAACACCAGGTATCTCCTATAGTGTTTAAAGATATGTGGGATTACAAGTGAGAAACATTAACCGCCAGAGTTGTTCTTTTGGGCAGTGACAAGGGTGGTAGTTAGAAGTGTAATTTTTCTTATGAAGAAGCAGGTATTTCTCTTCTGCCACACTGCATAAAGGTTTTCAAATGAATTAAAGAAAATTCAGAAACAGGAAGTAGATTAATCACAATAACCCAAATTCAAGTATTTTGGCACTAGATACTGGTAAGAAGGGATGACTGAGAATGATTCAGTAACAATGGAGATAATCCACTACCTTAAAAACCCGCATCTTTCTTTTTTTTTTTTTTAAGATTTTATTTATTTATTTGACAGAGAGAGAATTAGTGAGAGCAGGAACACAAGCAGGGGGAGTGGGAGAGGGAGAAGCAGGCTTCCCGCCGAGCAGGGAGCCCGATGTGGGGCTCGATCCCAGGACCCTGGGATCATGACCTGAGCCGAAGGCAGACGCTTAACGGCTGAGCCACCCAGGTGCCCCAAAACCTGCATCTTTCTTGAAGATTAGGAGAAATAAATCTGTCTAGAAATACAGATTTCATTTAACATACTCCATTTTAAGAGATAACCCACACTCCTTCAACATAAGGAATCAGGTTTCCTACGTAACAGAAGGCGCCTGAATTAGTCAGACTACTGAAACACTGAAGGACACAACAGACCCAAACAAACTCAAGCCAATTAGGAGAAGGCCGAAAGCAACTGAGTAGCACCAGTTAACAGTCTAGATTAACGCATTTTACATTTTCACTTCTAGACTCACGGATAGGTTATAAGAGAAGCCCACATATTTCCAGAAATAATCTCCATTCACTGGTATATTTTATAGTCCTTTTTCAAATACCTTCCCTATCCTTGCTGGATCATTAAAAGACTATTCTACCACCCATAATAACTGATTTTATGAACATTAGCAACTTGATAGTGGAAAAAATGTAGACATAAAGCCAAAAAAAATCCTAAAATACCAAGGCTTTAAAATATTAGCCTATATATATATATCACTAAAGGCCTGTTTTAAAACAAAGGTGATAGACAAGAGAAGGCTTTTGTTCACTTTAATAGTATTAGACTCAGCAGTCCAAAAAAAGTAACAAAAATAAGAAAAACCGTTCAGTTCTAGGAAATTTCTGTAAACTAAAATATTCTGGATTAAGCACCTCTCTTCTGGTTCTCTCCAGAGAGAACTAAGAATGTATTCACCTAAAATACATACTCAAAACATAAAACTGACACAGAAAACCTCATTCAATTTGGTAATTCATTATGATGAAACTACTAACAATTCAATTTGCTAGACTACTATTTAAATAAAGAAAGAAGTGGTATATTGTTTAGGTTTTCTATAAATTACATGACAGCCCAAAAGAGGAGGACAATTTTCCATCTTATTAGTACCATATTTTCCTATTACAAAATAACACAAATATCAATTAAGTTTTAAAAAATTACAGCAAAACTTCCCACTAAATAAAAAATAATTCCTTTTCTCAATTTTCAGAGGGAATCACTTCATATATGCCCATTTATACAATTTGTAACTGAAGACATTGATACTATAATACACACTAAGAAATTAAATCAATGTGAAGTATAATCAAGTGTAATTTTTTACAGTAAGATTCATCATCTGAAAATAAATATAAAGTAAGATTCATCATCTGGCTTCCTAAATCTCAGGATAAGGAGAAATATGCTTCTATTAAGTTTCCCTGATAAACCTACCCATTGAAACAGAAGTAAAAATCTCAATAAAGCAAATGCCAGTAGAAAGATGTGTTTTTACGTTAAGTGTACTCCATCTCCCTGTGTCAACCAGGATTTAAGGTCCTGGCATATTGATTTGTTCCTATCATATGATGGGAACAAGTAATTTCTCTGATCCCCTTCCACGCTCTCTCCAGTTTTTTATCTGAACTACCACAGACTATTTGTTTTCTCAAATTTCAGAAAAATGATACATAACTAGAATCACTCTAAGAGCACAGGAGAAAAAAATTAGTTGGCCTACAATTAGCTGCCTTAGGACATTAGGGCACTGTTCTCTGCAGACACCTGGTTAAGAAAGGCTGCCCCAAGTTCCACAGTATCACTGTGCTATTAGGCCCCAATCATCCTAACCCTGAAAGTACAAAAAGAACTAAGCGCAGAGAACTAGGAACTTAAATAAGAAAAAAGGTAAATTTGCTTTACTTCTACTTTTATGAACCAGGTCTTTGTTATTTGCTAATTTACTGTGAATTAAAAACCTAAGTGTCAACTATTTGCCCCCTGCTCTGAATGGAAGGTATTTATTTTCAGAAAATAAACCCATACAGATATACTCTTTGTTAAAGGAAATTATTAGCCCTTTAATCAATATATTTGAAATAAGATATTAATTTGACAAGCTGCTTCTTACTCTTTTAACTTTTAAATACATCTTTTGATAACTGCTAAATGCAAATTTTCACTTTAAAAAGATATTTTTAAAAACCAGCTTATCCTTTATTCTTGCACTAATCTCCCATTCTCAAGAAACTGTCTTTCATGGGGGTGCCTGGGTGGCTCAGTCGTTAAGCGTCCGCCTTCGGCTCAGGTCATGATCCCAGGGTCCTGGGATGGAGCCCCGCATCGGGCTCCCTGCTCAGCGGGAAGCCTGTTTCTCCCTCTCCCACTCCCCCTGCTTGTGTTCCCTCACTCGCTGTGTCTCTCTGTCAAATAAATACATAAAATCTTAAAAAAAAAAATAAAATAAACATGACATTCCCATTCTCAATATGCTAACATGAATACTGATAGTACAGAATATTAGAACAGATAAATTACATTATTGAACATTCCACTTCACCAACTCAAATTTCTCGCATATATAAGCATATAAAAAAGGGGCCACAAAAATGGAGGGAATGGTTTCCTCAGTTTCAGCTGTGCTCACTTGTGAATTTATGTATTTTAATGCAGTGACACGGGGATGTTTATCTTCTATAGTCGGCCTCTCTAACCAGATTAAACTTCCAATTTCTTCTCAAGAACTGCGAAGGAAAAGGTGTCTTGATTCGTTTACGATATTAACCGTTTTGAGGTAAAGTAAATCACTACTGAACATAACTGAGCAGGCCAAATTAAGTTTCCTCAGATCAAGTGCACCCTTCCTGTTTCTACATAAAAGCACAACATTTTGCTATTTAAAATTTCCACTTATCACAAGTGACTTTTCCTGAACTCGCAGTCAACACTGCTTTTCCAAAAGCACCTATGCTTTTACGGCATCTTTTAGGCAGGATTCCCATAAGAAACTGCTTTCAATTTTTTAAAATGCCCTGTCCAAATTAAGAGGAACTCACATTAACCATTTTCTAAAGTAGCAATTCATTGGGGTCAAAAATACATTTTTCCATCACACATTCAACCAATTAAACTGTATGCAGTAGGTGGGGCTGTTTACATAGACTTAAGGATTCCAGTTTTATATTAACAGTCCAACGGAGATAACTCCCTCCTTTATCAAATACTCGTATGTTCCTTTGAGACCCTCTGACTGTTGGCCTTTAAAAAAAAATGCTCACCACTTGAGTCCCCGGTTAGAACTACGTTTGGCAACTGGTCTTCTGACTTCCTGATACTAGAAGCTACAAGCACGAGGGCTGTTGCATCGGTTTGTTTCAGAAACAATCTTTGCTCCATTCACCCCAAGGGGAAAACAAGGGCTTCCTCTACTGGGCACCCACTGTGAGGCGGGGGGTACCCCCCGGTGTCTAAAAACCAAAGCCCAGGGAGTAGCGGGAGCGGCGCGGCCGGGGTTCAGTGGCGGTTCTCCTCCCCAGAGGGGCGAGCCGGCCGGGCCGCGCGGCAAAGCCGCGACGCTCAGGCTGAAGGAGAAAAGAAGAAGGGTAAACCCCAGCGCGGCCGTGGCGCACGTGCGGCCCGCGAGAGGCAGGGAACCGGGGAGCCGAGGAGGGGAGGGAGCCGTACCTCCAAACATGTGCGGCGAGAGGTGAGCTGGTAAGGAGCCGATCACCAGGCGCGGGCCGCCGGAGCCCCCGCCCGCCGGCCGGTCTCTGCTGCCGCCGCCGTCCTCGGGGCTGCTGTGCACCGAGTCCTGCGAGCCGTACGGGCCGCTGCTGCTGTTGGGGATGCTGAAGGAGGACTGCGCCGCGCGGGCCGCCGACGCCACGCTCCCCACGGCCCCGCCGAGGGAGCGACTGCGCGGAGCCGCCGAGGCCGACGCGGCGCCGCCGGAGGCGCTGGGCTGGTGCGCGCCGGGCACCTGAGCCGGAAACCTCCCCGCGGCCGCGGCCCGCGCCCCCGTGCCGCTGCCGCCGCCCGCGGTCCCATTGGTCCCTCCGCTGCTGCTGGAAGGTAGATCCGAGCCCGAGTAGGCACGGGTGCGGCCGTTAGCAGCGGCCGGGCCGCTCTGCTTGGCGCCCATGGCCGCCCTGCCCCGGGCCGGGCCCGCGCGCGGCGCCCCGAGCGCCGGGAGGGCGGGAGCGAGCGCAGGAGCGAGCGGGCAGGGCCGAAGCGCCGCGGCCGGCGCAAGGAGAAGCCCGCACGTCCAGGGCCGCCGCCCGGCGCCCCGAAGGGCGGTCGGCGCCCGGCGCGCTCTTGTGTTCGGGAGCGGCGGGCGAGACCGGCGGCCTGCGGGAAGTCGCGGGAAACGAGGAGAGGAGAGGAAGGAGGTCGGGCTGCGGCGGACGCCACTCGCTAGCTCCGGCGGGAGGGGCGGCTCAGGTGGCTGTGCGGCTGCCGCTGGTTTCGATTCTGGTGCGCCGCGACGGGTCGCTACCGCTCTCTGCCGTCGTCGCCGCTCTCTGCGCCCCGGGCCTCGGTACCGCCTCCTCCCGGGCGGCCGCAGCTACCGCCGCCATCCTCCCGCTCACACGGCGGCTCGCGGGTGAGTGGGAGGCGCCCGCCCAGACTCCGCCGGGGCCACCTTCCCTCCTCCCCCAGCCACCCAGCTGTTATTAACGGAGAAAGAGGAAAAACGGGTGGCGCGTGAGGAGAGGATGGAGGAGGGGAGGGAGGGGCGGCGCGCGCTTCCCGGCAACCGTCGCCCCACTACCCCCTGCGAAGGAGGGGCGAGGGGGGGAGGTTCTGGGCCACGAAGGTGGGGGTGCCCAGTAGGGGAGGAGGTTCCCCGGCCCTCGCACCGGAAGGCCGATGAGCAGCGCCGCTCCAAAGTGCACCCGGACTAGGGTGTTTGGGTCGCAGGCGGTGGCCCCACCCCCGCCCCCTCGCGCCGCCCGGCGGATTGGCTTCCGCCGGCCCGGCCCCGCCTCCCCCGGCCGCGACCTTCCCGCCCCGGCCCCGCCTCGCCAAGGTACAGCGGTGTGGTAGGTGCCGCCACCCGCGGACTCGGTGATGGACAGGTCGTTGGCCCCGCCCCCTCCTCCCGGGCGCGCCCCTTCCTCCACGGCGGGGCCTAAACGGATTGGAGGGACGGAGCCCCTCGGGGCGCCAACCAGAAGGCGGCCCCTCCTCTCGCACGTGGCCCTGGGACCGTGGATTAGACCGCGTCTCCAAACTTCACGTTTTCCCAGCGGGGCTGGGAATGGCTGTGTCCTAGGTCCTGAGCTTCCAGTTTGGGTGGGTGTTAACCTCCTCGTTGGTGTTACTAAGAGTGTGTCTTTTAAATAAAACAGAAGCTCAGCAATGTTGATGATAAAAGACTAAGAACCGCAAAAACATAAGAAATAACCAAGAAGGCAGAAGTCAACTCGATCTTAACTAGATTTACCCCATAAAACTGACCGTGGAGGAAGCGCAGTTGGAAGAACTAAAGATAATCCGGCCTGACCTTCAGTTGTAAGGCAAAAACCGTGGTGCAGAGAAAGCTGCATCTGATTTAGGAGATCTGGGGTCTAGGTCTGGGATCAGAACTAAACTACGTGTAGTAGGCAAACTTTACCTTTTTGGACTTTAGTTTCCTGATCTGGCATGTTTGTATTAAATCCCTAGGGCACTGACAGCTTTAAAACCCTGTAATTTCTCTAGGGGCACCTAGCTGGCTCAGTCACTAGAGCCTGAGACTCGATCTCTTGGTTGGTGAGTTCAAGCCCCACTTAAATAAATAAACTTTAAAAATAATAATAAAAGCCTGTAATTTCTCTAAAATGGAATTTAGCAAAATTCTCCTCAGTTCATTTCTAACTGTGATGTAGTATCTTGGTGGCAGAGCATGGTCTGGATATCCTTTTTGAAAATTCCTGAAGTGTCCACTATGTGAAAATAATAGCAACTGGTATTTTTGTACGAACTGCAAAAATAAATACCTTATCTTTTTTCCACATTTGTAATGTCATTTATGTAAAGATTTTCATCATTCAAATATGAAAATTAAGTTTTCAAACAAAAGTGAAGAATATATGTATAGATAGATACATTTTGTATATATAAGACATCTGAAGATGTGAATGTATGCATATATTTATCAATATATATGTGTCAATGTGTGCATATATATGTAGGGAAATGGAAAAATAAAGCTACTCAATGGAAATCTAAAATTATTTCATCTTGTGTACGAGCTTACTGAAACCATTGGTTACTTGGTAAGCAGAGAAAAATTTGAAAGGCTAAAGTGGTAACCAGAATGACAAGTTCTAATTCAAGAAGGTATTTAGTGATTTGATCTGATTTAACTTTTATTGAATGAGGCCTTTGGTGTAAAACTCTGGTTCAGCAGGAATATAGAAAAGTAACACTATGATTTAAAAAAAGGAGTAAAGGACTTCAGCAAGTCTCTGAGGAGCTAACAACTGGTAAGTTAAAGGATTTCACACTCATCATTATATATGCATTTTAAAAGTTTAGGTAACTATAATATAGAGCAAATGCCATTCAGTAGTTAAAACTATTAAATGAAAAGATTTAATGATAAAACTGTATGACTCTTAGTCGTATTCAGATTTAATTATATTTTGCTTCATCACATCCAAACTTAGATTTTTAAATCATTTTTACTCAGATGGCAATTACACCTGAAAGCACTCAACATTTATTCCTAACTAGGAAAAAAAAATCTGATAGCACCAGGTTTCTAACATTCACATCATCCACAAGAGTTGGAATTTTACATGTCTGAACA